>NC_069499.1:562046329-562361329 GCF_027579735.1 Bombina bombina
CAAGTATTTCAAGAAACTGATCTTTTGAGATGGTTACATTTTTTATGCAAATCTGATATAATATTTCTGCTATTACTTTACATGCAGTCAACAAATAATAATAATAAAAAAGTATCTGCTGCATATAGTCTAGACAAAGCAAATTAGCTGGGCCTTTGGCTGCAACATTCTATGTTCCTATACGAGGCTTTATTGGCATTTGTGCTTATTCTATCAATTATTCTTATAGCCATAGTGCTGTTCTGTTTCAAAATCAGTTTAAACAACTGTTTTCATGCAGAGAATATTTTAACACTTTAAATAGCTCTGTTTCATCAAAATATACATTTATTGTGCAGTTTGCACACAGCATTTACTAAAAATTAAAAAAATTAAAAATAAAACCTTAGAACTAAACCATGTATTATGCTATGTTTTTAGGTTTGTATCTACACATTGTCAGTGAATTTAGGCTTTTACATTGTCTTTCCATTGACATATGGCTAAAGTAAATCACTACTATGTGTTGTACCACGGTATTTCTACATTTTCTGTTCTGTGCAGAAGAATCTATTCTGGAAGGAAAAAACAAGTCTTAGCTTGTGTGTGCTATTTCTAATGACACTCCACACCTGCTGGTACCCAAGATTCATTATTAGTACATGTAACTCGTCCTGAGTAAGTTAATCTTTGATTCATGAGTCTTTCATTGCCTGGCACAGCCAGAGGTACCCAGGTGGCACTGATGCTATACTTTCTGAGAGCTATGCAAAGCAAGGGGCTTCCCTTTTAGCAGTTTTGAAAACTGTAAAATTCTCTATTTTTGCTTCCATAAATTACTGTTCATATACTAAATTGTCCATCTAGCATTTCATCATATTCTTAGATAGATATAGTTAAAAGTTACAATCTCAAGATTAAAAGGAAAATTGCCAGTAAAGAGCTGACTTATCAGAAGATTTCAACACCTCAAACTGAATAACTTTTTTCAGCTTTCAGAAAGTTTATGCCGTAAAAAGTCATTACTGGGAGTTCTTTCTGACTTTCCCTGGGTCTTACACAAAAGATAAAAAAAATGAATTGCCGGTTGTGTCTTTTGAAATGTAATATTGCTTTTCATTACCTTACTGCCACAAAAACATCTTAAATTTTCTATTGCAAAAAATAACATGCTCTAAATTGAGCTGGACTTTTTCAGTGATTAGGGGCTATGTGAGACTGCTGTTCCAAATTGACTCTCAAGCTTTGATCTGTTCAGGAACTGCAATAACTCCTGAGTGTGACTTTACTTAGATATTCCTTCTCCCATTTAAACAAACATTAAAAACAATATCCTTCAGCCAAGTTGTCAAGTGATCATCTAGTGATAATCTAGAATCACAAGATCAATACACACACACACGCATATATATATATATATATATATATATATATATATATACACATACATACACACACATATATATATATATATATATATATGTATATAGATAGAGAGCACAAATGAGAGAAAAGGGGAAAATACTCAAGGCAACTCGGTTTATTATGCAAAAAAGTGACAGCGTTAAAAATAATTAGTTGGCAAGCATACAATTCAATAAGAACTGCAGGTAGGCATATGTCTTACGCATTTCAGCTCCAATAAAGCCTTACTCATAGACCATATTTAGCTTCTTGTGCCAATACACTTAAATACACAACCATTGATTTCAATTGGATTCTGCAGCCCATACACTGGCCATTGAAGAATGAAGTAGGCAAACACACCCCTCTACCTGTCGATACTAATGTATCAGAAGATGCTACAGAGGAGAACGCTACCGCATGAGGATTCCCTTTCAGGAAGCGGCATGAGCAAGAACCTGGGTCTGCCCTAGAGGAGCGTGATGACCAGTGGCTGACAGGGTAAGAAGAGAGGGACATTTTCACTGCTACCCCTTGTTTCAGTATACTTGCTACATTATGGATGATGTTGTGGTTAAGCTTAAGCTGGCATTGACTCTAGGATCTTGACATGCTCATATGTTTACGGACACACTCTGACACACTCCTTACATTGTGCTTTATGCACTGGCTCACAGTTTTCCCTGAGTTTAAACCGGTAGAGGCATGACTTTGGTTTTCATTTATATATATATATATAAGTAAACAAAGTCAGATGCACTCTCAGGTCTTTCAATAGATTCTTTAATGGAACGTTTTCGGGGTTCACAACCCCTTCATCAGCATCAACAAATAAACAAATATCACACAATTTATAGTGTTTCAAACAGTGTCTCACCAAACAAGTGTTACTCCCAAAAGTGCGCCAAAATATCGAGTGTGGAATGCATCTTGCGTTCCACTGTGATCATGTCTACCGGAAGTGATGTCACTTCCGGTTTCGCGGCATGACAAAATCAAACATGTAAGCAATGTTGTGTATTTTGTTTTTATATATTCATTATAACACAATCTAGTGTGTGCACAAAATTACCTTATAGGTATGTTAAAATTCTGCCATAAATCGCTATGTTATTAGCTCTGATCGGCAGGTTAAGTATAGTGGTGTATACCAGTCGTCATAGCAACCGTAGCCATGGTTACGATACAAACCCAGGTTAGTGTATCTATACAGTAGTGGATTGCCTAGTGCAGCAAACATGTAAAGTGACAATAAGTGCTAAACATTCTAAGTCACATTCATTCATAGCTGTGCACAATAATCTATATACATAGATAGATAAGAAAATAAGAAATTAAAAGTAAAAATAAAAAGTGGCGATTCTTGCTGTACTTGTTATCAATACATTTAGAGATGTGGAATGACTGCAGGATAATAAGTATACTCTATGCAGGCTATATATCCGCTGAATCAATTTGCAACATTATTCTGTTGTGTTTTCCAATAAATATATGAATAGATAAATGATGTACTATAATTAATTAGGCACAACTTTTTATATTAGTGCTCAAAAATTGCAAACAGGATAGTACATCTATTTCTCTGTATATTTGTGGTATGGTACAGATATATGGCCCAATGGGGAAATTCACTTAATGATATAGTGAACTCACAGAGAGATCTAGATTATCATACTGGAACAAAAGGAGTTATATTAGATCATGTCAATATTCATGATCCCTCTTTTTGGATATGTATCACAATGTGGCATACAGCTAAGTAATGTTTAAAATACTAGGATGATACTGGATGGTGTATAGAAATGGACATAGTTATCTGTCCATCTTGGTGTAATAAGAAATTATATTCTAGATATAGTTTAGATACATTTCTATACACCATCCAGTATCATCCTAGTATTTTAAACATTACTTAGCTGTATGCCACATTGTGATACATATCCAAAAAGAGGGATCATGAATATTGACATGATCTAATATAACTCCTTTTGTTCCAGTATGATAATCTAGATCTCTCTGTGAGTTCACTATATCATTAAGTGAATTTCCCCATTGGGCCATATATCTGTACCATACCACAAATATACAGAGAAATAGATGTACTATCCTGTTTGCAATTTTTGAGCACTAATATAAAAAGTTGTGCCTAATTAATTATAGTACATCATTTATCTATTCATATATTTATTGGAAAACACAACAGAATAATGTTGTAAATTGATTCAGCGGATATATAGCCTGCATAGAGTATACTTATTATCCTGCAGTCATTCCACATCTCTAAATGTATTGATAACAAGTACAGCAAGAATCGCCACTTTTTATTTTTACTTTTAATTTCTTATTTTCTTATCTATCTATGTATATAGATTATTGTGCACAGCTATGAATGAATGTGACTTAGAATGTTTAGCACTTATTGTCACTTTACATGTTTGCTGCACTAGGCAATCCACTACTGTATAGATACACTAACCTGGGTTTGTATCGTAACCATGGCTACAGTTGCTATGACGACTGGTATACACCACTATACTTAACCTGCCGATCAGAGCTAATAACATAGCGATTTATGGCAGAATTTTAACATACCTATAAGGTAATTTTGTGCACACACTAGATTGTGTTATAATGAATATATAAAAACAAAATACACAACATTGCTTACATGTTTGATTTTGTCATGCCGCGAAACCGGAAGTGACATCACTTCCGGTAGACATGATCACAGTGGAACGCAAGATGCGTTCCACACTCGATATTTTGGCGCACTTTTGGGAGTAACACTTGTTTGGTGAGACACTGTTTGAAACACTATAAATTGTGTGATATTTGTTTATTTGTTGATGCTGATGAAGGGGTTGTGAACCCCGAAAACGTTCCATTAAAGAATCTATTGAAAGACCTGAGAGTGCATCTGACTTTGTTTACTCATATTGCTTATATTTGCACCCAGGCGGTTGCCTCTTGGTGGGCTGAGCTGGAAATTGCTTGAATATATATATATATATATATATATATATATATAAATATACATACACACACACATATATATATATATATATATATATATATATATACATACTCAAAATCATTATACAGAGAAGCATGTATATTATTACTATTGCTTATACACGTAAGGCTAGATTACAAGTGTTGCGGTACGGCTTTTAACGCATATTACGAGTCGTGTCGGTATAGCTATACAGCATTTTAGCCTGTAACGCAACGTCCATTCCGCACTCAAAATAATTATGTTTTTTCGTGGGATTTTCATAGTGCCGGTATTACAGGCACTATACCTTGCATTCCTATTGGCTGATTTGATTCTTTAAATTCAAATCAGCCAATAGGATGAGAGCTTCTGAAATCCTATTGGCTGTTCAAAACAGCCAAAAGGATGAGAGCAACTGAAATCCTATTGGCTGTTCAAAACAGCCAATAGGATGAGAGCAACTGAAATCCTATTGGCTGTTCAAATCAGCCAATAGGATTTCAGCTGCTCTCATCCTAATGGCTGTTTTGAACAGCCAATAGGATTTCAGAAGCTCTCATCCTATTGGCTGATTTGAATTTGAAGAATCAATCAGCAAATAGGAATGCAAGGTATGCCATTTTGAAACGGCTACCTTGCATTCAACTTCGGTGACCGTATTAAAAGGACGCTCCGTGCAGAATGGCTTCCAGGATAGCTCCATTCTGCGTTGCCGGGATAAAGATAGAAGTCTTCCCCGAAATGGATGAAGATGTCCCCGACTGGATGAAGAATTATCGCCGCCTGGATTAAGATGGCTGTCCGGACTTCAGGAACCATGAATAGATATTCTGGGGTTAGTGTTAATTTTTTTTTTTTGGTGTTTGTTTTTTTTTTAGATTAGGGCTTTGAGCTTTTGTAAAAGAGCTGAATGCCCTTTTAAGGGCAATGCCCATACAAATGCCCCTTTAGGAGCAATGGGTAATTTAGGATTTTTTAGAGTTAGGTTTCTTTATTTTGGGGAGGTTGGTTGGGTGGTGGGTTTTACTGTTGGGGGGACTTTGTATTTTTTTTTACAAGTAAAAGAGCTGTTTAACTTAGGGCAATGCCCTACAAAAGGCAATTTTAAGGGTTATTGGTAGTTTATTGTAGGTTAGGGGGTGTTTTTATTTTTGGGGCTTTTTTATTTTTATAGGGCTATTAGATTAGGTGTAATTGTTTTTATTTTTGATAACTTCGTTTATTATTTTTTGTAAGCTTAGTTTTTTTTATTTTTCGGAATTTAGTGTTTATTATTTTTGTAATTTTAGATTTTTTATTTTTTTTGTAGTGTAATTTAGATTTTTAATTGGTAGTATTTTTTTATTTCATTAGAATATTAATGTTAGTTTAATTTATAGTTTAATGTTAGGTTTATTTTTATTTCACAGGTAAGTTTTTATTTATTTTAAGATAGTTATATTGTAATTTTAATTTAAAGTTAGAGGGTGTTAGGTTTTCGGGTTAATAGTTTAATTTAGTGTTTTGCTATGTGTGGGGCTGGCGGTTTAGGGGTTAATAGGTTTATTTAGTGGTGGAAAGTGGGGGGGCGGAGGTTTAGGGGTTAATAGGTTTATTTAGTGGCAGCTATGTCGGTGAGCAGTGGTTTAGGGGTTATTCATTTTATTTAGTGGCAGCGATATCGGGGAGCGGCGGATTAGGGGTGTTTAGATTTGGGGTTTATGTTAGGGTGTTAGGTTTAAACGTAACTTTTTTTTCCCCATAGACATCAATGGGGTTGCGTTACGGCAATCTCTGTTACACACTTCAGGTGTTAGAAAAAAAAATAACACTCTCTCCCTATTAATTTCTATGAGGGAAAGCGTGCACAAGCACGTCAAATCAGCCCTTGGATTTTGTGCGGTATGGAGCTTAACGCCACCATATTGCACACACAAGGAGGCTTTTCAGTAACTTGTAATGGCAGCGTTATGGAGAGTAAAATAATGCAACTTTTTTGGCGTTAGTTTCGCACCCTGTTTAGCGCAAAACTCGTAATCTAGGTGAATTTCTTGGCTACTCATCTTACAAAAGTAACCTTTTGTTGTCTTTCCTTTTTATTACACTACTACTTGAAAGATAATCCCAATGACCATTTTTTCTTATTACTTTAATTAAATAATTAGTACTTCATTAAATAATCAGTACTTCATTAAATAATTAGTACTTCTGTATTTCACCTTGCTTTTTTGTAAACTTTGCACAATTGTCACTTGTTTTTATTTACCCATCCAAAAATGTAAATCCTCTTATTAACTTTTAGGTCATCAGCCAAAAGACTTTTCCCTTGGAACACACAGCTAATAAAATTAATAAGGACAATCCCCAGTACTAATTCCCGGGGCACTCAACTGCTTCTCCTCCATTAAGTGTACATCATTAGCCAATACTTTAGTCATCTCTTTCCTACCCCAAGCAACACAACAATGAATTCACTTATTTATAGAAATGCTTCAAATACCAAAAGTCATCTATCTTTAATATTTATTAATCTTAAAAATCTTCAGTCTTTTTTTTTTTTTCAATTTAAATATCTAAGAAATGATTTGTCACCATTTGTTATGGTGGCACCTGATTATCTGCTTAGTCTAGCTGTGTGCTTTAGCAAGTATACATGTATTTTTTCTCTTAGCACCATGTGCAGACTGGTTTACTTTTCTAATATAACAGCAAAACACTGAGAACAAAGGAAAAGAAGAAAGAGACAGTCCAAAGTGGCAGTCACATACGGTCAAAATATTGATCTGTATGTTTATATACTAAGGGGCAGATTATGAGTGGAGCGCAAACGTTTATCTCGGGTGTTTGGGCTCGTCAGATTGAGATCGCATTCTATTGGCTGATCAATCAGCCAATCAGATTTTTCCTACCTTAATTCCGATTGGCTGATAGAATCCTATCAGCCAATCGGAATTAAAGGGACGTCATCTTGGATGATGTCCCTTAAAGGAGCCTTCATTCGTCGTTAGGCCGTCGGGGAAGAAGGATGTTCCGCGTCGGCGGGATGAAGATGGATCCTGAAGAAAGAAGATTGAAGACCACGCTTGGAAGATGACATCGCCCGGATGGAAGACTTCTTCAGCGCCGCCTGGAAGATGACATCCCCGGATGGAAGACTTCTTCAGCGCCCCTTGGAGGATCACTTCATCGAATGGAAGAGTTCTTCAGCGCCCCTTGGAGGATCACTTCTGCCGCTCTGGATCTCCTCTTCGGTTCCATCGGTGGCTTGGCTGAGTGAAGACCACTCAAGGTAGGATGATCTTCAGGGGGGTAGTGTTAGGTTTATTTAAGGGGGGTTTGGGTTAGATTAGGGGTATGTGGGTGGTGGGTTTTAACGTTGGGGGGGTTGTATTTTTCTTTTACAGGCAAAAGAGCTGTTTTCTTTGGGGCATGCCCCGCAAAAGGCCCTTTTAAGGGCTGGTAAGGTAAAAGAGCTTTGAACTTTTTTAATTTAGAATAGGGTAGGGCATTTTTTTATTTTGGGGGGCTTTGTTATTTTATTAGGGGGCTTAGATTAGGTGTAATTAGCTTAAAATTGTTGTAATATTTTTGAAATGTTTGTAACTTATTTTTTTTATTTTTTGTAACAGCTTTTTTATTTTTTGTACTTTAGTTAGTTTATGTAATTGTATTTAATTGTAGTTATTTGTAGCTAATTTATTTAATTAATTTAATGATAGTGTAGTGTTAGGTTTAATTGTAACTTAGGTTAGGATTTATTTTACAGGTAATTTTGTATTTCTTTTAGCTAGGTAGTTATTAAATAGTTAATAACTATTTAATAACTATTCTAACTAGCTAAAATAAATACAGTTACCTGTAAAATAAATATAAATCCTAAAATAGCTACAATATAATTATTATTTATATTGTAGCTATCTTAGGGTTTATTTTACAGGTAAGTATTTAGTTTTAAATAGGATTAATTTATTAAAGTATAGTGTAGTGTTAGGTGTAATTGTAACTTAGGTTAGGATTTATTTTACAGGCAAATTTCTCTTTATTTTAGCCAGGTAAGCTATTAAATAGTTAATAACTATTTAATAGCTATTGTACCTAGTTAAAATAAATTGAAATTTGCCTGTAAAATAAAAATAAATCCTAAAATAGCTACAATATAATTATTATTTGTAGCTATATTAGGGTTTATTTTATAGGTAAGTATTTAGTTTTAAATAGGATTCATTTAGTTAATAATAGAAATATTATTTAGATTTATTTAATTAATATTTAAGTTAGGGGGTGTTAGGTTTAGTGTTAGACTTAGGTTTAGGGGTTAATAAATTTATTACAGTGGCGGCGGTGTAGGGGGGGCAGGATAGAGGTTAATAAATTTATTATAGGGGGGGGCAGGATAGGGGTCAGTAGGTATAATGTAGGTGGCGGCGGTTTCCGGGAGCGGCGGTTTAGGGGTTAATACATTTATAAGAGTTGCGGCGGGGTCTAGGAGCGGCGGTTTAGGGTTACTAACTTTATTTAGTTGTGGGGGGCTCCGGGGGCGCCGGTATAGGGGGTTAACATATTTATTATAGTGGCGGCGGGTCCGGGAGCGGCGGCTTAGGGGTTAATCAGTTTATTATAGTTGCGGTGGGCTCCGGGAGCGGCAGTTTAGGGGTTAATCAGTTTATTATAGTGTCGGTGGGCTCCGGGAGCGGCGGTTTAGGGGGAAAACACTTTATTTAGTTGCGGCGGTGTAGGGGGGGACAGATTAGGGGTGTTTAGACTCGGGGTACATGTTAGGGTGTTAGGTGCAGACAGCTCCCAAAGGGCGGCGGTTTGAAAACCAGGTACGCTTGGCCGGAAAAGTGCCGAGCGTACCTGCTAGTTTTTTGATAACTAGCAAAAGTAGTCAGATTGTGCCGCACTTGTGTGCGGAACATCTGGAGTGACGTAAGAATCGATCTGTGCCGGACTGAGTCCGGCGGATTGAAGCTTACGTCACTAAATTCTACTTTTGCCGGTCTCTAGCCTTTGATAACTAAGGCGAATCATCCTCGCCATAAATGCGCTGCGGAATTCCAGCATATTTGAGGTTGACGGCTTGATAACTACCCCCCGATGTCTCTGGCTTAACTAAACTTTGCATGAAAACAACCGTAGATCTAACAATGGTAAATGTATACAGCCTTTAGTCCCCTACCCATGTTTAATGCATTGCCACAACCTTTGAACTAATCTGGAGTGGCGTGCACATATATCCACCAATCACCAGCTGCGCCCTGGTCAGGAATGGCTTAAGAACATGTACTTGGTTTTAAATACAGTAAATTACTGGAATTTGTTTAAATATAAAAGGCTCTCAGAAAAATAGTAGTTATACACTTTACAGCAGATAAGTGTTTACAATATTTCTGTTGATCAACTTTTTTCCTGTCAGTACTGCTTATTTTTATTTCTATGCACATTTTTACTTTTTATTTATGTTCTCTCCTTTCCCATTCTGTATTTCTAAGTCTGTCTTCCGAAGTATGGAGGTTTCAGTGGACTGTGTACAAAAACTGTCAAAATGTTCCTGTCCAGGATTACAGAGTAGTCACACTATATGCAAGATGCCAGCTGCAAATCTTCTATAAATTGGATCAGGCACATGAGAACACTAGTTTTAAGAGTAGTGTGTGTACATGAGGCAGAACAGAACCTTAACTGGGGGGGAGGGGAGCGATAGCAGCTGCTGGCACAAGGCATCTATGGTCAAGCACAGGTTTGAGATGCTGGATATTTCAGTTACTAAACATTATATATATATATATATATATATATATATATATATATATATATATATATATATATATATATATATATATATATATATATATATATATGAAAATACCTATTTCAGTGGGGTTATGCATGGTTAAATAATGGTATAATGTGCTAACATGTTTCTTTCATGGTCAAAATAATCCCTTCCATCACAGTGATCACGCACACTGCGCCAGCTCAGGATTATTTTCTTTCTCTTGCTTTGATCTTCTTTTTTCCTTTCTCAGTGATTCTCTTGCTTTCCCCTGTCTTTCACAACATCCCTTTCATTATTTTCCCTTTCCCTGTTAATTTGTGCTAATTTTCACACAAATGTAAGGACACCCATTTACACGAGTACACTTGCATGTAAGGACACACATTCACACAAGTACACTTGCATGCAAGGACACACAATCACACGAGTACACTTGCATGCAAGGACACACAATCACACGAGTACACTTGCATGCAAGGACACACAATCACACGAGTACACTTGCATGCAAGGACACACATTCACACGAGTACACTTGCATGCAAGGACACACATTCACACAAGTACACTTGCATGCAAGGACACACATTCACACGAGTACACTTGCATGCAAGGACACACATTCACACGAGTACACTTGCATGCAAGGACACACATTCACACAAGTACACTTGCATGCAAGGACACACATTCACACGAGTACACTTGCATGCAAGGACACACATTCACACGAGTACACTTGCATGCAAGGACACACATTCACACGAGTACACTTGCATGCAAGGACACATATTCACACGAGTACACTTGCATGTAAGGACACATTTTCACATGAGTACACTTGCATGTAAGGACACACATTCACACGAGTACACTTGCATGTAAGGACACATATTCACACGAGTACACTTGCATGTAAGGACAAATATTCACATGAGTACACACACATTGTACATGACCCTTTGAAATATCAATAAAGTAAAATGTGTATGAATTGAAGTTGTGAATGATTAAAACTGGGTAAAATACACAAGAAATATGAGTAATAAAATTGAAGGAAAAAAATATATAAGACCTGGACCACCACAGTGTTACTGTACAGGAAAACCTGACACCATATTAGTACAGGAAGGGTATACAATTGCAAATTCTCTGGCACAGACTAACCAAGGGGGAAGGATGTCTGAAAGTCACATAGATAAAAGTAAAAGGAAGGAAATATCTATACTAACTTTAAACGTGTGATATGGCTACTAATCAAAGAAAGGGATCATCCTCTACAGCCAATCCCAAAAAACCAACAGGAAAATAACAGAAAAATGTGCTAATAAGCAATCACTCCCACCAATATGTATAAATAACACATTTACTGATAATGAACATAGGGTACAATAAAAGCATAAAACAATCCTAAATAATTACCACCTGTGGTTCATAAAAAAGTGTAGTCCAGACCTGCTAGCTAGCAGCGAAATCAAGCCAAAAAAAGGTAAAAAACTGATAGAAAAGTCCACAGCAATGCTGAGAAATCAGTGTAGCAACAATAATATTAACCACTCAACCGTAATTCAAAGAGCCATCGATAGAAGGTACGTTCAGAATCCAGACATATTCACAGCCACCTTGAGCTCACCCTGTACATCCAACTTCTTACTCTACTTGTTGTGGTCCACACTTTCTGTTATATGCAATCCTTTGGTGATCGTGAGTATAGCTCCTTCAGCGTTCCTAATCCGCTAAGTGCAATGAAGCTTCCGTGTCTCCAGTCACGTGATGTGCCTTCAACCAATTGGATTCTCTTTTCTCTGTGTACCCCAAAAAACGGCTTTCAGGTGTCAGGTTTAAAATAAAAACAGAGCGTTCTGTGTATAAACGTCAGGAGCTTGTCCTGCTGCAATCATCTACACATTTCAGCCACCTGTAGGCTTTTATCAAGATGATTCTACTTTGTTTCAGCATCTTTATATAGTCTTTTAAAGTTGGTGGGAGTGATTAAATGCTATTACTCGGTATATTAAGGGAAACACAATCCATCATATTCAAACAGATACATGGTAACCCTTAAATTTAGCATATTGTTGTGTTAATTGTTAAGATTAAAAAGGCCAATATTCGTAAATGAACTAATAGGGGTCTATTAGTACAAGACCAATTCCATGAGAATATACATATATTGGAAATTAATGCACAGAACAATAGTATTAATACAAATTTCAAATTCAACTTCTCAAAAGTGGGAAATTTAATTTTGAAGGAATTAAGGGAAAATAAAGATACTTTAATTAAACGAGGAGATAAAGGTGGGATTGTGATCATGAATACAGAAGACTACAAAAAGGAATCAATGAGACTCTTGGATGACACAGTCACATAAAAAAGAATGAAATCAAATCCTATAAAAGAACAAAAAATAGATTGGATGACATCCTCTTAAAAGCTAAAGATAGGGGCCTCATTAATGACAAGGAAAGAGATTTTTTGTCCTCTAAATTCCCTAAAACCCCTATCTTTTACTTTTTACCTAAAATCCATAAATCCCTAGAAAATCCACCAGGTCGCCCCATAATATTGGGTATAAATTCCCTTACAGCTAATCTATCAATATATGTTGATCATTTCTTGCAAAAAAATGTAAAAGTTTCACATCTAAAAGATTCAACCCAATTCCTAAATAAATTGGAAAAGTGAAATTGGCAAGATAATTTAACCATGGTAACAAGTGACTTTTCCTCATTATATACCTGCATTGACCATACTATTGGACAAAAAGCAATAAAATATTATCTAGAAAAGGATGAAAGTGTGCAGAAAGGATAATCAGATTTCATTCTTCAATGCATTAACTTCATTTTGACAAATAATTACTTAAATTTTGATGGTAGATATTATTTACAATTAAAAGGGACAGCTATGGGCATCAGGATCGCACCCAGCTATGCCAATTTGTTTATAGGGCATTTTGAAGAGTCTTTCATCGATATGGGCTCCTGGGGTGCGAACCTGTTGCTCTATAAAAGTTTTATAGATGATATCTTTATCATATGTAAAGGTGACAGTGAACTACTTCACTACTTGGAAGACATGAATAGTAACAACCTAGGTCTTAAATTCACTAGTGAAATAAGTAAACTGAAAATAATTTTTTGGATATTGAGATTATAATAGCTGACAATAAGATACAAACTATGATGAAAGCTGTGATCTAGATAAATGGGTGAACAATATCCCTAGAGGACAACTAATGCTGATTAGGAATAATTGCAGCAGTATTGAAGATTATAATAGCTGAAACTCTAAAACTAAGATTTATTGAAAGAGGTTATGATGAAGAAAAAATAGAAGAGACAATAAATTTGGTAAGACTAGAAGAGAGGGCTAATCTTTTGAAACCAAAAATTAAACAAGAAAATATGAATGAGATAAAAAAAATATCAGTGCCTTTCATTACCCAATTTAATGAACATAAAGTTATGAAGTCAATACTAAATAGCCATTGGCACTTAATTAAAAAAGATCATGGCCTAGGTGATCATGTTAGGAAACATCCAGAGATTATTTATAGAAAGGCTAAAAACTTGAAAGCCCCAAGTGAACTAAGAAATCTGGTCACCAAGGATTTACAAGGAAGTATAGTAAGAGGGTTTTTTTTAGTTAAAGTTGTGTCTTATGTAAACATAGTGAAAAAATAAATATCTTCAACTACTAGGGATTATAAATGAAATATTATGGACACAATTAGGTGCTTCAGACAAAGGGATTTAGTACATTATCCAATGTTCAATATTTAGGACAAACTCAAAGGATTTTGATGGCTAGAATAAGAGAACACATGTAATATAAGACATGGGTTTGAAGGATAACTCCTCTCTAAACGCTTCAAACAAGCACATATAAAAACACTTAAGGATTTAAATATTGGGGTATAAAGAAAGTAGTCAGAGACTGGAGAGGAGGGGACTATGAGAAAAAAAATTATTATTTCAGGAAGCAAATATTTGAGTTTTGCACCCTTCAACCAGAAGATTTAAATGCTGAAATGTATTTAAAGCCATATATATATATATATATATATATATATATATTTTTTTTTTTTAAGAAGTAACCTGATTATATATTTCTTTCTTATTACTAACCCCCTATATTTGATCAATCAATTTATCTCTTCTATATAATGTGTAAATATGTTAGGATATTTCTACCAAAGTTAATATGATATTTTTATGTATACTATTGTTCTGTGCATTTATTTCCAATATATGTATATTCTCATAAAATTGGTTTTGTACTAATAGACCCCTATTAGTTAACGTACGAATATTGGCCCTTTTAATCTTAATAATGAAAGCAACAATATGCTAAATTTAAGGGTTACCATGTATCTGTTTGAATGATACGTTGAGTCTCCTTTAATAAACCGAGTAATAGCATTTTAACCACTCCCATCGACTTTGAGAGACTATATAAAAATGCTGAAACAAAGTAGAATCATATTGATAAAAGCCTACAGGTGGCTGAAACGTGTAGATGATTGCAGCAAGACAAGCTCCTAAATTTTATACAAAGAGCGCTCTGTTTTTATTTTAAACCTGACACCTGAAAGCCATTTTTTGCTGACAGAGAAAAGAGAATCCAATTGGTTAAAGACACATCACGTGACTGGAGACACGGAAGCTTCATTGCACTGAGCCGAGTAAGAATGCCAAACAGGACCGTCTTTAACACAGGGCAAAAGGGGCAGCTGCCTAGGGCCCAGTCTCTGTTGAGGGGCCCAAGAGTCCTAAAAAAAAAAAAAAAAAAAAAAATATTTTTTTTTTTTTTTTATGGTTCATACCTGACTGCTGATGTGACATGGGGAACACACACATTCAGTCCTAATACTGTCACAGTCAAAAGTACTCTGCTTATATTTAGAAAAAAACAAACTGTGCCAGACCGTGCCTGTGTCATGTGACATGCCAAGCTATTGCCATGTGCTGTTTTAGATGTGCACTGTGCAGCACTGAATGCAAAGCCCTAACTCGGCATCCAGCCATTCCCACTGTATCAGAAAAGGTCCTACTGGGGTTACCACTGTTACCAGGTAACTGCTCTGGTTGTGGGGATTGTTTCTGGGTAGGACTGACTGTAGGCGCATGCAGCAGAAAGCTGGAGCGGCAGGTACGTGAGGATTTGAGCATCTGTGCAGCTGCATACACTGCTCTCTTCAGTCTTGAGGCTGTGTGACTCATCTCACACTGTATCCATGCAGCCTTGGACAGACAGCATCCAGTCTGCTGGTCCCCTTAGCCCTGCTCTTTCTGCTGTGGCCCTATGATCAACTAACTGAAGTTTGTTAGGGGAACAGTGCTTTGTAGAAAGGTGTCAGTGGGAAGAATAAGTTTGTGCACACACGCCCCTCCCCATACAGCATTGTCTAGTGCAGGGTGAGAGGGAACTTGTTCCTAGCAAAGAAGTGACATGTGCTGCTGTGGCTGATGTATAGTGTCATGCTGATAGTTCACACATTAATGTAAGGTTTATTTTTATAGTTTTTATTTTCTCTCTGTCTCAGATTTTACAGCTTCCCATAGTAGTTCTGCTGTTCTAGTCAGTAAACTTATATTTGTCTGCACCTCCATGCTTCCTCCTCAGTCTTTACCTTGTTTTGCTCCTGTTGGCTGCCCTAAATCTCTTTAACCAACTAACCTCACACCAGAATCACATTCAAAAGAATATTAAATGAATCCAGTGGAGGAATTTATATATGTATTTACTTATTAGTACTGCTTAGGTCCAGTTTCACATATTGCAATTTTTTTTTTATTTTTTTTTAATTATTAGCCCAGCAGTGGATGATCCACCACTGGGCTAATAATTAAAAAATAATAAAAAAAAATTGATTTAGTTGTTTTTTGGGATGTTGGGGTGGAGAGCGAAATTACATGGGGTAGGGGGGGGCCCAAGAAAATTTTTGCCCAGGGTCCAGTCCATATTAAAGACGGCCCTGATGCCAAAGGGGCTATACTCACGATCACCCAAGGATTGCATATAACAGAAAGTGTGGACCACAAACAAGTGGAATCATTAAGTTGGATGTACAGGGTGAGATCAAGGTGGCTATCCTATGAACGTGTCTGGATACTGCATTCGATAGACGGCACTTTGAATTATGGTTGAGTAGTTGATATTATTGCATAGTTGCTACACTGATTTCTCAGCATTGCTGTGGACTTTGCTATCAGTTTTTTTTTTTACCTTTTTTTAGCTTGATTTCGCTGCTAGCTATTATATTGCTTAAAAGTCACAAAGAAGCAGATCCTTTTTCTCTTATGTTGCTTCTGCCCAAAGGTGGAACTATGATTGGTGCAGCAGGTGAAGTGGCACCAGGGCCCAAGTTCAAAGGGGGGCCCATAGCAGCAAGTCTATACATAGGTGCTTGCAGAATGTATACAACCCTAATGCAGGGGAACCTTTTGTTAGTGAAGGTTGCAGGTCCATATTATCTATCTATTTATCTATCTATCTATCTAACTATCTATCTGTCTATGATCAATCTATCTATCCATCCTCAAAATCATTATACAGAGCAGTTTTAATACCATTACTTTTGCTTACTACTGAGTTACCTTTGGGAGGCCCAAAAAACAACTCTGCACCAGGGCCCTTTGTTGAGTATGTCCACTACTGCGTCTGCCTCATCTTGTACTGATTCTGCTACAACCTTTGCATTAGAGCCTAATGAGAAGTTTGACACTGATTAGCAGTATTTCTATTTAAAGGGACAATAAACTTAAAAAATAATGTTATATAATTCTGCATATATGTGCAGAATTATATAACATTATTTTTTTCAGTTTACTGCCCCTTTAAGCAGGAATGTGTATTGATAGAGGTAAAACACAAAAACAAAAAACAGAAAATGTGGGGGATATATTCTGTATGAATGTTTTTCTGGAATTCTACAATAACACAATTACATCAGTATATATGTTGTCAGGCAGATATTGGTATACATGTCTATGATTAAGGCTGACTGAGCAGAAACATGTAAGACCCTGTTTTTGCTGACATCATGAAGTCTTAGCTCTTTACTTTGTATATATATTTTTCCTGATATTAAAGCATCTACAATTTAATTGTGCCTTGAGGATTGCCGGACCTTTTTTGCTCTTAAGGCAGATATTGGTACTTGACTCGAAGGTTGTTGACATAAATAGTATATATTTCCTGTTTAGTTAAAATGTGTACAATTTCCTCAGAGACTTAAAATAATGCAAATGTAACTACTTGAGTGAGATGGCTCCACATCCTTGAATTTTGAAGAAAAAAATAGTTGACATTAAACATCGCTAGAAGTAATATTTTTGTGCACACAAATTAGCGCGCATAATACTAGTTGAAAGTAAAACTTTTTTTTTACGCACGAGCAAAACCCAACACATGCTAACTTCAGGACTACAGATATTGTGACCTACTAACTTATTCTCCCCATAGACTTCACTTGAGAGAGCACAAGAAAAAACCTAACACTTATTGATCGTGTGCTAACCCAACAGGAGTTATTAATATTTCACATTCCAATGATCTCCACATACAGGAATATGTCATTTTTATTAAGTATCCATGCAGCCTTGGGCAGACAGCATCGAGTCTGCTGGTCCCCTTAGCCCTGCTCTTTCTGCTGTGGCCCTAAGATCAACTAACTGAAGTTTGTTAAGGGAACAGTGCTTTGTAGAAAGGTGTCAGTGGGAAGAATAAGTGAGTGCACACATGCCCCTCCCCATGCAGCATTGTCTAGTACAGGGTGAGAGGGAACTTGTTCCTAGCAAAGAAGGGACATGTGCTCCTGTGGCTGATGTATAGTGTCATGCTGATACTTCACACATTAATGTAAGATTTATTTTTATAGTTTTTGTTTTCTCTCTGTCTCAGATTCTACAGCTTCCCATAGTAGTTCTGCTGTTCCAGTCAGTAAACTTATATTTGTCGGCACCTCCATGCTTTCTCCTCAGTCTTTAACTTGCTTTGCTCCTGTTGGCTGCCCTAAATCTCTTTAACCAGCTAACCTCACACCAGAATCACATTCAAAAGCAAATTAAATTAATCCACAGTGGAGGAATTTATATATGTATTTACTTATTAGCACTGCTTAGGTCCAGTTTCACACATTGCAATTTATTTCATTTTTTTACAAAAAGATTAGCCCAGAAGGATGATCCACTGCTGGGATAATAATTTTTTTTTTTAGAAAATTAATTGATTTACTTGTTTTTTGGGATGTTGGGGTGGAAAGCGAAATTGCATGGGGTGAGGGGGGCCCAAGAAAATTTTTGCCCAGGGAACAGTCAATATTAAAGACGGTCCTGCCTATACCTCTATATATATTCATATAGATTTATAGGTATAGGAACATATTTTACATCTAGTGTGCATTACCGCTTCTTCAGCAAAAGATACCAAAAGAATGAAGCAAATTTGAAAATAGAAGTTGGAAAGCTGCCTAACCCTTTAACAAGGTACCCTGTACGTCAGCTGTAATTTTTAATATAAGGGGATTTTCAGCGGTGAGACCACTCTATATCCCAAAGTGAGGCAAACAGTAATAGTGCATTTCTGCGCTATTACTGGGATAAAAAAAGCCTTAATGACACAACATACAGGGTATGTTGTGTGGTTAAGGGGTTAAAATTGTATGCTATATCTGAATCATAAAAGAAAAATAATTGGTTCCATGTCCCTTTAATCATACAGATTACCCTAAATAAATAAACTAAATATAAAATAATTATAATGTAAACAAGTATCAATCATTAGACAGTTAAATCTTATCTGAATTGATGCTAAAATATTTGGACGATATAAAACAATGTAACAGCATCTGGTCAGAAATAACATCATTAGTGTATCTAAGTATTTAGTACTGTTTAAGCTTTACTCTTGGGAAACAAAGAACCAATTTTATCACTAGTGTAACAAAATTAAAATTGCAGATTCAGGGCTAGATTACGAGTGGAGCGCAAAGGATTGCACGCAAGCCATATGGGGTTTATCACTGGTGTCTGCGCTTGTCGGGCTTACCGCTCGTATTACTAGTTGAAAGTAAACATGATCGCTTGAGTGCAAATGTGATTTATGCTAGAATGATTACCGCGTCCAAAGTTGAGCAAACCACATAAAAAATACTTTACAAAGTACAGTTACATTCATAATAAAATAATCTAATAAACATTTTTCAAAAATAATATCGCATACAAAAGTTATAAGGGCTCAAAGATATGAGATCTCAGGTGTTAGAAAAAAAAAGACAGGTAAAGGGCTTTAACGTAGACATACATACATATAAATGTCTAAAGATATCTATACAGTATATAAATAAATATATATATATATATATCACAAAAGTGAGTATTTTTGTAAATATTTTATTATATCTTTTCATGTGACAACACTGAAGAAATGACACTTGCTACAATGTAGTGAATGTACAGCCTGTATAACAGTGTAAATTTGCTGTCCCCTCAAAATAACTCAACACACAGCCATTAATGTCTAATCTGTTGGCAACAAAAGTGAGTACACCCCTAAGTGGAAATATCCAAATTGGGCCCAAATTGTCAATATTGTATGTGGCCACCATTATTTTCCAGCACTGCCTTAACCCTCTTGGGCATGGAGTTTACCAAAGCTTCACAGGCTGCCACTGGAGTCCTCTTCCACTCCTCCATGATGACATCACAGAGCTGGTGGATGTTAGAGACCTTGTGCTCCCCCACCTTCCGATTGAGGATGCCCCACAGATGCTCAATAGGGTTTAGGTCTGGAGACATGCTTGGCCAGTCTATCACCTTTACCCTCAGCTTCTTTAGCAAGGCAGTGGTCATCTTGGAGGTTTGGTGTCGTTATCATGTTGGAATACTGCCCTGCGGCCCAGTCTCTGAAGCTCTGCTTCAGTATGTCACAGTACATGTTGGCATTAATGGTTCCCTCAATGAACTGTAGCTCCCCAGTGCCGGCAGCACTCATTCAGGCCCAGACCATGACACTCCCACCACCATGCTTGACTTTAGGCAAGACACACTTGTCTTTGTACTCCTCACCTGGTTGCAGCCACACATGCTTGACACCATCTGAGCAAAATAAGTTTATCTTGGTCTCATCGGACCACAGGACATGGTTCCAGTAATCCATGTCCTTAGTCTGCTTGTCTTCAGCAAACTGTTTGCGGGCTTTCTTGTGCATCATCTTTAGAAGAGGCTTCCCTCTGGGACGACAGCCATGCAGACCAATTTGATGCAGTGTACTGCGCACATATGGTCTGAGCACTGACAGACTGACCCCCCACCCCTTCAACCTCTGCAGCAATGCTGGCAGCACTCATACGTCTATTTCCCAATATTGCACTAAACTTCTTTGTTCAACCATGACAAGGACTGTTCTGAGTGGAACCTGTCCTGTGAAACCGCTGTATGGTCTTGTCCACCGTGCTGCAGCTCAGTTTCAGGGTTTTGGCAATATTCTGAAAGGCCTAGGTCGTCTTTATGTAGAGCAACAATTCTTTTTTTTAGATCCTCAGAGAGTTCTTTGCCATGAGGTGCCATGTTGAACTTCCAGTGACCAGTATGAGAGAGTGAGAGCGATAACACCAAATTTAACACATCTGCTCCCCATTCACACCTGAGACCTTGTAACACTAACGAGTCATATGACACTGGGGAGGGAAAATGGCTAATTGGGCCCAATTTGGACATTTACACTTAGGGGTGTACTCACTTTTGTTTCCAACGGTTTAGACATTAATGGCTATTTTGAAGGGACAGCAAATTTACACTGTTATACAGGTTGTACACTCACTACTTTACATTGTAGCAAAGTGTTATTTCTTCAGTTTTGTCACATGAAAAGATATAATAAAATATGTACAAAAATGTGAGGGGTGTATATATGTCTATATATGTGTACATATGTATTTATATGTGTATATATGTATTTACAGACATATATACACATTTAAACACAACAATACATATGTACACATATATAGAGATATATTGAAGTGCATTGGAGCCCTTTGCAGTTAAGTAGATGAAAAGATGAAAAAGCATATTTATACATTATTCATATTTAATAAAGGTTTTAACTATGTATTTACTATAAATATTTCACATGAATAAATATAACATATTCTATTGTGAAATATTCATATTTTTATGTCGGGTTAGTGCACATGAGAATATGCAATAGGGTTTGCGCTCGAGTTGGGTGTTGGGGTTTTTTTCCACTTTTTTTCTCCATTGACTTCTATGGGGGAATAAGTGAACGCGCAAGCGATATTCTAAGTTTGGCTTTTTGCACTCGTCAGGTTAGCGTGTGAGGGAAAACAGTTTACTTTCAACTAATAACACGAGCGCAATCCGACTCGCACAAAAAGCTTGCATCTAGCACAATTAACACTCGAGCGGGAGCATTAATTAGTGCTCTACTTGTATTCTGGCCCATAATCTGGAGAGAAGAGCAAGGAGAGTGAGAATGGTCTTGAGTTAGAAAAAACATGTCTTAATTATATCCTTTTTAATATACAATATTATACAAGAATGTTTCTTTGCATTGATTTCTAAGGTCCAAGTGGAACATCAGTCAAACATAAAAGGATTTCTGAGCAAAGGAGGCGAAAGAAAGATCTAAGATTAGAGCCCCACAAAAAAACTTCTTGCCAATTAGTACAAACTTCTACACATGTACACATTCCTGATTTTATGGAGAGACGTTCAAAGAGTCTGTAATTAGAAACCCTTTAAACCTATAGGGAATCTCCCAAAATACAGAACATATAGAAACACACAAGTCACATTACCACCTAAATATAAAATATCAAGAATGAGTTTTCTTAATTTATTGCAAAACAGCGGAGAGGCCATTTAAACAATTTCTCTGATAAATAAAAAAAACACACATTTTTGTTGAAAAAGAAGTGATTCCTCTTTTAAATGATAATGTATTAGTCATCTACAAAAAGTGTCACTATGAAGAAATGCTAAATACTCACTCAATAATACTGGAACACAAAACTTTCTTGACTAAAGTCCAGGTTCTTTAACCAAGAAAGTTCACTTTTTAACAAAGAATGTCAAATCAATATGCAATAAAAAGCCAACAGGTTGTAACTAAATACTGTATATTAGATTTTTACTTGGGAAGGATTTACTTTTACCAGACTCTATAAGTATGTGCACATGGGTGTTACTAAACCATGGAGTGCTTTAAAATGCAAAAGTTTTATCAAATCTTACATTTTCTATGTTTGAAAGAAAAGGTAACAACCATCTTCATCTATTTGCATAAAAGGCTAAATCTACCATTCTTCTGACTTCCACTTGTATTCATTTGTTTAACCTACAGCAATGTTCCCTTTCACATCAGAAGATCAGTTTATCTACAAATGTTAGAATATAATTAATCTTCCCATTTATTTTCCTGGCATGGGCCTGCTGGACCTTGTGTAAAACTGTCTTGTATGAGCTTCCCACTTTCATTTTTATTTCAGATACGGCAGTCTGTTTTAGCCCATATATCACCTTCTCTAGTTTGCATGTCTGTCTCTTATCTGTTTTGTAAAGACTTTGGGCTCTGTTGTTATGTATCCATTTAACAATACTGACTTCATATTACTACAGCTAAGCTAGCAAGTGCAATAATGTTGTGATTATACTGCACTTGACTACAGGTTCATGGTCTTGTCAAAGTCTTTTTCATAATTCTTTGTAATTCTGCACCTTTATTTACACCAAGCATTTAGGCAATTCAATAAGGTTAGGATTTGTATTAGGTTTTAAAGTTAGGATTAGTTTTTGTAGATAGAAGCTCATTTACAATTGTAATTGAGGTCTCAATGGTCACAGCAACCTCCTTCTTGACTTTACCCCCTTAGGCATAATAAAAGTTTCCTTACTTCTGAGCACTAGGGACAGGGATACCAGCAAGATACAAGCCCAGAGTTGGAAAGCTGTTTAGTGATGCAGGTCCAGTTTCACATATTGCAATTTTTTTTTTATTTTTTTTTAATTATTAGCCCAGCAGTGGATGATCCACCACTGGGCTAATAATTAAAAAATAATAAAAAAAAATTGATTTAGTTGTTTTTTGGGATGTTGGGGTGGAGAGCGAAATTACATGGGGTAGGGGGGGGCCCAAGAAAATTTTTGCCCAGGGTCCAGTCCATATTAAAGACGGCCCTGATGCCAAAGGGGCTATACTCACGATCACCCAAGGATTGCATATAACAGAAAGTGTGGACCACAAACAAGTGGAATCATTAAGTTGGATGTACAGGGTGAGATCAAGGTGGCTATCCTATGAACGTGTCTGGATACTGCATTCGATAGACGGCACTTTGAATTATGGTTGAGTAGTTGATATTATTGCATAGTTGCTACACTGATTTCTCAGCATTGCTGTGGACTTTGCTATCAGTTTTTTTTTTTACCTTTTTTTAGCTTGATTTCGCTGCTAGCTATTATATTGCTTAAAAGTCACAAAGAAGCAGATCCTTTTTCTCTTATGTTGCTTCTGCCCAAAGGTGGAACTATGATTGGTGCAGCAGGTGAAGTGGCACCAGGGCCCAAGTTCAAAGGGGGGCCCATAGCAGCAAGTCTATACATAGGTGCTTGCAGAATGTATACAACCCTAATGCAGGGGAACCTTTTGTTAGTGAAGGTTGCAGGTCCATATTATCTATCTATTTATCTATCTATCTAACTATCTATCTGTCTATGATCAATCTATCTATCCATCCTCAAAATCATTATACAGAGCAGTTTTAATACCATTACTTTTGCTTACTACTGAGTTACCTTTGGGAGGCCCAAAAAACAACTCTGCACCAGGGCCCTTTGTTGAGTATGTCCACTACTGCGTCTGCCTCATCTTGTACTGATTCTGCTACAACCTTTGCATTAGAGCCTAATGAGAAGTTTGACACTGATTAGCAGTATTTCTATTTAAAGGGACAATAAACTTAAAAAATAATGTTATATAATTCTGCATATATGTGCAGAATTATATAACATTATTTTTTTTCAGTTTACTGCCCCTTTAAGCAGGAATGTGTATTGATAGAGGTAAAACACAAAAACAAAAAACAGAAAATGTGGGGGATATATTCTGTATGAATGTTTTTCTGGAATTCTACAATAACACAATTACATCAGTATATATGTTGTCAGGCAGATATTGGTATACATGTCTATGATTAAGGCTGACTGAGCAGAAACATGTAAGACCCTGTTTTTGCTGACATCATGAAGTCTTAGCTCTTTACTTTGTATATATATTTTTCCTGATATTAAAGCATCTACAATTTAATTGTGCCTTGAGGATTGCCGGACCTTTTTTGCTCTTAAGGCAGATATTGGTACTTGACTATGCAACCCAAAACAATAGTATATATGCAGATAAAGCACAACTCGAAGGTTGTTGACATAAATAGTATATATTTCCTGTTTAGTTAAAATGTGTACAATTTCCTCAGAGACTTAAAATAATGCAAATGTAACTACTTGAGTGAGATGGCTCCACATCCTTGAATTTTGAAGAAAAAAATAGTTGACATTAAACATCGCTAGAAGTAATATTTTTGTGCACACAAATTAGCGCGCATAATACTAGTTGAAAGTAAAACTTTTTTTTTACGCACGAGCAAAACCCAACACATGCTAACTTCAGGACTACAGATATTGTGACCTACTAACTTATTCTCCCCATAGACTTCACTTGAGAGAGCACAAGAAAAAACCTAACACTTATTGATCGTGTGCTAACCCAACAGGAGTTATTAATATTTCACATTCCAATGATCTCCACATACAGGAATATGTCATTTTTATTAAGTATCCATGCAGCCTTGGGCAGACAGCATCGAGTCTGCTGGTCCCCTTAGCCCTGCTCTTTCTGCTGTGGCCCTAAGATCAACTAACTGAAGTTTGTTAAGGGAACAGTGCTTTGTAGAAAGGTGTCAGTGGGAAGAATAAGTGAGTGCACACATGCCCCTCCCCATGCAGCATTGTCTAGTACAGGGTGAGAGGGAACTTGTTCCTAGCAAAGAAGGGACATGTGCTCCTGTGGCTGATGTATAGTGTCATGCTGATACTTCACACATTAATGTAAGATTTATTTTTATAGTTTTTGTTTTCTCTCTGTCTCAGATTCTACAGCTTCCCATAGTAGTTCTGCTGTTCCAGTCAGTAAACTTATATTTGTCGGCACCTCCATGCTTTCTCCTCAGTCTTTAACTTGCTTTGCTCCTGTTGGCTGCCCTAAATCTCTTTAACCAGCTAACCTCACACCAGAATCACATTCAAAAGCAAATTAAATTAATCCACAGTGGAGGAATTTATATATGTATTTACTTATTAGCACTGCTTAGGTCCAGTTTCACACATTGCAATTTATTTCATTTTTTTACAAAAAGATTAGCCCAGAAGGATGATCCACTGCTGGGATAATAATTTTTTTTTTTAGAAAATTAATTGATTTACTTGTTTTTTGGGATGTTGGGGTGGAAAGCGAAATTGCATGGGGTGAGGGGGGCCCAAGAAAATTTTTGCCCAGGGAACAGTCAATATTAAAGACGGTCCTGCCTATACCTCTATATATATTCATATAGATTTATAGGTATAGGAACATATTTTACATCTAGTGTGCATTACCGCTTCTTCAGCAAAAGATACCAAAAGAATGAAGCAAATTTGAAAATAGAAGTTGGAAAGCTGCCTAACCCTTTAACAAGGTACCCTGTACGTCAGCTGTAATTTTTAATATAAGGGGATTTTCAGCGGTGAGACCACTCTATATCCCAAAGTGAGGCAAACAGTAATAGTGCATTTCTGCGCTATTACTGGGATAAAAAAAGCCTTAATGACACAACATACAGGGTATGTTGTGTGGTTAAGGGGTTAAAATTGTATGCTATATCTGAATCATAAAAGAAAAATAATTGGTTCCATGTCCCTTTAATCATACAGATTACCCTAAATAAATAAACTAAATATAAAATAATTATAATGTAAACAAGTATCAATCATTAGACAGTTAAATCTTATCTGAATTGATGCTAAAATATTTGGACGATATAAAACAATGTAACAGCATCTGGTCAGAAATAACATCATTAGTGTATCTAAGTATTTAGTACTGTTTAAGCTTTACTCTTGGGAAACAAAGAACCAATTTTATCACTAGTGTAACAAAATTAAAATTGCAGATTCAGGGCTAGATTACGAGTGGAGCGCAAAGGATTGCACGCAAGCCATATGGGGTTTATCACTGGTGTCTGCGCTTGTCGGGCTTACCGCTCGTATTACTAGTTGAAAGTAAACATGATCGCTTGAGTGCAAATGTGATTTATGCTAGAATGATTACCGCGTCCAAAGTTGAGCAAACCACATAAAAAATACTTTACAAAGTACAGTTACATTCATAATAAAATAATCTAATAAACATTTTTCAAAAATAATATCGCATACAAAAGTTATAAGGGCTCAAAGATATGAGATCTCAGGTGTTAGAAAAAAAAAGACAGGTAAAGGGCTTTAACGTAGACATACATACATATAAATGTCTAAAGATATCTATACAGTATATAAATAAATATATATATATATATATATCACAAAAGTGAGTATTTTTGTAAATATTTTATTATATCTTTTCATGTGACAACACTGAAGAAATGACACTTGCTACAATGTAGTGAATGTACAGCCTGTATAACAGTGTAAATTTGCTGTCCCCTCAAAATAACTCAACACACAGCCATTAATGTCTAATCTGTTGGCAACAAAAGTGAGTACACCCCTAAGTGGAAATATCCAAATTGGGCCCAAATTGTCAATATTGTATGTGGCCACCATTATTTTCCAGCACTGCCTTAACCCTCTTGGGCATGGAGTTTACCAAAGCTTCACAGGCTGCCACTGGAGTCCTCTTCCACTCCTCCATGATGACATCACAGAGCTGGTGGATGTTAGAGACCTTGTGCTCCCCCACCTTCCGATTGAGGATGCCCCACAGATGCTCAATAGGGTTTAGGTCTGGAGACATGCTTGGCCAGTCTATCACCTTTACCCTCAGCTTCTTTAGCAAGGCAGTGGTCATCTTGGAGGTTTGGTGTCGTTATCATGTTGGAATACTGCCCTGCGGCCCAGTCTCTGAAGCTCTGCTTCAGTATGTCACAGTACATGTTGGCATTAATGGTTCCCTCAATGAACTGTAGCTCCCCAGTGCCGGCAGCACTCATTCAGGCCCAGACCATGACACTCCCACCACCATGCTTGACTTTAGGCAAGACACACTTGTCTTTGTACTCCTCACCTGGTTGCAGCCACACATGCTTGACACCATCTGAGCAAAATAAGTTTATCTTGGTCTCATCGGACCACAGGACATGGTTCCAGTAATCCATGTCCTTAGTCTGCTTGTCTTCAGCAAACTGTTTGCGGGCTTTCTTGTGCATCATCTTTAGAAGAGGCTTCCCTCTGGGACGACAGCCATGCAGACCAATTTGATGCAGTGTACTGCGCACATATGGTCTGAGCACTGACAGACTGACCCCCCACCCCTTCAACCTCTGCAGCAATGCTGGCAGCACTCATACGTCTATTTCCCAATATTGCACTAAACTTCTTTGTTCAACCATGACAAGGACTGTTCTGAGTGGAACCTGTCCTGTGAAACCGCTGTATGGTCTTGTCCACCGTGCTGCAGCTCAGTTTCAGGGTTTTGGCAATATTCTGAAAGGCCTAGGTCGTCTTTATGTAGAGCAACAATTCTTTTTTTTAGATCCTCAGAGAGTTCTTTGCCATGAGGTGCCATGTTGAACTTCCAGTGACCAGTATGAGAGAGTGAGAGCGATAACACCAAATTTAACACATCTGCTCCCCATTCACACCTGAGACCTTGTAACACTAACGAGTCATATGACACTGGGGAGGGAAAATGGCTAATTGGGCCCAATTTGGACATTTACACTTAGGGGTGTACTCACTTTTGTTTCCAACGGTTTAGACATTAATGGCTATTTTGAAGGGACAGCAAATTTACACTGTTATACAGGTTGTACACTCACTACTTTACATTGTAGCAAAGTGTTATTTCTTCAGTTTTGTCACATGAAAAGATATAATAAAATATGTACAAAAATGTGAGGGGTGTATATATGTCTATATATGTGTACATATGTATTTATATGTGTATATATGTATTTACAGACATATATACACATTTAAACACAACAATACATATGTACACATATATAGAGATATATTGAAGTGCATTGGAGCCCTTTGCAGTTAAGTAGATGAAAAGATGAAAAAGCATATTTATACATTATTCATATTTAATAAAGGTTTTAACTATGTATTTACTATAAATATTTCACATGAATAAATATAACATATTCTATTGTGAAATATTCATATTTTTATGTCGGGTTAGTGCACATGAGAATATGCAATAGGGTTTGCGCTCGAGTTGGGTGTTGGGGTTTTTTTCCACTTTTTTTCTCCATTGACTTCTATGGGGGAATAAGTGAACGCGCAAGCGATATTCTAAGTTTGGCTTTTTGCACTCGTCAGGTTAGCGTGTGAGGGAAAACAGTTTACTTTCAACTAATAACACGAGCGCAATCCGACTCGCACAAAAAGCTTGCATCTAGCACAATTAACACTCGAGCGGGAGCATTAATTAGTGCTCTACTTGTATTCTGGCCCATAATCTGGAGAGAAGAGCAAGGAGAGTGAGAATGGTCTTGAGTTAGAAAAAACATGTCTTAATTATATCCTTTTTAATATACAATATTATACAAGAATGTTTCTTTGCATTGATTTCTAAGGTCCAAGTGGAACATCAGTCAAACATAAAAGGATTTCTGAGCAAAGGAGGCGAAAGAAAGATCTAAGATTAGAGCCCCACAAAAAAACTTCTTGCCAATTAGTACAAACTTCTACACATGTACACATTCCTGATTTTATGGAGAGACGTTCAAAGAGTCTGTAATTAGAAACCCTTTAAACCTATAGGGAATCTCCCAAAATACAGAACATATAGAAACACACAAGTCACATTACCACCTAAATATAAAATATCAAGAATGAGTTTTCTTAATTTATTGCAAAACAGCGGAGAGGCCATTTAAACAATTTCTCTGATAAATAAAAAAAACACACATTTTTGTTGAAAAAGAAGTGATTCCTCTTTTAAATGATAATGTATTAGTCATCTACAAAAAGTGTCACTATGAAGAAATGCTAAATACTCACTCAATAATACTGGAACACAAAACTTTCTTGACTAAAGTCCAGGTTCTTTAACCAAGAAAGTTCACTTTTTAACAAAGAATGTCAAATCAATATGCAATAAAAAGCCAACAGGTTGTAACTAAATACTGTATATTAGATTTTTACTTGGGAAGGATTTACTTTTACCAGACTCTATAAGTATGTGCACATGGGTGTTACTAAACCATGGAGTGCTTTAAAATGCAAAAGTTTTATCAAATCTTACATTTTCTATGTTTGAAAGAAAAGGTAACAACCATCTTCATCTATTTGCATAAAAGGCTAAATCTACCATTCTTCTGACTTCCACTTGTATTCATTTGTTTAACCTACAGCAATGTTCCCTTTCACATCAGAAGATCAGTTTATCTACAAATGTTAGAATATAATTAATCTTCCCATTTATTTTCCTGGCATGGGCCTGCTGGACCTTGTGTAAAACTGTCTTGTATGAGCTTCCCACTTTCATTTTTATTTCAGATACGGCAGTCTGTTTTAGCCCATATATCACCTTCTCTAGTTTGCATGTCTGTCTCTTATCTGTTTTGTAAAGACTTTGGGCTCTGTTGTTATGTATCCATTTAACAATACTGACTTCATATTACTACAGCTAAGCTAGCAAGTGCAATAATGTTGTGATTATACTGCACTTGACTACAGGTTCATGGTCTTGTCAAAGTCTTTTTCATAATTCTTTGTAATTCTGCACCTTTATTTACACCAAGCATTTAGGCAATTCAATAAGGTTAGGATTTGTATTAGGTTTTAAAGTTAGGATTAGTTTTTGTAGATAGAAGCTCATTTACAATTGTAATTGAGGTCTCAATGGTCACAGCAACCTCCTTCTTGACTTTACCCCCTTAGGCATAATAAAAGTTTCCTTACTTCTGAGCACTAGGGACAGGGATACCAGCAAGATACAAGCCCAGAGTTGGAAAGCTGTTTAGTGATGCAGGTCCAGTTTCACATATTGCAATTTTTTTTTTATTTTTTTTTAATTATTAGCCCAGCAGTGGATGATCCACCACTGGGCTAATAATTAAAAAATAATAAAAAAAAATTGATTTAGTTGTTTTTTGGGATGTTGGGGTGGAGAGCGAAATTACATGGGGTAGGGGGGGGCCCAAGAAAATTTTTGCCCAGGGTCCAGTCCATATTAAAGACGGCCCTGATGCCAAAGGGGCTATACTCACGATCACCCAAGGATTGCATATAACAGAAAGTGTGGACCACAAACAAGTGGAATCATTAAGTTGGATGTACAGGGTGAGATCAAGGTGGCTATCCTATGAACGTGTCTGGATACTGCATTCGATAGACGGCACTTTGAATTATGGTTGAGTAGTTGATATTATTGCATAGTTGCTACACTGATTTCTCAGCATTGCTGTGGACTTTGCTATCAGTTTTTTTTTTTTACCTTTTTTTAGCTTGATTTCGCTGCTAGCTATTATATTGCTTAAAAGTCACAAAGAAGCAGATCCTTTTTCTCTTATGTTGCTTCTGCCCAAAGGTGGAACTATGATTGGTGCAGCAGGTGAAGTGGCACCAGGGCCCAAGTTCAAAGGGGGGCCCATAGCAGCAAGTCTATACATAGGTGCTTGCAGAATGTATACAACCCTAATGCAGGGGAACCTTTTGTTAGTGAAGGTTGCAGGTCCATATTATCTATCTATTTATCTATCTATCTATCTAACTATCTATCTGTCTATGATCAATCTATCTATCCATCCTCAAAATCATTATACAGAGCAGTTTTAATACCATTACTTTTGCTTACTACTGAGTTACCTTTGGGAGGCCCAAAAAACAACTCTGCACCAGGGCCCTTTGTTGAGTATGTCCACTACTGCGTCTGCCTCATCTTGTACTGATTCTGCTACAACCTTTGCATTAGAGCCTAATGAGAAGTTTGACACTGATTAGCAGTATTTCTATTTAAAGGGACAATAAACTTAAAAAATAATGTTATATAATTCTGCATATATGTGCAGAATTATATAACATTATTTTTTTTCAGTTTACTGCCCCTTTAAGCAGGAATGTGTATTGATAGAGGTAAAACACAAAAACAAAAAACAGAAAATGTGGGGGATATATTCTGTATGAATGTTTTTCTGGAATTCTACAATAACACAATTACATCAGTATATATGTTGTCAGGCAGATATTGGTATACATGTCTATGATTAAGGCTGACTGAGCAGAAACATGTAAGACCCTGTTTTTGCTGACATCATGAAGTCTTAGCTCTTTACTTTGTATATATATTTTTCCTGATATTAAAGCATCTACAATTTAATTGTGCCTTGAGGATTGCCGGACCTTTTTTGCTCTTAAGGCAGATATTGGTACTTGACTATGCAACCCAAAACAATAGTATATATGCAGATAAAGCACAACTCGAAGGTTGTTGACATAAATAGTATATATTTCCTGTTTAGTTAAAATGTGTACAATTTCCTCAGAGACTTAAAATAATGCAAATGTAACTACTTGAGTGAGATGGCTCCACATCCTTGAATTTTGAAGAAAAAAATAGTTGACATTAAACATCGCTAGAAGTAATATTTTTGTGCACACAAATTAGCGCGCATAATACTAGTTGAAAGTAAAACTTTTTTTTTACGCACGAGCAAAACCCAACACATGCTAACTTCAGGACTACAGATATTGTGACCTACTAACTTATTCTCCCCATAGACTTCACTTGAGAGAGCACAAGAAAAAACCTAACACTTATTGATCGTGTGCTAACCCAACAGGAGTTATTAATATTTCACATTCCAATGATCTCCACATACAGGAATATGTCATTTTTATTAAGTATCCATGCAGCCTTGGGCAGACAGCATCGAGTCTGCTGGTCCCCTTAGCCCTGCTCTTTCTGCTGTGGCCCTAAGATCAACTAACTGAAGTTTGTTAAGGGAACAGTGCTTTGTAGAAAGGTGTCAGTGGGAAGAATAAGTGAGTGCACACATGCCCCTCCCCATGCAGCATTGTCTAGTACAGGGTGAGAGGGAACTTGTTCCTAGCAAAGAAGGGACATGTGCTCCTGTGGCTGATGTATAGTGTCATGCTGATACTTCACACATTAATGTAAGATTTATTTTTATAGTTTTTGTTTTCTCTCTGTCTCAGATTCTACAGCTTCCCATAGTAGTTCTGCTGTTCCAGTCAGTAAACTTATATTTGTCGGCACCTCCATGCTTTCTCCTCAGTCTTTAACTTGCTTTGCTCCTGTTGGCTGCCCTAAATCTCTTTAACCAGCTAACCTCACACCAGAATCACATTCAAAAGCAAATTAAATTAATCCACAGTGGAGGAATTTATATATGTATTTACTTATTAGCACTGCTTAGGTCCAGTTTCACACATTGCAATTTATTTCATTTTTTTACAAAAAGATTAGCCCAGAAGGATGATCCACTGCTGGGATAATAATTTTTTTTTTTAGAAAATTAATTGATTTACTTGTTTTTTGGGATGTTGGGGTGGAAAGCGAAATTGCATGGGGTGAGGGGGGCCCAAGAAAATTTTTGCCCAGGGAACAGTCAATATTAAAGACGGTCCTGCCTATACCTCTATATATATTCATATAGATTTATAGGTATAGGAACATATTTTACATCTAGTGTGCATTACCGCTTCTTCAGCAAAAGATACCAAAAGAATGAAGCAAATTTGAAAATAGAAGTTGGAAAGCTGCCTAACCCTTTAACAAGGTACCCTGTACGTCAGCTGTAATTTTTAATATAAGGGGATTTTCAGCGGTGAGACCACTCTATATCCCAAAGTGAGGCAAACAGTAATAGTGCATTTCTGCGCTATTACTGGGATAAAAAAAGCCTTAATGACACAACATACAGGGTATGTTGTGTGGTTAAGGGGTTAAAATTGTATGCTATATCTGAATCATAAAAGAAAAATAATTGGTTCCATGTCCCTTTAATCATACAGATTACCCTAAATAAATAAACTAAATATAAAATAATTATAATGTAAACAAGTATCAATCATTAGACAGTTAAATCTTATCTGAATTGATGCTAAAATATTTGGACGATATAAAACAATGTAACAGCATCTGGTCAGAAATAACATCATTAGTGTATCTAAGTATTTAGTACTGTTTAAGCTTTACTCTTGGGAAACAAAGAACCAATTTTATCACTAGTGTAACAAAATTAAAATTGCAGATTCAGGGCTAGATTACGAGTGGAGCGCAAAGGATTGCACGCAAGCCATATGGGGTTTATCACTGGTGTCTGCGCTTGTCGGGCTTACCGCTCGTATTACTAGTTGAAAGTAAACATGATCGCTTGAGTGCAAATGTGATTTATGCTAGAATGATTACCGCGTCCAAAGTTGAGCAAACCACATAAAAAATACTTTACAAAGTACAGTTACATTCATAATAAAATAATCTAATAAACATTTTTCAAAAATAATATCGCATACAAAAGTTATAAGGGCTCAAAGATATGAGATCTCAGGTGTTAGAAAAAAAAAGACAGGTAAAGGGCTTTAACGTAGACATACATACATATAAATGTCTAAAGATATCTATACAGTATATAAATAAATATATATATATATATATATCACAAAAGTGAGTATTTTTGTAAATATTTTATTATATCTTTTCATGTGACAACACTGAAGAAATGACACTTGCTACAATGTAGTGAATGTACAGCCTGTATAACAGTGTAAATTTGCTGTCCCCTCAAAATAACTCAACACACAGCCATTAATGTCTAATCTGTTGGCAACAAAAGTGAGTACACCCCTAAGTGGAAATATCCAAATTGGGCCCAAATTGTCAATATTGTATGTGGCCACCATTATTTTCCAGCACTGCCTTAACCCTCTTGGGCATGGAGTTTACCAAAGCTTCACAGGCTGCCACTGGAGTCCTCTTCCACTCCTCCATGATGACATCACAGAGCTGGTGGATGTTAGAGACCTTGTGCTCCCCCACCTTCCGATTGAGGATGCCCCACAGATGCTCAATAGGGTTTAGGTCTGGAGACATGCTTGGCCAGTCTATCACCTTTACCCTCAGCTTCTTTAGCAAGGCAGTGGTCATCTTGGAGGTTTGGTGTCGTTATCATGTTGGAATACTGCCCTGCGGCCCAGTCTCTGAAGCTCTGCTTCAGTATGTCACAGTACATGTTGGCATTAATGGTTCCCTCAATGAACTGTAGCTCCCCAGTGCCGGCAGCACTCATTCAGGCCCAGACCATGACACTCCCACCACCATGCTTGACTTTAGGCAAGACACACTTGTCTTTGTACTCCTCACCTGGTTGCAGCCACACATGCTTGACACCATCTGAGCAAAATAAGTTTATCTTGGTCTCATCGGACCACAGGACATGGTTCCAGTAATCCATGTCCTTAGTCTGCTTGTCTTCAGCAAACTGTTTGCGGGCTTTCTTGTGCATCATCTTTAGAAGAGGCTTCCCTCTGGGACGACAGCCATGCAGACCAATTTGATGCAGTGTACTGCGCACATATGGTCTGAGCACTGACAGACTGACCCCCCACCCCTTCAACCTCTGCAGCAATGCTGGCAGCACTCATACGTCTATTTCCCAATATTGCACTAAACTTCTTTGTTCAACCATGACAAGGACTGTTCTGAGTGGAACCTGTCCTGTGAAACCGCTGTATGGTCTTGTCCACCGTGCTGCAGCTCAGTTTCAGGGTTTTGGCAATATTCTGAAAGGCCTAGGTCGTCTTTATGTAGAGCAACAATTCTTTTTTTTAGATCCTCAGAGAGTTCTTTGCCATGAGGTGCCATGTTGAACTTCCAGTGACCAGTATGAGAGAGTGAGAGCGATAACACCAAATTTAACACATCTGCTCCCCATTCACACCTGAGACCTTGTAACACTAACGAGTCATATGACACTGGGGAGGGAAAATGGCTAATTGGGCCCAATTTGGACATTTACACTTAGGGGTGTACTCACTTTTGTTTCCAACGGTTTAGACATTAATGGCTATTTTGAAGGGACAGCAAATTTACACTGTTATACAGGTTGTACACTCACTACTTTACATTGTAGCAAAGTGTTATTTCTTCAGTTTTGTCACATGAAAAGATATAATAAAATATGTACAAAAATGTGAGGGGTGTATATATGTCTATATATGTGTACATATGTATTTATATGTGTATATATGTATTTACAGACATATATACACATTTAAACACAACAATACATATGTACACATATATAGAGATATATTGAAGTGCATTGGAGCCCTTTGCAGTTAAGTAGATGAAAAGATGAAAAAGCATATTTATACATTATTCATATTTAATAAAGGTTTTAACTATGTATTTACTATAAATATTTCACATGAATAAATATAACATATTCTATTGTGAAATATTCATATTTTTATGTCGGGTTAGTGCACATGAGAATATGCAATAGGGTTTGCGCTCGAGTTGGGTGTTGGGGTTTTTTTCCACTTTTTTTCTCCATTGACTTCTATGGGGGAATAAGTGAACGCGCAAGCGATATTCTAAGTTTGGCTTTTTGCACTCGTCAGGTTAGCGTGTGAGGGAAAACAGTTTACTTTCAACTAATAACACGAGCGCAATCCGACTCGCACAAAAAGCTTGCATCTAGCACAATTAACACTCGAGCGGGAGCATTAATTAGTGCTCTACTTGTATTCTGGCCCATAATCTGGAGAGAAGAGCAAGGAGAGTGAGAATGGTCTTGAGTTAGAAAAAACATGTCTTAATTATATCCTTTTTAATATACAATATTATACAAGAATGTTTCTTTGCATTGATTTCTAAGGTCCAAGTGGAACATCAGTCAAACATAAAAGGATTTCTGAGCAAAGGAGGCGAAAGAAAGATCTAAGATTAGAGCCCCACAAAAAAACTTCTTGCCAATTAGTACAAACTTCTACACATGTACACATTCCTGATTTTATGGAGAGACGTTCAAAGAGTCTGTAATTAGAAACCCTTTAAACCTATAGGGAATCTCCCAAAATACAGAACATATAGAAACACACAAGTCACATTACCACCTAAATATAAAATATCAAGAATGAGTTTTCTTAATTTATTGCAAAACAGCGGAGAGGCCATTTAAACAATTTCTCTGATAAATAAAAAAAACACACATTTTTGTTGAAAAAGAAGTGATTCCTCTTTTAAATGATAATGTATTAGTCATCTACAAAAAGTGTCACTATGAAGAAATGCTAAATACTCACTCAATAATACTGGAACACAAAACTTTCTTGACTAAAGTCCAGGTTCTTTAACCAAGAAAGTTCACTTTTTAACAAAGAATGTCAAATCAATATGCAATAAAAAGCCAACAGGTTGTAACTAAATACTGTATATTAGATTTTTACTTGGGAAGGATTTACTTTTACCAGACTCTATAAGTATGTGCACATGGGTGTTACTAAACCATGGAGTGCTTTAAAATGCAAAAGTTTTATCAAATCTTACATTTTCTATGTTTGAAAGAAAAGGTAACAACCATCTTCATCTATTTGCATAAAAGGCTAAATCTACCATTCTTCTGACTTCCACTTGTATTCATTTGTTTAACCTACAGCAATGTTCCCTTTCACATCAGAAGATCAGTTTATCTACAAATGTTAGAATATAATTAATCTTCCCATTTATTTTCCTGGCATGGGCCTGCTGGACCTTGTGTAAAACTGTCTTGTATGAGCTTCCCACTTTCATTTTTATTTCAGATACGGCAGTCTGTTTTAGCCCAGATATCACCTTCTCTAGTTTGCATGTCTGTCTCTTATCTGTTTTGTAAAGACTTTGGGCTCTGTTGTTATGTATCCATTTAACAATACTGACTTCATATTACTACAGCTAAGCTAGCAAGTGCAATAATGTTGTGATTATACTGCACTTGACTACAGGTTCATGGTCTTGTCAAAGTCTTTTTCATAATTCTTTGTAATTCTGCACCTTTATTTACACCAAGCATTTAGGCAATTCAATAAGGTTAGGATTTGTATTAGGTTTTAAAGTTAGGATTAGTTTTTGTAGATAGAAGCTCATTTACAATTGTAATTGAGGTCTCAATGGTCACAGCAACCTCCTTCTTGACTTTACCCCCTTAGGCATAATAAAAGTTTCCTTACTTCTGAGCACTAGGGACAGGGATACCAGCAAGATACAAGCCCAGAGTTGGAAAGCTGTTTAGTGATGCAGATTAGATACAGTTACAAGTCAGGGACACCACAGTCAAATATGTCAACAGGATACTGGCCCTGGATCCAGAAGTATAGGCAAGATACAGGCTTGAGTCAAGATGGTAAACAGGGCAGGTGAAGTACTAACCAGCACATGAACAACTATGGCAATAACCAGGGGGCAAGGAAGTAACAAAGTCAGAAATGTGCAAAGGATCAAACTGAAGAAACAACAATAATCCAAGCAATAGGTGAATGTGAAGTCCAGAAACAAAGCTAAGGTCCTGATCAAACAAGAGCTCTTGCAGGAAACACCCAATTGCAGAGCACAGATAACTGTGTGGCTGCCTTATATAGCAACCTAATGATAATGAGATGCACCTGGTAAAAATAAGTTTGCAGAGACAATAATCAGGTGCTCTACTAAGCAGACTTCCAAATGAGCTGTTCAACAGCCAGGTTTGGAATGGCTCAGTCAGTATCACACTGAACCAAAGTCCAGGAGACACAGGTTCAAGTCCAACCCAGAAACTCTACACCACAACAACAGCATGCAAACATATACAAGAACACACACATGGTTATTACAATTGCATTTATCTCCCCAGTCTCTTCTTCTTGATCTGTTCACCTTTTCTTATGTACCCTTCATGCTTTGAGTAAATGTCTCTGTTGGTACAGCCTCAGCCAATGGTGATAGTCTGTAGACTAAATTATCTCAGCAAGCCTTAACACAGCAAGCTCTTCTAGAGGACTTTGTACCTCTATAGGTTTGGGAAGCTCAGTTATGCATATTCTTACCTTTTTTGAAATGAGCAATTCTCACTTCAAAGATCCACTTTCTCTATCTTGTGGATCAGGATTCTATAGTTTTTAGAGCTCTGTAGTCAATCTTCATACCCATTTTAGTTCTGTTGTCACTCTGTGCCATCTACAAACTAGCACATATGCACAGGCTTTGCATCCAAATGTGTTTAAATAAGTGGTTAATGTCCTAAATTACGTTTAAATAATACCCTGTATATTCAACATATGGCTGTGGCACCCAAAGAAAGTGTGAGGGTGCATTAATAATCAATGTTGTTTAATTTGTGTTGGGATGTTTCTACTAGAGAATCCATATATGAATAAAGAATCTGAGGTGCTGTGCCCAGAAATACATTGACGATAAGCAGTGTCACCTCCAAATATGTGAACAGGGGTTTGATACAGCTATCTAAGCTCTAGGAAAGACAATGTTCCAAAGAAAATAGGTAATTCAGCATATTTTAGTAACTTTTCTAGATGTAAGCCTAGAGGACAATTTTTTTTTTGGAATTGAGGGTTCCAAATCCGAAGTGCATGATAAAAAATAATTTTCATAGTGGTGAGAGTTTAAATTAAACTCCAGTACACTAGGAGGCAGAAAAAAATACCCAACATACCAAGATATTTTAATCCCTCCCACTTCCCTGTTCACATCAGTCTAATTTATAGCCAAGAAAAGAAAAACAGTAATGGACAAAGCAGGGTACATGAAGTCAAAACTATAACTGCCACCAAGTGAATATAAAAAAGCATGGGTCTTGTTGAATCTCACTACTATGAAAGTAATTAATTTATCAGCTAAGCTTACATTTAGTTTTTTTTTCATAAGGTGGTGACAATCCATCACTTGTGAGAACTATAGCCAAGCTGGTAAGTCCATGAGATCACCATAAAAATGTGTGGAATATCAAGTTAAGGCAGAAGCACTAAATATGAGACACTGCTGCCTGAAGGACTTTCCGCCTAAAATTGCCTCAGAAGAAGCAAAAACATCAAAATGAGGAGATTTAGAAAAGAAGACCAAATGGCTGCAAATTGGTTCCATGAATGCATCTTTCCTGAAGACCCAGGGTGCAGAAACCAATCTAATAGGATGAGCCATAATTCACTCAAGTGGAGTCTTCCCACCAACAACAGTAAGCTGTCTTAAGTAAATGCTTAATTCATGAAGCCAGAGAGATTGCAGTAGCTTTCTGACCCTTACAAGGATCGGAGTGAAGAATAAAGAAGGAAAAAGAATGACAAAATCATGTAGTATCTACTAAAAGAAACATCAGAGCTTACACTACATCCAAATTATGCAAAGGCTGCTCCTTAGAATTTTTAGGAGCCGGACAAAATGAGGGAACCACAATTTTCACAATTTCCTGTGGCGGCAAAAATTAGACTGAGGTGAACAGGGAAGTGCGAGTGATTAAAAGCTCTTGGTATGTTGGATATTTTTTGCCTGCTTCCTAGTGGACTGACATTTAATCCTACATGTGATGGCTCATGGACTTTTACCACTTTCTGAAAGAAAAATTAGTTGAAATGATGAAATTCATCCAATGGAAATCCTTCCAATCATTGTAAACTTTTTACTATAAGTGAATTAAATAAACAGTTGAGTCAACATAGCAAGTTAAATTGATGAAGCCAGAATAAATTTAATTATGCACAGGCAATGAAACTTTACATTATACTGATAATGAGTGGATTAGTTAATAAGCAAAAACAAAGGTGCAGTAAGCTAAAGATTCCAGGACAAATGAAAGATAAATGTATAAAAAAAAATAACAAAACCTGTTTTAGCACAATGAGCTGCTTCTAAATGATTAAGCTATTCTGTTTAATCTGTTTAGTGCTGTAGCCAAAATAAGAGAGTAAAGCTGAAATCAATGACAGAACCACATACCTTTGATCCATTTCACTGCAGAGAGAGAATGTCTCTAGTACTGTTGGTTTGGGATATGGGTTGCATAACCCCCATATTGTGTGTCTGGTGACAAGGATAAGGTAAGCATCCATGCACAATATTTAATAAACAAACTCACTGCTACAGTAGTCAAGTTAGTGAAGCAGAAAAGCCTGTCTCGATCAATGATGCACAGTGGGTACAGGGAAGCTTTGAACTTGGAAGCTTGGAAGAACACATCTGCCATTTGCTGTTCAGATCAATGGCTCTTTGAAGAACAGTCTCTGCATGTGGGGATAACTATGATTAACCCATTTCATACCCTGGAGGCCTAATCAAAACTTTATGTATCATTTTGCCAAAGTATAAAGCATAAAAGCAATTAAGAGGACAGGGTATTTATCAAATCAAATAATCCTGGTGCTTTTAGTGGAATGTTTAAGCCACACAGAGCAGACATTTTGCTTTAGAGCTGTTGTGGATTGTAGAAAAAAAATAGGAAACATATCTCCTCAAAAGTACATTTCGGGGGGGGGTGGAGTTAACCGCCATAGGCAGTAGTTGCACTATAGCAGAGCTCTTCCACAAAAAGAGATAAAATCGATCCTAAAAGAGCTTTTCAACAGCAACTTGCCCAATCTGAGCAGACCTAAACTAGGGATTGTGACCGGGGGGTCAATTACCGGAATTCCCCATTTTCGCCACGCCGCACTTGCCTGGCTCTGCCACCACCGGATTGCAATTAGGAAAGGCTGCAGCTGCGGCCTGTGCCGGAACTCCCGACAGACCCAAAAGCAGCACAGAAGACACATAGATTGCTGCCCAGGGATGCACAACTAAACATGCAGAGCAGGAGATATTGGATGCATGTTTGTCTGCTGCAAGAGGGGCTATTTAAGAACGACCGTGCTCCAGGGTAAGAGAGGCGGGAAAACCACCATTTACACTTCCTCACACATCTTCCATCACAAGATCTTTGCGGCTCAAGTAAATACTTCCAGCACTACTCTGGAGGGTCGGGAATCCGCTCCGGAGTCCGGTCTGCTGCTGAGTGGCGACGGTGTGCTGCAAAGCTCTAAGTGCTGACCTGTGGTGTCCTCTTGGACGGTCAATCCTGCGCTGCAGCTCTGGATCAGTGTGAGTTCCCCTCTGTACTACCACAATCCCCTTACCCACAAATACAGGGGCCTCTCTATTCACACACTACGGCCGTAGTCCCCACAGCACCTCAGCGACCATCTTCTGCTCTCAACGGCTACAGCTAGCACGGTTAGTTTTGCCATTTTTTTTCTTATTTTTTCTCCCTCACACCTGGGGGTCGATCCGATAAAAATCGTCGCCCGCAAAAGCCGGCGACGCCAATATTTACGCTGGTTTGGTATCACATATACGGCGTAACCTAGAAGTTCCGCGCATATATTTCTGCCGTCGCCCGTAGTTTTTTGGGCTATAGGCAGGTATACCAAACCAGCGCAGTTTGGTATCCAATATGCAGCGTAAGGACTTACGTGGCGAAAATGGAGAAAACTTACTCCATTTTCACCTCGCCACAAAAAGCAGCCTTACGCTGACTATTGGAGCCCCGTAACTCCCTAAACTGGCTGCTAAAATAAACCTAACACCTAACGCATGCGCAATGTCTATCTACCTGTCAACCGCGATCCCCCCCCGAAATCCCTAATAAAGTTATTAACCCCTAAACCGCCGCTCCCGGACCCCGCCGCCATCTACATAAACTAACCCCCTACTGTGAGCCCCTAAAACCGCCGCCATCTACCTTATCTATCCCCTAATTAGAACCCCTTACACCGCTGTCATCTACCTTATCTATCCCCTAATATGACCCCTTACACCCCCGCCACCTATATAAAAATTATTAAGCCCTAATCTAATCCCCCTATACCGCCGCCAGCTATATTAATATTATCAACCCCTAATGTAAGCCCCTTACACCGCCGCCATCTCTATTAAAATGATTAACCCCTAATGTAAGCCCCTAACACCGCCGCCATCTCTATTAAAATGATTAACCCCTAATTTAATCTACCTACCCCGCCGCCAGCTATATTATCTATATTAACCCTAAGTATATTATAGTTAATATAGGTATTACATTATATATATTAACTATATTAACCCTAATTATATTAGGGTTAATATAGTTAATATAGTTACTATAGTATTTATATTAACTATATTAACTCTATCTAACCCTAACACCCCTAACTAAATTTATATTAAATTAATCTAATTCATTTATAAACTAAAATATTCCTATTTAAATCTAAATACTTACCTATAAAATAAACCCTAAGATAGCTACAATATAATTAATAATTACATTGTAGCTATGTTAGGGTTAATATTTATTTTACAGGTAAATTGTTAATTATTTTAACTAGGTATAATAGCTATTAATAGTTATTAACTATTTAATATCTACCTAGTTAAAATAATTACCCAATTACCTGTAAAATAAATCCTAACCTAAGTTACAAATACACCTACACTATCAATAAATTAAATAAACTACAAACATCTATCTAAAAATACAATTAAATTAACTAAACTAAATTACAAAAACAAACAAACACTAAATTACAAAAAATAAAAAAAATATTACAAGATTTATAAGCTAATTACACCTATTCTAAGCCCCCTAATAAAATAATAAACCCCCAAAATAAAAAAAATTCCCTGCCCTATTCTAAATTAAAAAAAGTTCAAAGCTCTTTACCTTACCAGCCCTTAAAAGGGCCTTTTGTGGGGCATGCCCCAAAGAATTCAGCTCTTTTGCATACAAATACAATACCCCCCCCCCCCCGATTACAACCCACCACCCACATACCCCTATTCTAAAACCACCCAAACCCCCCTTAAAAAAGCCTAACACTACCCCCCTGAAGATCTCCCTACCTTGTCTTCACCACACCGGGCCGAATTCCTGATCCGATCCGGGCGATGTCTTCCTCCAATCGGAATAAAGTTAGAAAAATCTGATTGGCTGATTGAATCAGCCAATCAGATTCAAGTTCAATCCGATCGGAACAGCCAATAGAATGCGAGCTCAATCTGATTGGCTGATTGGATCAGCCAATCGGATTGAACTTGAATCTGATTGGCTGATTCAATCAGCCAATCAGATTTTTCTAACTTAATTCCAATTGGCTGATAGAATCCTATCAGCCAATCGGAATTCGGCAGACGCCATCTTGGATGACGTCATTTAAAGGTACCTCATTCGTCGTTCAGTCGTCGGCTGGGATGGATGCTCCGCGGCGGCGGAGCGAAGAAAGAAGATTGAAGATGCCGCCGGAAGAATGAAGACTTTGCTGCCGCTTGGAGGAAGACGTCGCCGGAGGAAGAATTCTTCTTTGCCGATTGGAGGAAGACATCGCCGGAGGAAGAATTCTTCTTTGCCGCTTGGAGGAAGACATCGCCCGGATCGGATCAGGAGTTCGGCCCGGTGTGGTGAAGACAAGGTAGGGAGATCTTCAGGGGGGTAGTGTTAGGCTTTTTTAAGGGGGGTTTGGGTGGTTTTAGAATAGGGGTATGTGGGTGGTGGGTTGTAATGGGGGGGGGGGGTATTGTATTTGTATGCAAAAGAGCTGAATTCTTTGGGGCATGCCCCACAAAAGGCCCTTTTAAGGGCTGGTAAGGTAAAGAGCTTTGAACTTTTTTTAATTTAGAATAGGGCAGGGAATTTTTATTATTTTGGGGGTTTATTATTTTATTAGGGGGCTTAGAATAGGTGAAATTAGCTTAAAAATCTTGTAATCTTTTTTTAATTTTTGTAATTTAGTGTTTTGTTTTTTTTGTAATTTAGTTTAGTTAATTTAATTGTATTTTTAGATAGATGTTTGTAGTTTATTTAATTTATTGATAGTGTAGGTGTATTTGTAACTTAGGTTAGGATTTATTTTACAGGTAATTGGGTAATTATTTTAACTAGGTAGATATTAAATAGTTAATAACTATTTAATAGCTATTATACCTAGTTAAAATAATTAACAATTTACCTGTAAAATAAATATTAACCCTAACATAGCTACAATGTAATTATTAATTATATTGTAGCTATCTTAGGGTTTATTTTATAGGTAAGTATTTAGATTTAAATAGGAATATTTTAGTTTATAAATGAATTAGATTAATTTAATATAAATTTAGTTAGGGGTGTTAGGGTTAGATAGAGTTAATATAGTTAATATAAATACTATAGTAACTATATTAACTATATTAACCCTAATATAATTAGGGTTAATATAGTTAATATATATAATGTAATACCTATATTAACTATAATATACTTAGGGTTAATATAGATAATATAGCTGGCGGCGGGGTAGGTAGATTAAAATAGGGGTTAATAATTTTAATATAGATGGCGGCGGTGTTAGGGGCTCACTTTAGGGGGTTATAGATATAATATAGCTGGCGGCGTGGTACGGGAGCGACGGTTTAGGGGTTAATAACTTTATTAGGTTGCGGCGGGGTACGGGAGCAGCGGTTTAGGGGTTAATAGCTTTTTTATTGTTAGGATAGTGAGGGGGGATAGCGGATAGAGGGTTAGACGTGTCGGGCTATGTTAGGGAGGCGTGTTAGACGTGTCGGGCTATGTTTAGGAGGCGTGTTAGACAGTGCGGGTGATTTAGACTTTAGTCAGGTTTTATAGGCGCCGGCAGTTTCTAACGTGGCGCAAGTCACTGGCGACTCCAAAAATCTGTACTTACGCAGATTTCTGGACATCGCTGGTTTGTGAGACTTGCGCCTTTTTAGCAAGTGACGGCGCCGCATATTGGATGGCTCGAGTTGCGAGCTGAAACTGCGAGCGACGTGGGTTCCCTCGCTTGCGCCGCAAACTGCGATCTATATCGGATCGCGCCCCTACTGTTATAACACATAGTGCAGCTCAGCTTGCCACCTATAGACAATATCAACAGTATACCACGCTCTGACGGCCTACAAAGCTGGGAAATATCTCACTGACTTTTCTGAGTTTCAAATAAATGATAGGCTGTGGTATACAGGGGAATTTATAATATACAAGACGCAAGATAGTACCCTCTTGTCACTCCATTATTTCTATATACCCCTTAGAAGTGCTGGCTCAGTTTTGAGCACATTTCATCAGGAAAACGCTGCCTCACCTTAGCTATATAATTCCCCTTGAAAGGGGTGTTATTCCCTCTGTATTTGGACTCTTTACCTTTTGGAATACTCGTCTTTTGGGCCCAAACTAGCCTTACAGCCACTGTGGAGGTGGCTGAGGTAGTGAGCAACAACGACGTTTATTCTAACATCCCTGCAATCTCTGCTTGAGGTGCATCATTCCTCCTTCCAAACCCAAATAACTGCCTCACTAGCAGATCTACGGCGAGACCTAACCTCTACCTCAGAACGTCTGGATACTGTAGAGAAGAAGCAGGAAGACATGGTAGTAGATCAAGCTAATGTCCTGTCTTATGCCCAAAACCTGGCAGAGCAACTTGCTACGTTAGAAAACAAAATGGCAGATATCGAAGATCAATCCCGCCGCAATAATTTACGTCTGTGGGGCATCCCTGAGAGTGTGGCCCTGGGTGACCTGATCACCTTTTTGTCTGAATTCTTCAACCATCTTGCACCACATTCTAACCCAAGTGCAGGGCTCATTGACAGGGCACACAGAGCCTTACACCCTAGAAGTTTAGCTTGGACAAGCCAAGGGACATCATTGTGAGGTTACATTTCTATACATACAAGGAGCGGTTGGTTAGAGCCTCTTTATCTAAGCCTACCTTGCCAGATCAATTTAAGGACATCAACATCTTTGGAGATTTATCCTACCATACTCTTAAGCAATGGAAATCATTTGGAGAATTTACTAAATTCCTTAGAGCTCATAACATAAAATATACAGGGAGTGCAGAATTATTAGGCAAATGAGTATTTTGACCACATCATCCTCTTTATGCATGTTGTCTTACTCCAAGCTGTATAGGCTCGAAAGCCTACTACCAATTAAGCATATTAGGTGATGTGCATCTCTGTAATGAGAAGGGGTGTGGTCTAATAACATCAACACCCTATATCAGGTGTGCATAATTATTAGGCAACTTCCTTTCCTTTGGCAAAATGGGTCAAAAGAAGGACTTGACAGGCTCAGAAAAGTAAAAAATAGTGAGATATCTTGCAGAGGGATGCAGCACTCTTAAAATTGCAAAGCTTCTGAAGCGTGATCATCGAACAATCAAGCGTTTCATTCAAAATAGTCAACAGGGTCGCAAGAAGCGTGTGGAAAAACCAAGGCGCAAAATAACTGCCCATGAACCGAGAAAAGTCAAGCGTGCAGCTGCCAAGATGCCACTTGCCACCAGTTTGGCCATATTTCAGAGCTGCAACATCACTGGAGTGCCCAAAAGCACAAGGTGTGCAATACTCAGAGACATGGCCAAGGTAAGAAAGGCTGAAAGACGACCACCACTGAACAAGACACACAAGCTGAAACGTCAAGACTGGGCCAAGAAATATCTCAAGACTGATTTTTCTAAGGTTTTATGGACTGATGAAATGAGAGTGAGTCTTGATGGGCCAGATGGATGGGCCCGTGGCTGGATTGGTAAAGGGCAGAGAGCTCCAGTCCGACTCAAAAGCCAGTAAGGTGGAGGTGGAGTACTGGTTTGGGTTGGTATCATCAAAGATGAGCTTGTGGGGCCTTTTCGGGTTGAGGATGGAGTCAAGCTCAACTCCCAGTCCTACTGCCAGTTTCTGGAAGACACCTTCTTCAAGCAGTGGTACAGGAAGAAGTCTGCATCCTTCAAGAAAAACATGATTTTCATGCAGGACAATGCTCCATCACACGCGTCCAAGTACTCCACAGCGTGGCCGGCAAGAAAGGGTATAAAAGAAGAAAATCTAATGACATGGCCTCCTTTTTCACCTGATCTCAAACCCATTGAGAACCTGTGGTCCATCATCAAATGTGAGATTTACATGGAGGGAAAACAGTACACCTCTCTGAACAGTGTCTGGGAGGCTGTGGTTGCTGCTGCACACAATGTTGATGGTGAACAGATCAAAACACTGACAGAATCCATGGATGGCAGGCTTTTGAGTGTCCTTGCAAAGAAAGGTGGCTATATTGGTCACTGATTTGTTTTTGTTTTGTTTTTGAATGTCAGAAATGTATATTTGTGAATGTTGAGATGTTATATTGGTTTCATTGGTAAAAATAAATAATTGAAATGGGTATATATTTGTTTTTTGTTAAGTTGCCTAATAATTATGCACAGTAATAGTCACCTGCACACACAGATATCCCCCTAAAATAGCTATAACTAAAAACAAACTAAAAACTACTTCCAAAACTATTCAGCTTTGATATTAATGAGTTTTTTGGGTTCATTGAGAACATGGTTGTTGTTCAATAATAAAATTAATCCTCAAAAATACAACTTGCCTAATAATTCTGCACTCCCTGTAGATGGGGTCACCCGACCAGACTTTTTGTTCTTAAGGACAATCAACAGTACGTTGTCACTACGCTGGAACAGAGTCAACATCTCTTGAAGATATGGAGCTCTTAATCACCACACCATGCCCCACCGCAAAGCTCATTGGATCCGTCGGTTCCACAATGGGACCCACTTCCACAAAGACATTCCAAAGATTCTGTTGTCTTAAGCCAAGCTCAAGAGGAGGAAGATGGCTGAACAAGGATAATAAGGAGAGTAATGTGTTCACATTCATCTTTACCCTAACATGATACTAAGACTGTAAGTCATCTTTGGCTAGCGGAGTCCTATTGCTCCCTATTCCTCAATGTAATATCTAAGTGAGTCAGTGTAAATGTATCCCCCCCTTTTTTTTTTATGTTTTTGTTCCGACTTGTCCTTGATTGTTATGTATTATTTTGCCCAGTCTATGGTTTTTTGCTATATGTGTAGTTCCATGTTGATGTTGTTATGCTTTACCTCATATTATAGATTTGAACTTAAGCATGGAACATGTATATTTGAGATTTGATACTGTGTTTCTCCATACGTGTGTTTTCCTCACTAAAGCATTGCTGTCCTCACACTCATGTACCACCTGTAGAATTCTCACTTATCACCAGGTTTGCCCCTACTCTACAGGAGGTAGGGAATTCAATTATCCCTCATTAGGGTGTCTGCACCGTCACTTATTATATATAAAGCCCCCGCCCTGTAGACATTACAGACAGCACTCTTTACCTTGGAGAACATGCCCAAAGACAAGATTATCTTGAGCCAGGTCTATGTGCCTATGACATTTGCAATCTGCCTAAATACCAATAATGACGCTGGGTGCTGTAGATATACTCAGACACAGAGATGCTAGATTCTCAGTGTAGTAGGGCTACAAAACCTTTTGATTCCCTTATCCATTTTTACCTCCAATACTTTAATTCTGATATACCATCTCCCTGTTGCACACATTAGGTAATTGTTTATTCCATACGCTTCTATACTTACATTTATAAGAGGTATAACCCCAAAAGGTAAGAGACTCACTTAGTATAATAGGGGTCAAAATATGATGCAGACAGCCTTTTAGTTTATCCTTCAAGCCCACCTTATGATTGGTGCCCTGCTCAGCCTTCAAGTGGGCCACGTACAGTTCTTTTCTTTATCTGAATGCACTAAAGATATTATTGTATTGTTATTGGCTTCTTAGTCTCACTTATAATGTTATCTTGATGGTTATATCTGTTCCATAACTGTTTCATAAGCTGTACACATTGATTTAAAATGTTAAGGTATAATTTTATCTTAAAGTTTAAATGCTGTTCTTGTCCCAGTTATTATTGTTATATTGACGCATTATAACCACCTCTGCCAATTGCACTGCTCTTACAGCTAGTTCAATCTATTTATATTGTGTTATGTCATTTAAGTGCAATACCAATGCAACCTATTCCTGTGACCCCAGCTTCCATCGTAGCACACCTTGTGACCTTTCCCCCCACCTCCCCCCCCCTTTTTTTTCCCCCGGGTCCTCCCTCCTCTTCCCTTCTTTGCTGTTTCTCTTTCTTCTTCTTTTCACTCCTTCTTTTTCCTCTCCTTTGGTCTTTTTCCTTCCCCCCCTACTGCTTAGTTGACAATAACTACTGCCTGCTAGTACTTGTTACCCCCCCCCCCATTTAAAGTACTCTGAATTGTGTTTCAGGGGCTACATACATGGTTTATCTTTTATATATACCACATTTATTTATTACCTTTATTGTTCATACCATTGTTTTAGAGACTGTGCTAAGTGCTTTTGGTTCTTCCCCCTTTTTTTTTTTTTTTCTCTTTTTCTTTACTCTTCTTCCTCATCCCCTTTCTTATCTTTCCCTCTCCTTCCTTCCCCTCGAATCCCATTCCCCTCCCGTTAACCCTCCCTCTAATACCCTTCTGTACAGAAACAGGAGGAGATAACGTAGAAAAACCATGCCATACAATTGTGTAACTCACAATGTGAGAGGGCTCAATTCCCCGACCAAACGCAGCATCTTTCTTCGATCTTTAGCTAAATCTAGAGCCCACCTAGTTTTTATTCAGGAAACTCACTGGGTAAAAGGTACGAAGATACCTATTCAATCTAAGTTGTTCCCAGTGGTTGAGGCGCTAGCTTCTCTCAGAAATCTAGAGGAACGGCTATTCTCATACATAAAGATGTCTCCTACGAGAGCATCCTTATTGAATCAGATCCTCAAGGTAGATACTTGATTCTTATCTGTAAGTTGGATGGTGTCACTTATACATTGGCTTCTTATTATGGACCAACAAACAACATATTCGATCATTATGTAAATTTCTCCAGAAATTGGAATCTTTACGCCAAGGTCTTTTGCTACTTGCCGGAGATTTTAATATTTATCCTCATTTGGATAGGAAGTCAGATGTGACTCGTAAATTAATTAAGCCCGCAACCGAACTTTCACACAAATTCCGGAACTTGATATATCAGTTTAACTTAATTGATATTTGGCGCGCCCTTAACGCCTCTGCCTGAGACTACACCTACTTCTCCTCAGTATACCGTTCGTATTCACAGATAGATTCCTTTTTCTGTGACCCAGGACTTTTGGATAGTGTGACCCACTCCTGGATCCCCCAATGTCCATGGTCGGATCATGATCCTATTCATATTACTATACATTCCTCGGTTGAATTACAACGCTCTTCAACATGGCGGCTGCTCCCCCACTTATTTTCCTCCCAAGAGACTGAGGTCTCCATTGCCAAAGATCTTACGGAGTTCCTATTATTGAACAATACCCGCGAGGTGGATGATTTCACCCTGTGGGACGCGTTAAAGGCATATATTCGAGGTTCATTTATAAAAATAGCATCAGCATTGAAGAAACGTAAAGGGGAAACCCTGGCACAACTCCTTACGAGCCTCCGTAAAATATCAGGCGAGCATAAAGTCAACCCCACAATCACACTCTCCAAAAAACTGATGGACCTCAAAGCGCGGATAGTCAGGCTAGAGAATGAAAGGTCAGCGGAGAGGCTTCTTAGGCTTAAAGAAATCTATTAACACAAGGGCAATAAGGCTGATAGGCTGCTCGCTAATAGGCTATGACAAAGGACGGCAGCAGCACGTATTCTCACGTTGAAAGGGGGGACAACATGTCACCAAGCCAAAAGACATTGGTAACGCCTTTGCAGAATACTATCTAAAACAGGACGACACACTCCCACCCCAACTCCTGATGTCATTGACGCCTTTCTTACCACCTTAAACCTCCCCCTGGTCTCTCAAGACCAAGCGGATCTTTTAGCAGAACCCCATCTCTGCGTTAGAGATTAAGACAGCTATTAAATCTCTCAAAACTTTCAAATCACCAGGGCCAGATGGCTTTTCAGACTTATTCTACAACAAATTTCAAACACAGCTAATCCCCATCCTAGCGCATTTCTTCACTTTTGGCGAGTTCCCAGGGTATCTTCCCGGCTGAATTCCTATGAGCTACTATTATCACCCTCCCGAAACAAGGGAAAGATCCAACGCTCTGTGAGAGCTATAGGCCTATATCGTTGTTAAACCTCAACGTCAAGCTATATGCCAAAATACTAGCATCGCGCCTCAATACTCTCTTACCCACGTTAATTGACCCTGATCAGGTGGGTTTTGTTCTGAGACGCCAAGGACCTGATAACACCTGAAGGATCCTGAACGTCTACTTCGTGGCCCATAGAATGCATTTGCCCTGTGTCACCCTGTCGTTGGATGCTGAAAAAGCCTTTGACAGGGTGGACTGGGGATATATGTTTGCAGTGTTGCAAAAGTTTGGACTCCCAGGACCCTTTATCACATCCATAGCAGTGCTATACTCTAATCCATCAGCAACAGTCAAGGGGCTGGGATTTTGTTCTGAGCCTTTTTCAATAGCTAATGGTACGAGACAAGGGTGCCCGCTGTCACCGCTTATATTTGCCCTTATAATGGAGCCGCTGGCTAATGCCATTCGATCTTGCCCTCAGATCAGAGGGGTCGATATACACCATATAGAACAGAAAATAGCACTGTTCGCCGATGATCTGACGGTACTTATATCTGATCCTCTCACTTCACTGCCTCATCTGTTTTCCCTGTTAGAGAGATTCACTTTAGTTAGCTACTACAAGCTTAATGTTCTTAAAACAGAAGCATATACAATAAATATCCCAGACAAAACCCTAGACATACTTAAAAATAGATATAAATTTCTGTGGTCCACATCACACATTAAACATCTAGGTGTCTGTTTATCTCATAATATACCGACCATAATTGACCTAAATTTCTCCCCCCTACTATCAAACATTGGAAAATCCACTGAAACATGGAATGTCCCCTCACTATCTTGACTAGGGCGGATAGCAGCATTTAAAATGAGCCTTCTCCCCAAATTAACTTATCTTTTCCGATCCCTACCCGTCCCAATTCCCAGATCCACGATTCATAAATTCCAGCAGCACTGTAATAGATTTATCTGGCATAATAAGGCCACTAGAATTGCTACTAGCATCTTGCAACAGCCAATATTGGTTGGGGGGGCGGCTGCTCCCAACATATTACGATACCATGAAGCTGCCAGATTATCCCAAGTGACTCAATGGGGTTCGACTTTAAAAAGCAGATGGGCCAAAAATGAGCAGGCATCTATTCCGGTAGGGTATTTTCTGAGGGACCTGATATGGATCCCCAGGCATTCCAGACCACCCGCCCTCTTTCTCAACCCTATCATAAAGTCAAATTTGAAATTCTGGGACAAGATTCATAATCTCCCTAATATTACCCCTCATCCTTCGCCAACCCACTCACTTAGAGGGTTGTTACTATCTTTACCTGACACTCACCCGCATCTTTGGTCTAGTTTGGGCTTAACCAATGTTGCAGATCTCTATGTAGGGGATAAGTTGCTCACCCTCCAAGCCTTCCTTCGGAAGTTCAACCCGCCTCTTATCCTACATTTTGAATTCTGGAGATTACGTAGTTTTCTCAAATCATGGGGTTTTGATAGAGGCTCCTTGAGAGCCAGAACTAGATGGGAGATGAGATGGGATTCACCATCTCCTCCTACAAGACTGCTGTCTCTTTCATACCTAGATATCCTAAATCCTCCGTTTTTTTTATAAATCTCCCCCAATAAGACACTGGGAAACCTCCCTTGCTCTCACACATGAACCACAACTATGGAGTACTGCAACTCAACTTACCAAAAAGCTATACATTGTGCAACCTTTTATGAGCTGTTCCTTAAAGTCCTGCTACAATGGCACATGACAACTATCCACCTATTTAAAATCTCGCCCGCCAACTCTCCCAAATGTTGGAGAGGATGTGAGGCGTTGGGGACCCCACAACATATTTGGTGGTCTTGCCTGCAAATCCAACCACTCTGGCAAAAGGCAATCCAGTACTGCACCACGAAAGGCATCCAGATACTGCTATCACCGAGCATTAGTCTATTTCACATTTTGCCTGCACACCTGACTTTGCCACAGAAAATATTTTGTATCTACCTATTTTTAGCAATAAAATTGGCTATAGCCTGAATGTGGCTTCAGCGGTCCTCACCCTCTTGGAAAAAGGTGGTTGATATCTTAAGGTTCGTAAAGACAATGGAATCATATGTTTCCCACATACACGGATCGGAAGACCTCCAGATTATGATCTGGGCATATGGTCCGGAATAACTCCCAGCTGCGAGCCCCATAATGCCTTCACAGTGATTCTACACTGTAATACCCTATGATTATATGAGTAGCCTTACTTATTCCCCCCGTCCCTATCCTCTCCCCTAGTATGAAACCGTCCTCCCTCCCTCTTTCCCTCCCCCCCTTTTTTTTTCTCTTCTTTCTCTCAGTACCTCTTTTCTCTCTTTCTTTCACCTTTTGTTTTTTTATAACTCAGCGCGGGCCTAAAAAGGTCAGTTTAGCACTCTATACTTAAAGCACACAATGGTTACATAATGATGTTGGTAAGAACAACTCTTTCATGGTTCTATGTAATATATGCCAATCCGTCCAGACAAACGGAAATAAGATTGTCTCTTTACATAAGATTGATCTGTAATGTCCCCACCTGGATAGGTATGGGGAGTTTTGATACCCATGGACAATGGACTATACTAATCAGCATGCTCCCCTCTGGATGTATCTACTCTGTAAAATATGATACATTGAAATTGCTATACTATTTATTGATGTTATTCATCTGCATGTTCTTGTTGTTATCATTGACATTTACCTAAATAAAAAATATATTTAAAAAAAAAAAAATTACATTTCGTATGAAAAAGCATAACAATAACATGCTGATTTGTTAATTAGTGATGTCGCGAATAGTTCACCGGCGAATAGTTCCCGGCGAACATAGCATGTTTGTGTTCGCTGCGGCTGGCGAACATATGTGATGTTCGATTCGCCCCCTATTCTTCATCATTGAGTAAACTTTGACCCTTTACCTCACAGTCAGCAGACACATTACAGCCAATCAGTGGCAGACACTCCCTCCGAGACCCTCCCACCTCCTGCACAGCATCCATTTTAGATTAATTTGGAAGCTGCATTCTTAGTGAGAGGAGGGACAGTGTAGCTGCTTCTGATTTAATAGGGAAATTGATAGCTAGGCTAGTGTATTCAGTGTCCACTACAGTCCTGAAGGACTCATCTGATCTCTGCTGTAAGGACAGAACCCCAAAAAGCCCTTTTTAGGGCTAGAACATCAGTCTGCTTTTTTTTTTTCCTGTGTAATCTAATTGCAGTTGCCTGCCTGCCCGCGTGTGTGTCAGGCTCACAACGTATACTGTGCCCACTTGCCCACTGCCACCACTCATATCTGGTGTAACAGTAGTGTACATTTAAAAAAACAACACTTTTTTGACTGTGAAATAATAGCAGACAGCTGCCAGTACCCAAGATAGCCGCCAATAAGGCAGATGGGGAGGGTTAGAGAGCTGTTTTGGGGGGGATCAGGGAGGTTGGGGGCTAAGGGGGGGATGCTACACCACAGCATATGTAAATATGCTAAAAAATAAAAAAATAAAAACCTTTTATTTTAGTACTGGCAGACTTTCTGCCAGTACTTAAGATGGCGGGGACAATTGTGGGGTTGGGGAGGGAAGGGAGCTGTTTGGGAGGGACCAGGGGGTCTGATGTGTCAGGTGGGAGGCTGATCTCTACACTAAAGCTAAAATTAACCCTGCAAGCTCCCTACAAACTACCTAATTAACCCCTTCATTGCTAACCATAATACACGTGTGATGCGCAGCAGCATTTAGCGGCCTTCTAATTACCAGAAAGCAACGCCAAAGTCATATATGTCTGCTATTTCTGAACAAAGGGGATCCCAGAGAAGCATTTACAACCATTTGTGCCATAATTGCACAAGCTGTTTGTAAATGAATTCAATGAGAAACCTAAAATTGTGAAAAATTTAACGTTTTTTTTTTTTTTATTTGATCGAATTTGGCGGTGAAATGGTGGCATGAAATATACCAAAATGGGCCTAGATCAATACTTTGGGTTGTCTACTACACCACACTTAAGCTAAAATTAACTCTACAAGCTCCCTAATTAACCCCTTCACTGCTGGGCATAAAACACATGTGGTGCGCAGTGGCATTTAGCAGCCTTCTAATTACCAAGAAGCAACGCCAAAGCCATATAAGTCTGCTATTTCTGAACAAAGGGGATCCCAGAGAAGCATTTACAACCATTTATGCCATAATAGTTGTTTGTAAATAATTTCTGTGAGAAACCTAAAGTTTGTGAAAAAGTGAACAATTTTTTTTTTATTTGATCGCATTTGGCGGTGAAATGGTAGCATGAAATATACCAAAATGGGCCTAGATCAATACTTTGGGATGTCTTCTAAAAAAATATATATACATGTCAAGGGATATTCAGGTATTCCTGACAGATATCAGGGTTCCAATGTAACTAGCGCTCATTTTGAAAAAAAGTGGTTTTGAAATAGCAAAGTGCTTCTTGTATTTATTTCCCTATAACTTGCAAAAAAAGCAAAGAACATGTTAACATTAGATATTTCTAAACTCAGGACAAAATTTAGAAACTATTTAGCATGGTTGTTTTTTGGTGGTTGTAGATGTGTAACAGATTTTTCAGGGCCTGCCAGGGCACAGTGTCACACCAGTGCAACTCATATCTGGTGTGACAGTAGTGTACATTAAAAAAAAAAAATGTTTTTGACTGTAATAGATTGAATAGCAGTTAGTTGTCTGCAAGCGTGTGTGTCAGGCCTACAGCGTCTACTCTGCCAACTTCTGCCAGTCCACAGTGCCACTCATATCTGTTGTCACAGTAGCTTGCACGCATAGTACCACTAATCAAAAAAAAAAAATGACAGGCAGAGGCAGGCCACCCCGCAGGGGCCGTCGTGGTCATGGTGCTGTGATTCCCTTTGGCCCTAGAATAATGCCCAGTGTTCAGAGGCCACGTACCCTGAACTCGAAAAGTTCTGAGGACATAGTTGACTGGCTAACACAGGACACCCAATCTTCTACAGCTTCCGCTTCCAATCACTATTGTGGCCAGAAAGAGTCCCTGTGGGTTTTAAAATTCGCCTGCCCATTGAAGTCAATGGCGGTTCACCTGGTTCGCGAACTTTTGCGGAAGTTCGCGTTCGCCGTTCGCGAACCCAAATTTTTATGTTTGCGACATTACTATTGTTAATGTTAATTTGAAAATATGTTATTTTTAAATTAAACCTAATACAGCAGTATCAGCAGTTTACTTCCTATAGGTATTTTCTACTAATTGACATTGGCTTATGGTTATAATGAGTATATGTATATATCAGCCAATGAGAATGAATAAGAAGTACTTATGAGCCAATAACAGAGATTCTATAAAACCTGTTGAATAACCCACTGCAACGTTGCAATTAAAAAATGAGGGACTTATTTAAGATTTGTAACTGCCCCTTGTCCTAGCAGGTGAACAGAACCCACTTTGCAAATATGTTTTTGAAGCGTTGAAGCTTTTTTTTTACGTTGCTAGGGGATCTGGTTTGATGTGCGATACATCATGTATTGGATACGTTATCCAGTTATACATTGTAACTACAGAAATACCCACTGGAGGAAGGCTAGAAAAAATAGATGGAGTTAATAGATGGAAGGCTAAAAAAAAATTCAGGTTTAAAATGTTCATAAGTGATATTGGAAGTGGGCTTAAGGGGAAGGTTTGCTTGTTTGATAATGATACAAAAATTTGTAACAGAGTTGATGTTCCAGGAGGGGTTGATCAAATGAACAGTGATATTAAAAAAAACTAAAGGACTAGTCAAATAAATGGAATCTGAAATTTAATATTACCAAGAGCAAAATTATGCATATTGGATGCAAAAACCCTAAGGCCAATTATAGTCTCAATGGTACATTACTGACTGTAATTAAAGAAGAAAGGGACTTGAGAATTATTATTTCAGATTATTTAAAATTTGGTGCACAATGCAGTAGTGCAGCCAGTAAGGCCAGTCGTATACTTGGTTGCATTGGGAGAGGTATTAGTAGCAGAAATAGCAAGGTTCTTATGCCACTTTACAGCTCAATAGTTAGACCAAGGGGTATTTATCAAAGCCTCAACCGCAAATACGCCGGAATTGTCGCGAGATTGATCCAACCTAATTATCAAAGCCTACAGACCGGCAAATGTTGAAATTTGTGACGTAACATACGATCCGCCGGTCTCAATCCGACGCAGATCGATGCTTACGTCATTACAGATGTTCCGAATACACATTTGGCTCTATCTGACACTTTTTCAAAGTTATCAAACTTTTAACAGGTATGCTTGCGGCTATTCTGGCCCAGCATACCTGGTTTTCAATCCGCCACCCTGGAGGCTGTGGATGCCATAGAAATCAATGGGAGTCTGAAAGCACCGAAAGCTTATGTTTGATGCTGCCAGATATCCTATTGATTTCTATGGTTGAAAACAAGTTACACCCTAACATAAACTCAGAGTCTAAACACCCCTAATCTGCCGCCCCCCAACATCACTGACACAAATAAAATGTATTAACCCCTATCCTGCCGCTCTCCGACCCAGCTGCAACCTAAATCAAGTTATTAACCCCTGTCCTGCCGCTCCCCGGCCTCTCACATCAATACCACTAACTAAACCTATTAACTTCTAAACCGTCAGCCCCCCACGTCACCATAAACTAAATGAAGCTATTAACCCCTAAACCTAACAATCCGCTAAATTAAAATTAAAATTACAACATCCCTATCTTCAAATACATTTAAACTTACCTGTAGAATTAAAATAAACTATTTTAAAATATTAATTAACCTACCCTAACTATTATACTAAAATTTAACTACCAATTAAATTAACTAAATTACATATTAAAAAACCCTAACCCTAGTCAAATTATTTAAATATACTATTAAACCTTACTACAAATTACTAAATTACAGAAAAAAAGTTACAAACCCCCCCTACTAAATTACGAAAAATAAAAAACCACAATATCAAAAATAAAAAAGAATTACACCTAATCTAATAGCCCTATCAAAATAAAAAAGCCCCCCCCCCAAAAAAAAAATTAAAAAAAAACCTAGCCCACAATAAACTACCAATGGCCCTTAAAAGGGCCTTTTGTGAGGCATTGCCCCAAATAAATCAGCTCTTTTACCTGTAAAAAAAAATACAAACACCTTTTAAATGTTACAAAAACACCTATTTATTCATTTACGGCTAGATTACAAGTTTTGTGGTATGAGTGAAAAAGCAGCGTTAAGGCTCTTTTTCACTACCGCTGGTATTACGAGTCTTGCAGGTTTAGCTGCACCGCACACTTTTTTGGCCGTAACGCAACGTAACGACCGCAGCTTCCCAAAAGTCCTTTTTCAATGGGACTTCCTTTGCGCCGGTATTACGAGTTTGCCTTTCCGGCCAAAAAGTGAGCGGTACAGTCTATACTGTCAAGATCCGTACCGTAAACTGAAAGTCAGTAGTTATGGGTTTTATGCTACAACGCCGTAACATAAAACTCATAACTAAAGTGCTAAAAAGTACACTAACACCCATAAACTACCTATTAACCTCTAAACCAAGGCCCTCCCGCATCACAAATAATAAAATAAAATTATTAGCCCCTAATCTGCCGCTCAGGACATCGCCACCACTATAATAAACATATTAACCCCTAAACCGCCGTACTCCCGCATTGCAAACACTAGTTAAATATTAACCCCTAATCTGCTGTCGCTAACATCGCTGCAACCTACATTACTGTTAATAACCCCTAATCTGCTGTCCCTAATATCGCCACCACTATACTAAAGTTATTATCCCCTAAACCTAACCCTAAGTCTAACCCTAACACCCCTAACTTTAATGTAATTAAAATAAATCTAAATAAAACCTACTATTGATAACTAAATAATACCTATTTAAAACTAAATACTTACCTGTAAAATAAACCCTAAGCTAGCTACAATATAACTAATAGTTACATTGTAGCTATCTTAGGTTTTATTTTTATTTCACAGCTAAATTTGTATTTATTTTAACTAGGTAGACTAGTTAGTAAATAGTTATTAACTATTTACTAATTACCTAGGTAAAATAAATACAAATTTACCTGTAAAATAAAACCTAACCTGAGTTACACTAACACCTAACCTTACACTACAATTAAATAAATTACATGAAAGGGACACTGAAGTCAAAATTAAACTTCATGATTCAGATAGAGCAGGCATTTTTAAACAACTTTCCAATTTACTTCCATTAACAAAATCCAATTTAATCCAATTAACTAAATTACAAAAAAAACAAACACAAATTACACAAAATAGCCTAAACTAAACTGCCAATAGTCCTTAAAAGGGTCTTTTGCGGGGCATTGCCCCAAAGAAATCAACTCTTTTACCTGTAAAAAAAAAAAATACAAACACCCCCCCAACAGTAAAATCCACCACCCACACAACCAACCCCCCCCAAATAAAAACCTACCTAAAAAACCTAAGCTCCCCATTGCCCTTAAAAGGGTATTTGGATGGGCATTGCCCTTAAAAGCCGGCAGAAGTCTTCACCCAGACAGCATCTTCTATCTTCATCTATCCGGCGCGGAGCGGCTCCATCTTCAAGACATCCGGCGCAGAGCATCCTCTTCTTCCGACGGCTCTTCTCGAAGGAAGGTTCCTTTAAGTGACGTCATCCAAGATAGCGTCCCTTGAATTCCGATTGGCTGATAGAATTCTATCAGCCAATCTGAATTAAAGGTGAAAACATCCTATTGGCTGTTCCAATCAGCCAATAGAATGCAAGCTCAATCCTATTGGCTGATTGGATCAGCCAATAGGATTGAAGCTCAATCCTATTGGCTGATTGCATCAGCCAATAGGATTTTTTCACCTTTAATTCCGATTGGCTGATAGAATTCTATCAGCCAATCGGAATTCAAGGGACGCCATCTTTGATGACATCACTTAAAGGAACCTTCATTCGAGAAGAGCCGTCGGAAGAAGAGGATGCTCAACGCCGGATGTCTTGAAGATGGAGCAGCTCCACGCCAGATGGATGAAGATAGAAGATGCCGTCTGGATGAAGACTTCTGCCGGCATGGATGAAGACTTCGGCCAGCTTGGATGAAAACTTCTGCCGGCTTCGATTAGGACTTCTGCCGCTTCGTTAAGGATGGATGTTGGGTGTTCAAAAACTGTAAGTGGATCTTCGGGGGTTAGTGTTAGGTTTTTTAAGGGTTTATTGAGTGGGTTTGGGCTGAAAAAGAGCTAAATGCCATTTTAAGGGCAATGCCCATCCAAATGCCCTTTTCAGGGCAATGGGGAGCTTAGTTTTTTTAGGTAGGTTTTTATTTGGGGGGATTGGTTGTGTGGGTGGTGGGTTTTACTGTTGGGGGGGTATTTGTATTTTTTTTTACAGGTAAAAGAGCTGATTTCTTTGGTGCAATGCCCCGCAAAAGGCCCTTTTAAAGGCTATTGGCAGTTTAGTTTAGGCTAGGGTTTATTTATTTGGGGAGGGGGGGTATTTTGATGGGGCTATTCGATTAGGTGTAATTAGTTTAAATATTTGATAACTTCTTTTTTATTTTGTGTAATTTAGTGGGGTTTTTTTTGTAATTTAGTTAATTGTATTTAAGAAATGTAATTTATTTAATTGAAGTGTAAAGTTAGGTGTTAGTGTAAGACAGGTTAGGTTTTATTTTACAGGTAAATTTGTATTTATTTTAGCTAGGTAGTAATACTGCTGGTATTACTGCTGGTATTACGAGTCTTGCAGGTATATCTGTCCCGCACACTTTTTTGTCCGGAACGCAACGTAACTACCGCAGCTTTCAAAAAGTCCTTTTTCAATGGGACTTCCACAACGCCGGTATTACAAGTTTGCCTGGGAGGCCAAAAAGTGAGCGGTACAATACCGTACAATACCGTAAACTGAAAGTCAGTAGTTATGGGTTTTATGCTACAACGCCGTAACATAAAACTCATAACTAAAGTGCTAAAAAGTACACTAACACCCATAAACTACCTATTAACCCCTAAACCGAGGCCCTCCTGCATCGCAAACACTAAAATAAAATTATTAACCCCTAATCTGCCGCTCCGGACATCGCAGCCACTATAATAAACATATTAACCCCTAAACCGCCGTACAAATACTAGTTAAATATTATTAACCCCTAATCTGCCACCCCCAATATCGACGCTACCTACTTACACTTATTAACCCCTAATCTGCCGCCCCCAATGTCGCCACCACTATTCTAAAGTTATAAACCCCTAAACCTAACCCTAAGTCTAACCCTATCACCCCATACTTTAATATAATTCAAATAAATCTAATAAAAAATTCCTATTATTAATTATATAATTCCTATTTAAAACTAAATACGTACCTGTAAAATAAGCCCTAAGATAGCTACAATATAACTAATAGTTACATTGTAGCTATCTTAGGTTTTATTTTTATTTCACAGGCAAGTTTGTATTTATTTTAACTAGGTAGACTAGTTAGTAAAAAGTTATTAACTATTTACTAGCTACCTAGCTAAAATAAATACAAATTTACCTGTAAAATAAAACCTAACCTAAGTTACACTAACACCTAACCTTACACTACAATTAAATAAATTACATTAATTAAATCCAATTAACTAAATTACAAAAAAGCAAACACTAAATTACACAAAATAAAAAATAAATTATCAGATATTTAAACTAATTACACCTAATCTAATAGCCCTATCAAAATAAAAAAGCCCCACCAAAATAAAAAAATCCCTAGCCTAAACTAAACTACCAAAAGCCCTTAAAAGGGTCTTTTGCGGGGCATTTCCCCAAAGAAATCAGCTCTTTTACCTGTAAATAAAAATACAAACAACCCCCCAACGGTAAAACCCACGACCCACACAACCAAACCCCCCAAATAAAATCCTAACTATAAAACCTAAGCTCCCCATTGCCCTGAAAAGGGCATTTGGATGGGCATTGCCCTTAAAAGGGCATTAAGCTCTTTTTCGGATGCCCAAAACCCCTAATCTAAAAATAAAACCCACCCAATAAACCCTTAAAAAAACCTAACACTAACCCCCGGAGATCCACTTACAGTTTTTGAAGAATAGATATCCATCCTTAACGAAGCGGCAGAAGTCCTCATCGAAGCCGGCAGAAGTCTTCATCCAAGCTGGCCAAAGTCTTCATCCAGACGGCATCTTCTATCTTCATCCATCCGGCGTGGAGCTGCTCCATCTTCAAGACATCCAGCGTTGAGCATCCTCTTCTTCTGACGGCTCTTCTCGAATGAAGGTTCCTTTAAGTGATGTCATCCAAGATGGCGTCCCTTGAATTCCAATTGGCTGATAGAATTCTATCAGTCAATAGGAATCAAAGGTGAAAAAATCCTATTGGCTGATGCAATCAGCCAATAGGATTGAGCTTCAAAACTTTTGGCTGATCCAATCAGTCAATAGGATTAAGCTTGCATTCTATTGTCTGTTCCAAGGACACGCCCCATTTTTCTTACCTCCATACCTGTGTGTGTTGTTGTTGTTATGTGCTATGGATTTTTGGATTAAACATCCATTTTTTGCAATATAATTTTGTGCTGCTTATTTTTGTTCTCTTGCTGCATTTGGGACTGCTTGGTCCCTACCCCAAGCCTGCACCTTTCCGTTCACCAGATAATCTCCTACCTACGGATCTATTTCATACGGCACCGGAAATGCTTACCCGGCGTCTGGAGGATCAGTTGGCCTGTCAGCCTGAAGCTACGCATCTCCCGGTCTCATTTTCAAGTTAAAAAATAGGCAGGGTCTTATGTGATTAATAATTGTAGTTTTGATGCTAGACCCTGGGTTAGGATAGCATATATTAGGTGTTTAGAAAAAATTCCTATGTGGAATCATGTGTTATAAGGATAGATTTAGAAATTAGGTATGATGTATTTAACAAAGAGTATTTATTACAATTTGCACAAAATATTGTATAATTAAAACAACCGGGTACAATTCACAGAATATTATATAGTTAAAACAATTAAGTACATGGATCCATGTTAATAAAATCCTATTACATATAAATGTGTCCTAAAAGCTGATTTAAAAACAAATGTGGCTGTCTGAATATAAAGTATTTTGAGTCTCACATATACAGTATGATGGTGAGGTCGTACTGGTGAGTGACCTCCCTAGTATCGTAAACACAACAATTGTGATGACAAAAGTGCAATAATACCAGTATGCCAAGAAAATTGAATGAGAAGAAGTAAACGTTGTGATAAAAAATATATAAAAGTATTTAAAAACAGTCTCCAAAAATGAGATCTACAAAAACAGTTGTAGTTATCATGTGAATAAATTAGGATGTGATCTACAAAAACATATATGTGTATGTCAAAACAAATCGCAAAAAGCTATTGCATAAAAATATTGGAAAAAATGATGAAAAAAACTTTTGTGAACAACAAGTGTGTAATTTATTTAAAGGTCTTGAGAAATTTCCAGTGTATCCTTATCTTTTTTCACCATTTTTTACCATTTTTATTTTTTCTACACATCGATCACACTTTTACACATTTTGTATATTTTTATATTTTTACACTTTGGATCTTCAAACATTTTTTAGGACTTCTAATGCTTTTTTAGGATTACAAATAAAGGATCTCCAAAGGACCATTATATCAAACGGACTGAATTTCAGGAACCTCCACACCTCCAACAATGACTTTTTTTTTTTTTTTTTTTTTTTTTTTTAAATAAGTTTTTATTGAGGTTATTCAAAAAATACAGCTTTATGCATACATTCAGAAAATGGGGCATCCAATACTTGATATGATACAATTATGCCAAACGGTAAATTACATAGGCAAGTAAATAACAACCTCGCTATTGCTCGCACCCCACTACTGAACTCCAGTAATGAACCTCCTTTTATATTGCTATGCATGAGTGTCCCCAAAACTGCAAAAGGCCACTCTTGGACCTATGATAATTGAGATAGATCAAAAAGGGGACTCTAGTAATAAGTACGGCCACTTTTGGACCCTAATTAGTGAATGAAATATAACAACAAACAAATGCTCTATATTGTGCTCCACTAGATAACAAGTAGAGAAGCCACATTATGGAAGAACGCAACTGCTACACAGGGCAACGGGAGGGATATAAGCTATGATCAGTCGGTGCCTTAAGCTGTCGGGTCTGGATAAGTGTACCCTGCCCCTTAATTAATACTATAAAGGATGAAGGAGACAGGGGGCCAGATGTCAGGTGGGGGACCGGATTAAGTAGGAGAAGGGAAATGGTCAGTGAAACTACTATTAGGGGTGGGTAGCTAGCCTTACCTTCAAAAATATATCTATTTACTACAAAGCCCGCCCTCTCAAACCCCAAATGTGTTCCCCATCTCCATCTAAGGGCATTAAAGGCACTTTGGAACCCCTCACTCTATAGAGAACAATAGTGCTAAACAGTTTATAGCATGCAATTGGTGGGCACAGGAAAACACACACATGGAAATAAACCATAGAGACTAAGACTATATACAATTAAAACTAATCAACATTAATTAGTGCATTACCATTTTCGCTATTGTCACTTTAATAAACATAATAATAAGCACTCGCGATCATACCCTAAACATTGATCTTGGTAGATAAATTTATAGACCTGTAATACAATATGTTCCTGCATTATATATAACTGTAGTGGTAAAGCTCTATACATGCTCTCAACTATGTACAATTAAACTAAGCAACCTTAATCAGTGCATTACCAATTTCCCTATTATCACATTAATGGACACAGTAATAAGCTCTTGCGAGCATGGGTAAGGTACCTAGACCTTGTTCTTGGCAGATATTTTCACGCTTAAAGTATAAAATGTTCCTGTATTAGGTATGACTACAGTGGCAAGGCTCTATACGTTCTCTCAATTTAGGCAACAAAAAAATGAGAAAGGAAAAAAGGTTGCACATCAGAGTAGAGAGTTCAACCTGTTCAGCCAATTCCAGACCGTAATCGGCATTGAAGAGAAGTCTCTACAAAAGATGGGGAACCTAGCACTGTAACGAGGGGAGCACTCCACAGTACTGGTACCTCTTGCATATGTTTCCCCTCAGCTACAGGAGAGTTAGTAGCGCAGCTCGGCTCCGTATCCGTGTACCTAGGCAATCGCCATTTTGTTTTCTGACCTCTCCGCTGTGTGCAAGTATTAGTACCCCCGGTGCCATCCCCACAGAGCCACGAGGTCATCCTGCGGGCTATGGGAAATGGAGGAGCAGTGTTCAGTGGCTCGGCTTGAAACTCCGGCAACTCCACTGCAGCGTCTGAAGCGCTGGTCTGTACCCCAGGGTCGTCAGGGCACTGTGATGCACTTAAGGTCTGAGCGTGAGGATATCTGTTCCCGCTGAGATCCAGCTTCAAACCCTCCTCCACGTCTGGGTTCGCAGAGTCCAGAGGAGTAAATTGTTTTATATCCCCTTGTGAGGAAGTGTCTCTAAGAGCTGTCGCTGGGAAAATCAATAACATTAGATCCCTTTCAAGTTGTTTGTATGACAGCCTGATCGCAGTTGTTATTGAGTGCTCCCATGCTATAACGGCTTTTAACGCATCTCTCTTGTACTCCATTGTTCTTCACAGATATGAGTAGGTAATAAATTGGCGTTATGTGGCTTCTTAATAAAAGACAAATTCAGAGCAGACATAAATGTTAACCAAGTTTTCAGTAGTAGTAAGTAGTACTACTCGTAACCCCAGTCTTCTAGGGGGGGGAATATGCGGCAGCCCCGGATCCACAGCCCGACAAACACTGTGTGAGTGCAGCAGCCGTGAGGCCTAACTGTAGAGCATAGGCAGAGACTAATCCCAAAAGATCCGCCCAGTGTTAACAGAATCTTCGATCAAAAAGTAGTTAGCTGGGTTTTAGCTATGGAATAAGCTCAGATTTAGAGAAAAGCAAGATAATTATCATGTAAAACTCCAAAAAAGAGCCAGGAGCTCCCTCAAGACACGTCTTGCCGCTACAGCTGTAGGCTCCGCCCCCTCCAACAATGACTTTTTAATGATTTTCTAATCACACCCACCAGTTTGATTACACACTTGTTGTTCACAAAAGTTTTTTTCATCATTTTTTCCAATATTTTTATGCAATAGCTTTTTGCGATTTGTTTTGACATACACATATATGTTTTTGTAGATCACATCCTAATTTATTCACATGATAACTACAACTGTTTTTGTAGATCTCATTTTTGGAGACTGTTTTTAAATACTTTTATATATTTTTGATCACAACGTTTACTTCTTCTCATTCAATTTTCTTGGCATACTGGTATTATTGCACTTTTTTCATCACAATTGTCGTGTTTATGATACTAGGGAGGTCACTCACCAGTACGACCTCACCATCATACTGTATATGTGAGACTCAAAATACTTTATATTCAGACAGCCACATTCGTTTTTAAATCAGCTTTTAGGACACATTTATATGTAATAGGATTTTATTAACATGGATCCATGTACTTAATTGTTTTAACTATATAATATTCTGTGAATTGTACCCGGTTGTTTTAATTATACGATATTTTGTGCAAATTGTAATAAATACTCTTTGTTAAATACATCATACCTAATTTCTAAATCTATCCTTATAACACATGATTCCACATAGGAATTTTTTCTAAACACCTAATATATGCTATCCTAAACCAGGGTCTAGCATCAAAACTACAATTATTAATCACATAAGACCCTGCCTATTTTTTGGCGCTCCTATCTATTTACTCGTTCATATTCTATTAACTCTGTGGGCACTTGGGGGACCCACATTAGACAGGAGCAAGAGGTCACCAAACGCAGCGCTGTAGGATACCAATACTTCTCATTTTCAAGTTAATAAGTGTAGGTGGGTGGCGGCAACATTGGGGGCGGCAGATTAGGGGTTAATAAGTGTAATGTAGGTGGCGGCGACATTGGGGGCTGCAGATTAGGGGTTAATAAGTGTAGGTAGGTGGCGGCAACATTGGGGCGGCAGATAGGGGTTAATAAGTGTAGGTAGGTGGCAGCGACATTGGGGCAGCAGATTAGGGGTTAATAAGTGTAATGTACGTGTCAGCGATGCCGGGGGCAGCAGATTAGGGGTGTTTAGACTCAGGGTTTATGTTAGGGTGTTAGGTTTCCCCATACGAATCAATAGGGCTGCGTTACGGAGCTTTACGCTCCTTTATTGCAGGTGTTAGGCTTTTTTTCAGCCGGCTTTCTCCATTGATGTCTATGGGGAAATCGTGCATGAGCATGTAAAACCAGCTCACCGCAGCTCACCGCAGTGCTGGTATTGGAGTGTAGTATGGAGCACAATTTTGCTTTATGCTGCAATATATCCTGCTAACGCTGGGTTTTTGTAAAACTGTAATACCAGCGCTGTAGGGAGGTGAGCGGTGACAATAACTTGCAAGTTAGTACCGAGCACCTCTTACCGCAAAACTCATAATGTAGCCATTAGTTATTACTTGCGGTGTGGGTTTGATGGCGGATATAGGGGTTAATAGTTTAATTAGGCTTTTTGCGTTGTGGGGGGTTGTTGGTCTAGGGGTTAATACATTTATTTTTAGTAGTGAGAGGGGGGATTGCGGATATAGGGATTTTTACGTGACTGGCTTATTTTTGGGAGGCGTGTTAGACTGTTGATATTTTCTTTACTTTTCTTAGGCGCCGGCAGATTCTAAAGTGCCGTAAGTCACTGGTGACTCCAGAAATTTGTATTTACGCTCATTTCTGGACATCGCTAGTTTATCAGACTTATGGCACTTTATGAACTGCCGGCGCGTATATGTAATAGCCCGATGTGCGAGGTGAAATTATGGGCCATCAGGCTCACCGGAAACAGCAGTTATGAAGCAGCAGTCTAAAGAGCGCTGCTCCATAACTGGTCCTCTGCCTCTGAGGCTGCGGTCTGCAATCCACCCAATCCTATATGATTGGGCTGATTGACACTCCCTGCTAGCCGCCCATTGGATGCAAATCTACAGGGGGCGGCATTGCACAAGCAGTTCTGGTTAACTGCTTGTGCAATGATAAATGCTAACAGCGTATGCTGTTGGCACTCAGCAATGTCTGACGGACATGATAAGCTACAGCGTATCATATCGGACAGACATTGATAAATCGGCCCCTTTGTGTTAATACCATTAAAAACTTATTCAGGACACTGGTGTCTTTTGGTAAAACAGGTACATATTTTAACTGTTTTGGGGACACTACATTTGGGGCACTATATATTTAACTGTTTTTGGGACACTACATATTTTAACTGTTTTGGGAAAAATCGTTTTAAAGGTGAGCAGTGTTTCAAAACAACTTCCTGGATGTATATATACTTGACCTCAATTTACTTTTTTGATTGACCGGGCACTTAGTACCCTTGAAAGAATAATTAGTAGACCATAATATCCGTTATTTAAGCTCTTTCAGCTGTTTTTATGCCAAATACAAGGTTAATCCATAAGGTATACACTGATTAGATACATAGCTCACACAAAGTTGCACCCAAGTGACTGATAATTTTGTAATATTGTGTACATATATTTGTAAAAAATATATATATATATCAGATTTTATGACCTTGAAATGTGTTTGTTTTTTTAAAATTACCTTCATTACATGAGATTCTTCAAGAAAAGTGTCAGTCAGTTGATACAAGAACAAAGCCTTACTAATGCTGATGCTCTATGACTGCCAATGCGCTTAGACACTTATTGGCTCCTGGGGGGGCTTGAAGGCAGTGAATTTTAAAGCAAACCTATTCTGATATTCTTTATATCTCCTTTCTAGTACATAGTTTGAACTTGGCTGTCCTAGTATTCAATTCTTGCCTACTTAAAGAGTCTCACAGCTGGGATGACTGTACTGGAGCTTCAGTCTGCATCCGCTATGACATGTGTTACGTCCTTTGCATATACATTACTTTGTCTCATCTTTATTCTCACTAGTTCTGTACTGCTGTGCACCGTTTTTGTTTTACTTGCAGGTTGGTGTTTCCTATTAGCACCTAGTTATTTTGTGCTATCCTTAAATTGCTTCATGACTTTGAACCTGGTCTATTACCTCAATTTTAGTTTAAGAGATTCTGCTGCTTTTGGGACTTTATCCCATTTGTTATAGACTTGCAACATTAACAGAATCTAATAATCAAATTCTTGATATCCAGTTTGTGTGATATTCAAGTCATTGGGGCCTATCTATCAAGCTATCAAGCTCCAAATGGAGCTTGAGGGCCTGTGTTTCTGGCGAGCCTGCAGGCTCGCCAGAAACAGCAGATATGAAGCAGTGGTCACAAAGACCGCTGCTCCATAACCCTGTCCGCCTACTCTGATGATGCGGACAGTAATCACCGGAATTCACCGGAATTCAACCTGATTGAGTACGATCGGGTTGATTTACACCCCCTTCTGGCGGCCGATTGCCCGCGAGTCTGCAGGGGGCGGCGTTGCACCAGCAGCTCACAAGAGCTGCTGGTGCAATGCTAAATACGGAGAGCGTATTGCTCTCTGCATTTAGCAATGTCTGTCGGAACTTATCCGCACTGTCGGATCAGGTCCGACAGACATTTGTTAAATATGCACGGCAAGATCTCTCTCAATTCTGTATCTGAAGGAGAGACAAGCCCAGTTCAATATAGCACTGCATGATATGAGAGTTTTGTTACACTTTGTGCATTGTATTTTATATTACTTTACACCTCATATTTGGTTCTTTCAGTATTATTTCATTTAAGCTTTGCACTTTCTGTTTTATATTTGAATACATTAAGATTTAGATTTACATCCAGCAGTGACAAAGCAGTTAACAAATTGGGATCATACTTTTTATATTTCTGTGTCTCTTTTACAACTTACATTGCACTTTGTATTTTCCCTGTTGTAAAATAAAAAAACACAGCTTCAAAAAGTGGGAGGGACAGAAGAGTTTTCTCGACTGAACATGGGAGTTTTCATGGTATGTCTTACGCTCGCTCACAAGTCTTGTGAAATGCTGTAAGCATTTAAAACAAGCTGGTCTTACTGATTTGAAAGCTGAATGTAGGTGAAGTTTGTTCAAAATTCACAATACACTTAGGCCTAGATTTAGAGTTCGGCGGTAGCCGTCAAAACCAGCGTTAGAGGCTCCTAACGCGGGTTTTTTACGCACTCCGGTATTTAGAGTTTATTTACCGCGACTCAAAATACACCTAACGCTCAAATTTCTACCGCCACCTCAGACCCAGTAGTAAACATATACCGCACAAAAAAACATCCACGAATCACAAAACAAATATTACACAAAGTACACTTACACTCATACAAACACAACACTATCTTTATTTTTCGTATTTTTTATTTTTTCTTTAAAATACAAAGGATTAAAGTTGCGAGATCTCGGGTGTTTGAAAAAAATCCACACAAATCCATTTTCCCATTGACTTACATGGACATACGGGAAAAGACCCTCATATACCTACATCTAACGAATAACATTATCACAAACATACACTCATCGATGCATACAAACAATATACACCACATGACATACACAAAATATTTATTTATTACAAAAAGAACACGATTTAGTTACTTTTTCACACAAGCTCATGACGTCACTCACTTTACGAGGAAAACCAGTCTTAGAAAAAAAAATATAGAAATCTTTGGAGCCTCCATTGACTTCTATTGGGAAGACGTGCTCGTGCACGCGAAACCCTCATTTCCCTAACGCACGCAAATAGCGTAGACTGAAAAACTCCAAATACCAGCGCTAGAAAATACATGATTTCATGCGTTAGACCCAGCTATGATAAATAGATCAAGAAATGACTATTTCCCTATGGTGGACTTATGTTTTTTAATATTAAATATTCACCACACCATAAATATTTTTAACACTTTTAGATTACATCAACTACAAATCCCCATCACTAGTAACACATTATTATTTCAATAAAATTACATTTACAATTAAAATAAAATTCAATACACATTTCTGGATTCACAAACACTACACAATGGGAAACATCTCTCATTTACCTTTATTATTGCATTTCTGTTATTCAACTCATATGCTTGCAGCAACTGCATATCTACATAGGCTTAACACATGATCACTCATGGATGCACATACATTACTTTTAACATTCAATCATACATGTGCATTCAAATGATGGGGGAAAAACACATTACATTCTCTCGAGGAATCACAAAACACAACATATGGATTTTACTGTACTTTTAACATCATGATTCCATCACCAGAAACCATTAGGAATTACGTACAACAAGAACATCATTACACCAGATTACAGATGTCACTTTATGGGAAGGAACAACAATGCCAGACCGCTATATAGAAGTCAGCATATGTGGGACACAATCACAATATATACGTACATGTACATAACACGCATCACCCATCACGCAACCACAAAGCACACATTTAGATTTTATTCAGCACACAATAACAATGTAGCACAATACAACAACACAATGAGGATTTCACAACTACATAGGCAGGTTAATAATATCATGACGTCATTAGAAGATTCAACCATACACATCACAGATTCACCACTGTACCGCCCCTTTAGGAACTTTAACACTCAATACTACAATACAACATATACGTAAAACACACTTTTGAACAGCATTATTATGGAGATTTCAATGGGACAATTAAGAAATATTGTCAGATCGCACATCAATTATATATATAATACTACAGATGACAGCCGGAAGTTATTCAGTATTCGTGCAATTTTTATGGGACGCATACAATATCGTCAGATCGAAAATCACTTATATATACAATACTACAGATGACAGCCGGAAGTTATTCAGTATTAGTGCGATTTGAAAGGGACGCGTACAATATTCACATCTCGGCAATCACTTATATATACAATACTACAGATGACAGCCGGAAGTTATTCAGTATTAGTGCGATTTGAAAGGGACGCGTACAATATTCACATCTCGGCAATCACTTATATATACAATACTACAGATGACAGCCGGAAGTTATTCAGTATTAGTGCGATTTGAAAGGGACGCATACAATATTGACAGCTCGGCAATCACTTATATATACAATACTACAGATGGCAGACGGGAAGTTCTGAATTATTATTGTGATTTTAAAGGGACGCATACAATATTGACAGCTCGGCAATCACTCATATATATACAATACTACAGATGGCAGACGGGAAGTTCGGAATTATTATTGCGATTTGAAAGGGACGCGTACAATATTGACAGCTCGGCAATCACTTATATATACAATACTACAGATGGCAGACGGGAAGTTCGGAATTATTATTGCGATTTTAATGGGACGCATACAATATTGACATCTCGGCAATCACTTATATATACAATACTACAGATGGCAGACGGGAAGTTCGGAATTATTATTGCGATTTTAAAGGGACGCGTACAATATTGACAGCTCGGCAATCACTTATATATACAATACTACAGATGGCAGCTGTTACTTTATCGTTTACAAACAATATTGCAGCAACATTGATCGATCACATTCGATGCACATTATACACAACTATGCACTTTCATTCATGTTAGCCTGGACGTGTGCTTGTTACTATAACATCGCGTTTAGGAAATATTGATTACGCATATGATCAAACATTACAAACATGCACTGTATGTGTGATATTTGACACTTTCACATTGAGAATCATTGTTTGAAACTAACATTTCAGCAAACAACAAATAAACGCCCACTGTGAAAGCATTCGCGCCGCTCACATACAAACAGGTGAATACAATCAGCAATCATTACAAACTCACTACCATTGGACTAATTGTACTATAAATCCCCCAAACAACATGGCCAATGCATCACTTGTGATCCACATCAGATCAAGTGCTTACCTTGTTACGCTGTTTTGAAAGATGGATGACGATGACATGGTAGACGCTGCTGGTGGTGCTATTGGCGAACTAGCTGTTGGTCGAATCAGGCAGCCTCGGCGGCTCAGACCGAGACGAAGGGGTCGTCTGGTTCGAGGTCCTCGTGTCTACAGGGTGAGACCCACCTTGGAAAACATGAGTGACTTTGAGGTTTTTGATAAGTATCGGCTCGATCGCGAACAGCTCATTGGCCTTTACGATCTTCTTAAACCTCATTTGGAGCCACGTATACAAATAAGGACTGCTGTTCCCCCCATGAGTAAGATGCTAAGCTGTCTATACGTCCTGGCCTCCGGGAGTTTTCAATCAGGAGAACTGTACATGCATGGCCTGGCTCAAGGTACATTCTCTGGGGTGTTTGATAACTTTCTGAACGCCATGGTACGTATCAGTAAGCAATACATAGGATTCCCACAGAATGATGGTGATTGGAGGCGCCTGAAGCGGGAATTCTTTGATATTGCTCAATTGCCCAATGTCTTGGGAGCCATTGATTGTACCCACATTGCGCTGCGTGCTCCAATTGATGACTTGCCCTTCAGAAATCGCAAACATTTTCATAGCCTCAACGTGCAGTATGTTTGTGACGCACGGATGAGGATTATGCATGTGTATGCGAATTTTGGAGGTGCTTGTCATGATGCCCGCATCCTCTCTCTGTCGTCCCTGTGGAGACAGTTTGAGGAAAGACAAATGCCCCCTGGTTATCTCGTTGGTGAGTATTTGTGCACAACATGGTTAATTATTTTGACAATTGCCCCTGTATTTTTTAACTGTTAGCGTCATGTTCAGCTATAGGATTAAATTTAACCATTTGTTATTTACCGACGCTAATGTCTATTTATATTGAAATGCAGATATGTAGCATGTCTTACCTTAAGTGTTCAGATAGAGAATGCAATGTAAACATGTAGTTAGCATTTTACACAAGGTTTGTTTTAGGAGAAATACGCATATGTAGCATGTCTTAGATGAAATGGCAAGATATTATCTCATGCAATTTAACCCTGTCATTGTCTTTTTCTGCTAATGTCTATTTTTATTGAAATGCAGATATGTAGCATGTCTTACCTTAAGTGTTCATATAGAGAATGCAATGTAAACATGTAGTTAGCATTTTACACAAGGTTTGGTTTAGGAGAAATACGCATATGTAGCATGTCTTAGATGAAATGGCAAGATATTATCTCATGCAATTTAACCCTGTCATTGTCTTTTTCTGCTAATGTCTATTTTTATTGAAATGCAGATATGTAGCATGTCTTACCTTAAGTGTTCATATAGAGAATGCAATGTAAACATGTAGTTAGCATTTTACACAAGGTTTGGTTTAGGAGAAATACGCATATGTAGCATGTCTTAGATGAAATGGCAAGATATTATCTCATGCAATTTAACCCTGTCATTGTCTTTTTCTGCTAATGTCTATTTTTATTGAAATGCAGATATGTAGCATGTCTTAACTTAAGTGTTCATATAGAGAATGCAATGTAAACATGTAGTTAGCATTTTACACAAGGTTTGGTTTATGAGAAATACGCATATGTAGCATGTCTTAGATGAAATGGCAAGATATTATCTCATGCAATTTAACCCTGTCATTGTCTTTTTCTGCTAATGTCTAGTTTTATTGAAATGCAGATATGTAGCATGTCTTACCTTAAGTGTTCAGATAGAGAATGCAATGTAAACATGTAGTTAGCATTTTACACAAGGTTTGGTTTAGGAGAAATACGCATATGTAGCATGTCTTAGATGAAATGGCTAGATACAGATTTATATATAATTTTTTTATTTTTTTTTATGTTTCTGACAACTTTTAATATGGATTATGGTTTTTAAAAAATATATTTATACAACAATATACTAGTTTAAGTATTCTGTTTGAATTATGTTCTGTTCTAAATTTATAGGTGATTCTGGGTACATGAGCCGGCCTTGGCTCATTACCCCCTTGCGTAGCCCAACTGATGTGTCTGAGGAGCGCTACAATAGGGCTCATAAGAGAACCAGGGCGGTGGTTGAAAGGATGTTCGGGCTCCTGAAGATGAGATTCAGGTGCCTGGACCGTTCTGGAGGAGCACTCCAGTACAACCCAAAGAAGGTGGCTAAGATCGTTGTAGCCTGTAGCGTCCTGCATAATATTGCACAGCGGGCTGGGATGCTGCAGGCCGTCCCGGTGGACAGAGACCTCCTCAGAGATGAGGAGGATGATCCTGTTCTAGAGGGGGAATTCCAGGACGAGGGACTTGATGTCAGAGCAGACGTCATCAACCGCCACTTTAGACGGTAAATAATAGAAGTTACACTGGAGTATTTTCAATAGATGTGAACTCTAGGGAAATGACAAGTAGAGAATTGTGCAAACATGTTAGTATTGATCAAATGTTATAATAATATTTATTTCTCATAATATAGGTGATGCTCTGGGCATTGGGTCCTATAGCGAGTCTTTGCCACCTGGTTTTTATAGAGGACATCAGATGGTAAGTAGAAATGTATGGACTGTTGCTGGCATGATTTGTACACAAATACATAATATGGCATACATTTTTAAAAATATAACTTTGTTTACACATTACTTATGTACATAATCAGAAAGGGATACTCTAGAATGACTATGGTTCAATGTCACACAGAGGTTTGTTCTGCTCAATATGACTCATCTTCACACTTGATAGAAAATAACACAGGTTCATACACAGGCTTAGTAAGCTAGTGATAGATATTTATTATGAAATGGGGGGTGGGAGAGGGGTACAGAACTGATTCACACACTTGTATGAAATCTTTATATATAATTTCTTACATTAGGGAGATGACTTAATATAAAGACTGAAAGGGAACAATTTGAAGCCTGACAGTGAAGATTTCCAAGACTGACAGTGGGGAAAAAGCCAAGATTGAAATTGAAGTATACCAATAGGATCATGTCTGGCATATTTAAATTCTGCTGACCTTGAAAACCATACAAAGACATGTTCACATGGTAAGTGCAAACTATTTGATAGAATAAGGCTGTGGAGACATCCTATTGGAGACACTTAGATGATTTTCTATTTTGTAGATGGTATTTCCCAGTCCTCTATTTAATGAACTGATGAATAAGACACCTATTGAAGATCAACTGTTTACCCCTGAATTGACATTCAAAGACCATGCATTGTCCAGGTTGGTGTACCAATGCATGCTAGTGAAGACTGTAGAATATTAGTAGCTTACATACATTAGTCATATTTAGTTCTTAATTAGATATTTAGGGATCACAATCAGACACTTAGATGATTTTACTTTTTTAGATGGTATTTCCCAGTCCTCTATTTAATGAACTGATGAATAAGACACCTATTGAAGATCAACTGTTTACCCCTGAATTGACTTTCAAAGACCATGCATTGTCCAGGTTGGTGTACCAATGCATGCTAGTGAAGACTGTAGAATATTAGTAGCTTACATACATTAGTCATATTTAGTTCTTAATTAGATATTTAGGGATCACAATCAGACACTTAGATGATTTTACTTTTTTAGATGGTATTTCCCAGTCCTCTATTTAATGAACTGATGAATAAGACACCTATTGAAGATCAACTGTTTACCCCTGAATTGACTTTCAAAGACCATGCATTGTCCAGGTTGGTGTACCAATGCATGCTAGTGAAGACTGTAGAATATTAGTAGCTTACATACATTAGTCATATTTAGTTCTTAATTAGATATTTAGGGATCACAATCAGAAAAAGGAATACATATTATAGTTGATATAGAGGTATTTGAATGGACATGAAATATTACATTTATGTTCAGCATACATATATTGTTTACATGTGATATACATTATTATGTATAAATTTAATTTTTGAAATTTAAATATTATTTTTAATCAACAATATAATGGTGTATGTATTTCATTAATTTAAAATGAATGTAATGATTATCTTTAAAAAATGTTGATCAAAGTTAGAGCATAGACACCATATGATTTTAAATGTATTTTATGAATATTTTACAACGTGTGTATTAACTTTGTTCCATTTTTATTATTTGTCATTTCAGATTGGCATCTGATGACTTCATGGAATATTTAATTATTTTCTATTAAATAAATTTAATTTTTTTAGCAGATTCTAATATATATCAATATAATCTGTAAATAAATAAAACTTGGACTCCCATGACTGGTAGTTGGCTATTTGACAAGCACATGCATAAGAGAAAATAATGCATTAATAGTAGAAAATAAAATTCTTCAGAGAATATTAAAAGATATATTTTAACATTAATTGGGGAGTCATATTCTTCAATGCTTTTATATTGAAAAAGTATATATTAAAAATATTTAGGATATGTATTAATATTATGATTGTTTTAACATTTAATAAGGTGAAGTGGTTCAATTACATGAAAGTGACAGTGTTGTTGAATGTAAAAAGAATTGTATAAGATCATGTATCTTCCTTAGGTATCTCAAAACATTATTAGAAAATATTTTACAATTATTACATTTATAAATGGTAGGTCATTTAACTTTATAATTTTTAATAATTAGTTATTGGATGCCAGGTTAATCTATGTAATTTTCTAGTGGAGTCATTTAACTATACTTAGTAATATTATGTATTTATTACAATCTTACTTCTTGGGTTAGACATCAAATATCTATATAGAATGTAATTTCCCCTTTAGTTTATTTTGTCAATGTTAAATCAAAATACAATATGTTTGGGTCCTTAAAGGGGTCATTCAAAATGTATATTTTGTATACATTGTTACAAATATCATACAAGAATTTAAACATATTTAGAATGTACTATAGAATTACATTCAGTCTTTAAATATACTTGTTAAAATAAAAATAAATGCACATATCTTAGTCAATGATATAAGGCATCTATATGCAAACAACAATCAGCATCAAAATAGCCTATGTAGAGATGTATTTAATCCACGAATATATATAATTACAATATAATGATTGAATAACAAAACATATTAAGTTGGTCAAATATAAGATTATGATACAAAATGCATACATAACATATAGCTTAATGTCCCTCTACGCTGAAGGCTAAAAAAGACCTCATTTAATAAATATATTTCAGTCAGTGTGTAAAAGAATCTAGAAGTTAATCTAAATTTGCTTTACTCATATGTTAGACTCATTTAGCAAAAGGAAGGTGCCTAGGTTTATGATATATTAAGCATTATTGTGAAATGTTTATTTAAAGGGACATGAACTCAAAATATACTTAAAGGTAGCCATTTAAAAAAACAATGATTTATACATTCTGAATGAGTATTCTATTTTAATCAAATTTAAAACTTGTCTCATATTATGAATGCTCATTGTGATGTTGCTATCATTACTTTAGAAATAAGGCAGTAAATAGCTAATTTATTTGCTTCAGTACTCTGGACAGAACTTGATTGTTTGGAATAATTGATGCAACAATCGTCAAGGACAACCCAGGTTTTTATTAAACAATTGTCCGTAATATAAAATATCATTATTGATTTTCAAAGAAACATAACAAGATAACTTAACATTTGATAATCGTATTAAATAATAAAGTTGATTAACATTTCATGCTCAATCACCAATGGTAAATTTGTTTGGACAGTGTCCCTTTAAGAGCTTGAAATAGTGTATTTACTTCTCTTCCTATCTTGACATACTTTGCTTGAAAAGCATATCGAGATAGGCTCAGTAGATGAAGATTGGTGGATGCACAGAGATGCCTTATGTGATTGGCTCAACCATGTGCATTTAAATTTCTTATGTTGAGGATATATAAATACTAAGAGAAAATGATTTACATTTTAAAGTCTAAACAATCTTCTATCTCTACAGATCATTTGATACAATTGTTTGTTTGTAATGTCTCTTTAAAACTAAAGACGCCATTGCACAATAACATATATGAGCACTTCAGAGAAATACAAGCTCGAGGTTTATTTGCGAATAACAAAGCTGTAGTTTAACATTTATAAACAGATTATCAAAGTTACTGACATTCTTCCCGGAATTTTAACATTAATAAATATTGCGTGGGAAACGCATCTTCAAACACCAGATTAGCATATTTAAACATTAGTGTAATGTCACGCAATAGCACACAATCAATGTGCATTATAAATACATTTAATAGAGCAATGTCAATACTTCACAAAAAATTTATTTAAAGAACAATAAAGACATACAATATTAAATGTGTATTTGTATTAAAGAAACAGACCGTTATTAAACCGAGAAATGTCTACAACATTAATAATGTGACAGGATTAGATTTTAAAGAGTATTTAATCATTAATATTTCACGGATCCCGGATATTAAATCTGCGTCACACATATCCGCATGACAGGCCCATGAGTTACAAATAAGTCTACATGAAAAATGAAGTTACAGCACCACCATGAGGTATGTGTAAGGAAGTTACTAAGATATGAAACATTAAGGAACGGCCAATCAGAGTTCATCACACAAACACAACTTGAGTCAGGATGGTCTCACAGACATTATAACAATATTTCAAACTTTTATCCAATCAGATGTACAGATAAATTGTCCCATGGTGCATCTCATGTTTACTTCACCATATAAAAGTCCATTACACGTTGCCATCTTTGTCAGTTCTCTAATGCCTGCAGGCGTACTAGATATATTTTTATATATATATATATATATTTGAGAAGACAACCCAGCAGGCATGTCAGTTCCCAGGTTCACCAAGGAGGAGAGCGCTGCACTGGTCCACGCCGTCAAGGACTTTTATCCCCAGCTGTTTGGGAACAAGAGGAGCTCGACAGATGCGCCTGTTAAGAAGGCCCTCTGGGAGTCTATCACCAATGCGGTTAGATTGGTGTGTGACGTCCAGAGGACCCAGGATCAGATCATGAGGAGATTCGGAGATATGAGGTTGCGTTTATCGAAAAAAGTCAACCTCATAAGGGACTGGGTACAAGCCCGTAAAAGAGGGGGCCAAAGAAAGGCCCCGCGGAAACTGTACCTACTCCCTTATGAGGTGACTTTATGCGAGCTCCTCAATCTCCGGGTCCCCAAAAGATTTAGATCCTCGCCATCCTCGGCCTCCTCTTCTTCCCTCCCAGCTGCGGGATCTGAAAGTCCTGACGCGGGGGACAGGGCAGATGCTTCTCCGTCCGGTGGCCTGGGAGGACCCGATAGAGAATCTGAACCAGGTAATTATACAACTTCATATAATATTTATAATGTTAAAAATCCAAAATGTGTATTTAGTCAGATACTAAACCTATACAGATCTCACAACATACACTACATATGATGTTTAGATATCTGATTTTACATTAGTGATACATGAAATTGGAATGATGTTTCTTGCGCTCTACAGAATATGCGTCACAGAGCGGAAATGTAATTTCGCATCCACGTTAACATGGGTTTGCGGAAAGTGGCATTGCTTTATACATGTTGTTAAAATGACGGATGCGTAATTCCGCTTGGAATCATTGCGCAATGATCGCGAAAATGGCATTTCTCATCCACGTTAACATGGGTTTGCGGAAAGTGGCATTGCTTTATACATGTTGTTAAAAATTAAATGGAAAATCTTAGATTAGTGAAGAATACAGTATTCTTATTTTAAATATTATATCTAATAAAAAACGAATAATACTAATAAATTATAACATATGGCCATCAATTGATGATTATGTAATAACAAGCATATATTCTTAAAGATACAGTAAACAACACAACTGATTGAAAATAAGAGTCCAGGATATATTTATCATTCATTTAATTGCGGAAACTATTAACTCATGGGACTACCAAAGGATTAATATTTTTCTATTGATTTGTTATTAATGTAAATATTTTAAACATGGCATGATTAGTATTAATGATATGCAATCCTCATTTAATATATTACAGATATGGATGTGGCTGCTGGATCCTCAAGCCAGGGCTTGTCACAGTATGGTATGTCTCATTTTAATTGACATTTGTCTTAGAAACATGGAATGAACATTACATACTAAATACACATTGTTCAATATTTATATGTAATGTCTATTTAATAGATGAAAATTATATAATTATTCGGATATACTTAAATAACATATTTGATTTTAATTGCATGCTCAATACCATTCATTACATCAACATATGGAGTAGATAATTCATTAACAAACAACAACATTGTGGAATCTATTTAATTTTAGATTAAAGGGATACTGAACTACAATTATTAATATTGTCTTTCACATACAGTATGCAATATTAATAAACATAAAATATAATACTATCATCATATGTGACATATTCTATTGCTAAATGTATTTTAAAATAAAGAAAGTACGTTTATGTGCATCTAAATATTTGTTGACCAACCTGGGTTTATATTGATGATTGGTGGATACCTTCAACAAACAATATTTATTGAATCCAATATTCCTTATCTGCCTTTAAGATTAATATCGAACAACATTCGAATTATAATAGGAGTCAATGTTAAATCATTTTTTACAGTTTGAACATAGAAATCAATTATTTAAATTAATCATGTCAGTGTCCCTTTAAGACAAAATAGATTCATTCATCATTACATTATTTTTATTACAAACTATTGATATATAAATCTAATTATCTGTTGGAGTTACTTTATATATATCTGCATACTCTAACAGCACCATGATTACATATTTGTAATAATAAAGTTTGTTATGTATTGTGATAAATATGTGTTGTGTCCTAAACAAGATTACTGTACATTGAAAAAATGGGTCGATGTGACACATGTTTGTTTAGATTTGTCAACAGATGCTCCTCAATATGTGGTTTGTGTGTATTCTTGTAACTTCTTAAGGACATATGACGGAATTATTCCGTCATAAAACAATTGAGCTAAGTGAAAGCTGTGTCCTTAAAGGGTTAAGAACATTGATCATTGGGTATATTTAGATATGCAATAGCAGCATCTGAGATGAATTTGATGTCTAATGTAGTCTGACATTAAACATATGTTGAATACAGATATGTTTACAGAATCCCCTTGATTCAATCAAGCATTTTCTGGTGTAATGACTGCTCTATTCTTCACATTTTAAAGTTGATTAATGTTAAAATTCTAGACAGATGTGATTTAGTGATATCCAAAATGTGTTTAATAATATATATCTATATCATTCATAGAGAGAGTTGGTGTGGGGAGCCCACAGGAATCCAGCAGTGACATAGAGCCGCCTTTGCGGTCTCCTGGTAAGTCCATTGACTCATTTATATGTAATTGAAGGTGTATTGCTAATCAATATTATGATCATGATTCCGATGAAGCATAACATTATAAAAAATCATAGAATTTATCTTCTGATTATATATTTATTTTTTATATTGAGCGATTAATAATTTCTACTTTATTATTCTACACATTTGTTATTCATAAGATGTCTAACATATGTTTTTTTCATTTTTTATTTTTTTTTAACAACAGTCATCAAGTGATACACACATGAGAAATCTTAAATGTTCTATGTACTATGCTTTTATGAATTTAACATTAAGACAAACAATACATTAATATTCTGATTTATTGACAATAACAAATCTATTGTCATTTGTATGCTCCATCAAAATGATGTAAATCATAACTTTGTGTGTGTATATCTTTAATGCAACATTGATGTGCGTATTTGAGCAACAGTAACATATGTTATAATATCTGATCTTAAGGTGTACACAACATGTTATGTTTTACAGAGATTGATGTCACATGTGGGATGGAGGAGGAAGAGGCTGCCTTGGAGTCTGATGGTATGTGAAATATATCTATCATGTTTCCAACATGTTTCTTTTTTTGAAATCATTTTATTGAAGACATTCAAAGTCTACAGCTTTTTCCCTTTAAAAAGGAATATTATTTGTCTGTTCAAATACACTACTGCCCCCTTTCTATATCAGGCAGCATGAAAATCTGCTTGTATATATTTTTTTAAGAATATATAATTCATGCCATCATTATGTCACATGCATATTCCATGCCAAAACACAATAATAAGTTTCACATTGTACAGACAGTCATTGAGATTCATCTGAGTGCCTATATAGATACCATATCCTCATTTCAGAATAGTTTACAGATTCAAACACACTTCGAGGTATATTGAAAACATAATCAATTTTAAATGCGTTGATTTGATGTCAGGATGTATGAGATGTTAATATATTTCTTTTACATTTTCAGATGGATCCACCACTTCTGGTCATCTGGATTCCGCCCCTGCCCAGTCACAGACCCCTCCCCGTGCACACACCCCTGACCATGGCCACACCTCTGCACACACCCAGAGCCCTTCCCATCACCAAACCCATGACCATGCCCCGACCACTGCCAGCCCTTCCCATATTTCATATCCTGTCCCTCCCAAAAAACGCCCATACACCCCCCTTCGCCGCTCTCCCCGTATTCTGGCCCGTACAGCTGCCCAGACCCAAACTCCCCACTCCCCAGCTGTACGGCCTACCCTGGAGCAGCAGCTCACCACTCCCCAAGCCATTCCCATCCCTCCCCGAGCCAATCCCATCCCTCCCCCCTGTTTAAACCTTCATTGTCCTGGGTGTCAGATTGTCCTTCCCAGGCACAGCTGTAAGTATCATTCTAAATACACTTTATAAGATACTTAAAGGTACAGTGAAGTTAAATTGGTTAAATTGTGATTCAAATCCAGCATGCAATGTTAAGCCAATGTATAATAGAATACTCTTATGAATTATTCGTCATTCTCTTGATATATTTATTGAAAACAACTTATTCCTATAATTAGTTTAAACAATAAAATAAATGTGGCCATCATTTCTTTATTGTTGGATGAATGTATCCATCAACCAGCATGCACAAACAAGGTTCATCAACAAATATTGGCTTCCATAAAAACCAACATTCTTGCATTCAAAATATAGCTTGACAATTAAAACATATAATGAATATGTGTAATTTCTAAAGATTTGTCATGTCATGCTCTATCTGAATCAGTCCATTAAATATTTAGGTTCAGTGTCCCTTTAATTGGATATCACTACATATACCAAACACCACTACTTGGATCCAAAATTTTATGTCCAAATGTGGATACATTATCTCTTGTCTAACCCAGTGGGAATGTAATTTCTTCTGGTTGCTATGTTTACACAGCTTGTCCTCAATGCCAAAATGTTTAAGGATAGGTGTGCCTACCACAGTCTAAATTGAATTTTTAAATTGCTGATGTAAGTACAATGTAAATCCTTTAACAAGATTTGATACACTCAAGCTGTATAAGTGGATCATCTAAAACCAATTAAAGGGTTCAACATGTTTGAGTAACATGAGCCTTTAATGATTTCTGTCTGTCTGAATAACCTAATTCATGTGTAAAGAATATATGAAAAATAATTGATGTAAATAATTATTTGTCTTTATGATGACAATGTATGTATTAAAATCTTTTATTCTGTTGTGTAATTATCCTTAATATTAATTTTTATTTTATTTTAGGCTGTGACTCAGCATGGCTCATGCTAGAAGGGATAGCAAGAGTAGAGCAGGCCGTGTTGAGGAACGCAGCTGTCCTGAGAGGGATGAACGACACCATGCAGGCCCAGCTCCGGGTTCAGGACTTGACTCTGCGTGAAATTATGCAATTACGTTCAAGGCCTGAATCTGGAGCTGGACATGCACAGGACAATGAAGAGGATGACCAGTAAGTGGAGGATCTGGATATGCTCCATGGTGGCAGATAATAATCCTCCGTCCACATGTTGAATTTGTATTTATATTGTTGCCATTTGGCCTTTTTATCAGTTTTTTGTTGTGCCTGTTGCACTCTTTTACCTTGTCATGTGTCTCCAATGAGGCTATGCTGGCCCTTGGCAACTCTCTTCATGGACTGTGATGCACTGTGTTACCTTGTCATGTGTCTCCAATGAGGCTATGCTGGCCCTTGGCAACTCTCTTCATGGACTGTGATGCACTGTGTTACCTTGCCATGTGTCTCCAATGAGGCTATGCTGGCCCTTGGCAACTCTCTTCATGGACTGTGATGCACTGTGTTACCTTGTCATGTGTCTCCAATGAGGCTATGCTGGCCCTTGGCAACTCTCTTCATGGACTGTGATGCACTGTGTTACCTTGCCATGTGTCTCCAATGAGGCTATGCTGGCCCTTGGCAACTCTCTTCATGGACTGTGATGCACTGTGTTACCTTGTCATGTGTCTCCAATGGGGCTATGCTGGCCCTTGGCAACTCTCTTCATGGACTGTGATGCACTGTGTTACCTTGTCATGTGTCTCCAATGAGGCTATGCTGGCCCTTGGCAACTCTCTTCATGGACTGTGATGCACTGTGTTACCTTGTCATGTGTCTCCAATGAGGCTATGCTGGCCCTTGGCAACTCTCTTCATGGACTGTGATGCACTGTGTTACCTTGCCATGTGTCTCCAATGAGGCTATGCTGGCCCTTGGCAACTCTCTTCATGGACTGTGATGCACTGTGTTACCTTGTCATGTGTCTCCAATGGGGCTATGCTGGCCCTTGGCAACTCTCTTCATGGACTGTGATGCACTGTGTTACCTTGTCATGTGTCTCCAATGAGGCTATGCTGGCCCTTGGCAACTCTCTTCATGGACTGTGATGCACTGTGTTACCTTGTCATGTGTCTCCAATGAGGCTATGCTGGCCCTTGGCAACTCTCTTCATGGACTGTGATGCACTGTGTTACCTTGCCATGTGTCTCCAATGAGGCTATGCTGGCCCTTGGCAACTCTCTTCATGGACTGTGATGCACTGTGTTACCTTGTCATGTGTCTCCAATGAGGCTATGCTGGCCCTTGGCAACTCTCTTCATGGACTGTGATGCACTGTGTTACCTTGCCATGTGTCTCCAATGAGGCTATGCTGGCCCTTGGCAACTCTCTTCATGGACTGTGATGCACTGTGTTACCTTGTCATGTGTCTCCAATGGGGCTATGCTGGCCCTTGGCAACTCTCTTCATGGACTGTGATGCACTGTGTTACCTTGTCATATGGCTCATATATTCCTTATTTTTACAAGATTATTTATAAACGTTGTGTATGTTTTCTTACATACTAATAAAATACATTTTATTTCACAAATCTTTGTCCTCATTCTTCCTGTTATTTTTTGCAAGCTCTAGTTTATGTTGTTTATCCTTAAAGGGACCTAACAAATCTATTTGTTATAATGAAATCATATATGTAAGACAATAGTAAATGACTTTAAGATTAACATCTCCAATGTAATCTTATTATTTGTGTTTATATTATTTTCTCTTAGCTCTATCATTGCCTGATTATGATTAGCAGAGTAATTTCTTTATATATGTATATATATTTTTGTATTTGTGTATATATGTATATTTAAATGTTCATATCCATGTGTGTATTTATAAACTCTGCATGAATTGATGCACCTTTACCAAATGATCTGAGTATTGATACAATGATATAATCCCTGTAAAGTGTTCATTTTATTTAAATAGTATTGACTATGTGTATGCTCTTTTTAAAAACAAAATAATGTCCCTTTAAGTGATGTTGATCACTATTGTAAATGAATGTATTTCCATTTGTAAAGCGTTTTTGTCCTTTTTACAAGAACAAGGACATATAATTTTATTAATAAACAATCTTATTGTAATGTTGACAGCACCTGTATTTCATTTTCAAATCTATATTATTGTCAAAGTGTAACCAAATCAATCTCTGTGTGTAATACAAATAATGTAGATGATGAATATTAGTTAACTAATATGTTAACAAAATACATCTCCTCCCATATATGGCTATAGGTAGGCTGACCATAATTTAACTTGAATAAATGACACGTTTAATCAATACATGTATAACTATTGTTATTCAACAACAATCCAAACATATCTTAAAACATCAATGGCATATGTATTTCTCATGTGTATCTTTTAAATGTTAAAGATATACACCATAGCTATAGTTCAAGGGACAGTCAAGTCCGAAAAGATGATTCATGATTTGGTGACATTCCTAGATAGCAATCTACACACATACTAGTTCCTAAAATATAAATACGTTTCTTAATGATATGCCAAGATGTCACTGAGTCCTTGTATTGTCTGCGGTTTTTCAGCGATCTCGGATGCGCCATGTTGCTTAAGACGTCACCTGCCAGGCTGTCCAATGATTCCTTGTATTGACTGACGTTCTTACGTGATCAGGAATATGCCTTTTATTGGATTGCGTTTTGACGCGATCAAGGATGCGCCTTTTTTTTTTGGGCGTTCTTACGTGATCAATAATGTGCCTTTCATTGGATGGCGTTCTTACGTGATCAAGGAAGCGCCATGTTAAGACGGCACATGTAAAGTTAAAAAAACGTGTGATTGGATTGCGTAGTCCCGCAATATTTGTGCACGTTAAAAACGTTTGTGACTGCATGCAATTTTAAAAAGCTTGCGAATATGTATTATTTGCATCATGTTACATTGTTGACCCGTAGCTGATAAAGACCAACACATTCTCTTTTGCTGGATGTCTGGTTGAATCAACGAACGAAAGCAAAATGTTTTCATGCATAGGATATTTCTAGGCAAGTGCAAATCTCTACAGTCCATGTTTAATATGTTTGTCAACAATGTTCCTTTTTCTTAAAAATTAATGTTGTGTTTAATGTTGAACATATCTAATTAATAAATATGCGCTATTGTGTTTGAATAAAGTAATCAATATGCATTTATCATATGCTAAATATATGATGCCGACTTCTTCTAAATGTAATTTCGTTGTATATTTTATGAAAGGTTCATTAGACACTCACATTATAAATAAAAATATTTGATTTTGTCTCTAGTTAGATAGTCCATTGTTTAACCAATAGGTTTATTTTGTCTTGTGTTGTAAGAAAATGTAAGTAATTTTCTTACTCCTCGCAAAGCCAATGAGTTTCATGTGAGTACCATCTCCAGCTTTGTCCAGTTTGTGTAAAGGTTCTTTTCATATGTTAATGATGGGGTATTGTGTTTTACGGTTGTAATGGTGGTTCATCTATATTTAAAATATAGCTAACCCTATTTTATTTGCAAGTGTTTGAAGCTTTTTAATATTGCTATCAGTATATGTTAATCTTGTTGTTTGTAGTAGTGTCTATTACATACAGTTATGTAAAAAATATAGGATACTGTCCCTTGAATGCAAATGTTGTTTTTTTGTATCATGTATGAGATCCACATAGTTTAATCTTCAAATATATTTTTGTTAGCATATTTCACCCCCCCACTCCTAAAAGGACTTTAAACCATATTCATTGTTAAAATAAAAATAGTTACAATAAAATATTAACACAATAATGTCTCTTAAAGAAAATAGACTTTATTTAACACGTCAATATAAATGTGATTTTCAATTTTTTTTTTTGACAAAGTACATGTAGATATAGCAACAAGCTTAAAATGTGTTAGCATATGTAATGTTGTTAAAGGGACAGTTTCGAAAATAATTTTTTTAACATTATTCGAAAAGTCAATTCTGTAATAACAAGGATATCAAATGTTGCTCAACAATTGAACATTTGTCTGGGTTTATTTAAATTTGCTATCTAAACCTATGAGGTTGGTGTGCTCATTTCTTAAATCTTGAAGAGTGCTTGTAATCATTATACAATTTGAGCACTAGAGGGCATTTGGATAGCATTTGTATATGTAAAACCTTGTGCTCATACAGCATATTATTGACCATGTATTGATCATTGATATCTAAAATGTTGTTATGTCAGAACAACAAATAAGTGGTCATTTTTCATAGTCATAGATACAAGGGTAAGCACATAAGTCACACATGTATTTCTCCATGTTTTGTTGTTTCAAACTTTATAATGCGTAATACAGTGTTTTCTTTGTAATCAATAATTTTCTGACTGTCCCTTTAAGCTGTGTTATTGGCATTCAAACAGTAATATGCCATCATGGATAATTGTTATGGTAATTTAGTTAGCGATTCGGGAAACAGTTTGGACATCACATCACAGAAACCAATCAATATCATGAACAAGGATAGGTATGTGATGATGTGGTTTTCACACACTTATAACCCACACTCTGCAAAGAATCTTCCTCCATGGACCCGGTCCCATAGAAGTCGATTATATACAGAGTGTGGTCCACAAGTGTATGAAAACCACATCATCACATACCTATCCATTACCCAAAAAAAAAAATTTAAGATGGAAAAAAATACTTACTTCCTCTTCCTTCCCCTCTTCCCACGGGGCTGAGGCTCTGGGAGAGGCAACTGCCGACTCCGAAGAGTCCTCCTTGGAGCTGTTGTGGGAGGAGTGGAAGGAAGAGTACTGGGACGACCAAGGTGAGGAGTAGATGGCTGAGGAGGAGGAGAAGATGGATGAGGAGGAGAAGATGGCTGAGGAGGAGGAGGAGTAGATGGCTGAGGAGGAGGAGGAGTAGATGGCTGAGGAGGAGGATGAGATGGGCCGGCAGGAGGAGATGGCCCAGCAGCAAGAGGCCCAGCAACAAGAGGCCCAGCAACAGGAGGTAGACCAGCATGCGCCTCCCGGAAAAATGTGAACATTTCCTGATGAAGATTGAACATTCTTGTTTGTCCTTCTTGTATTGTATTCAGTATACTGATTATTTCATTTTGGCCTTGAATTATTTGATTCTGCCCATCAAGTATTCTGCGTCGTCCTTCTATGTTTTCTATCCGGGAGGTACGCATCTGGTCTATGTACTCCAGTAGAACCCGCACCTCCGCTATTTCTTCTTGTTGTGCCTGTTGAACCCGTGCACGGCGGGGTGCCCGTGCACGGCGGAGTGCGGGTCTTTGAGGGACCTCGGGTTCCGCGGGTTCAGCGGGATCCTCCTGTGCTTCCGGGGCCTCTTGATCATCTCCCGTGCGCTGTTCGTCACGGGGGGCCTCTTCCCTCCGAAGTGGGAATTCCTCACCACCACTCTCATCCCGGGGAGATGCAGGAGGCTGTGCTGCCTCGTCCCCAGACTCTGTATATTAAAAAAAAAAGAAAAAAAGAAATGTATATATTAGCATATTTGCAAATAAAGGTTTAAATGACTTAGCTTACGATACAATTACAAATGCAGAATCATTAATCCACTTTGAAATCTAACAAACAATCAATTCTATTTCCGCTTTTTCTAAACCGTGTTTGTGATATCTGTGGTCAATGTGAATGTTTTTGCGTTTGTTTTCAGTCTGTTTAAATGCACACCTAACCTATAGCCTAGATACTGATGTAACCGCAAAGTAATAGAATGCGTGTAAACAGCGTAATAGCATTAATCTGATCCTTAACACATGAAACCCAATGTTTTATCTTTCATGATTTATAAGCATACATTTAGTATCAACTTTCGAATGTACTTTTGTTATCTAATTAGCTTCATTCTCTGGATATTCTTTGCTGAAAAGCATATCTAAATATGTTTATAAGATTCTGATTGTTAGCTGAATATAGCTGCCTCCTGTGATTGTTTCACCGTGTGCATGGCTATTTCTTCATTAAAATATATCTCAAGAATGAATCAAATTATGTAATATAAGTACATTTGAATGTTTTGTCAAATTGTATTCGCTACCTCAATCATGAAAGTAAATGTTTGCGTATAGTGTCCATTGAAATACATTCGTATGTGAAATTATTGTTCAATGAGCTTACCGTCAGATGAGAGTGGCAGGTTCCCGGTATCGATTCCCCGATACCGACTACTTCCACCTCGGAGATGCTGGGCCGCAACATTTCCTCCCATCTGCAGTACTCCATTTCAAGGGCAGGGCCGCCACCGGTCCCTGCGGCATGTCGGGCCTCCAGGCTTAACTTTTTTTTAAGTTCAAGTTTACAGTCCCGGTACCGATGTTTGATGGAATCCATATCCCGGTTCCGGCCACCCACTGCATTGACTGCATTCCGAATCTCGTTCCAGAGCCTCCTCCTGTCAGTCGGGGTAGTCTTCTGGTGCTGCAGCATCCTATACCTGGCCATATAGGCCTCTACGAGGGCCTCCTTCTCCTCCATCGTAAACCTCGCCTCCCTAGTCGCCTTGGCCTTCCCCTGTGACGATGCCCTCTGTTTCCCGGACTGTGAAGCCCTACTCTGACCGCCACTGGGCCCAGCCACTTGGTCATCTTGAACCAAGTGGCTGGGTCCACCCACCGCTTCCACCCCCGCTTCCTGCCCCCCTTCCTGCCCCCCTTCCTGCCCTGTTCCTCTCCCCCTCCCTCTACTCCCCCCTCTACCTGTCCCCTGCCTGGCCTCCATCTCCTCCCTAAACTAAACCCCAAATAATCAAAAAAAAGTGAGTGTGATGAAATGAAAGGGGGTCAAAATAAAGAACTAAAAAGACAAAAAAGGTGCTTAAAGTGTGAGGGATGTAAAAAAAAAAAGAGGGTAAGGAGTATTTAAATAAACGAAAAGAAGAAGACTAAAAGGAGGATATGTAAACTAAATGTAACTAGGGGATGGGTATGGGATGGGTATGGGGTATGGGATAAGAGTAAATGGGATGAAAGGGAATGGGACTACAAGGAATGGGGTATGGAGTGTAGTATGAGGGGGTAGGGGGTATGGAGTGTATGTAGTGTTATTGATAAGTGTATGTATGTATTGAATGTGTTTGCGTGTAAATGTGTTAAGTGTACAGATAAATCACTCGCTCGCTAACTAACACTACTTCTAATTCTCAATAACAAACACTCCCACTAACGCTCACTAACTACCACTAACTGACGCTCACACTAACAACTATCACTAATAACTCCCACTAACTCACTCACGCTCCCACTAACAGACTCTCTCCCACTCCCGCTAACTCCCACTAACTCACTCACTCTCTCACGCTAACACTACCAACTGACTATCTCACGCTAACACTACCAACTGACTATCTCACGCTAACACTACCAACTGACTCTCTCACGCTAACACTACCAACTGACTCTCTCACACTAACACTAACTCACTCTCAAAAATTCGCAAAATCTCTATTCTTAAATCTCCAAAGACCCACCAGCAACACAGTCAAAGAAGCCCTGCTTGTGTGGTGCTTATATACCCTGTGTAAATGTTTAATGATGTCCCAATTTCCATTGTAATTAGTGTTCAGGTGTGCTTTATTAGCAATTAATATTATTGCAATGTGTATTAGGTGTGTTAATTTGCGCATGCTCATTTTGAGTTGGTATTTGTGGAATGTGTAGAATGCGATGATGTCATAGTGGTCGTTTTCTCTAACATTGTCCAATAGTATTCTTTTTAAATGTGAATTTGCGATGGTGTGTTCTTCGTGAAGTGTTGTATATGTATGTTTTTCATAATATATAATGATATTGAATGCGATTTTTTTTTTAGTGTATGTATATATTTTTTAATCCTTGTTGTTATTGTGCGATTTTCCGCATCTTAAAGTATATGCGTATTCCCCGTATAAATAGTATTAAAACTTCCCCCGCTTGTGAATGTGTAATGCTTGTGTGCTTTGTTGATTGATTGATGTTGTGACATTTGCGGCGTGTTATTGTTGTGCATGATGTGGTATGCGTCATATGACCGAGCTGTGCGTATTCTCGCGAGATCGAGTGTTAGGTAAAAAAAGCTATTTTTTGACTTTCCCATTGATCTCTATGGGAGACTGTCTAACGCGGGCAGGATTACGCGTGTGACATACACGCGTTAGGAGCATCGTTAGATGGTCTTATATTAACTCTAAATACCGGAGTCAAACAATGACGTGCGTTAGACATAAAACACGCGTGGCGTTAACAGCCCATCTACCGCCGAACTCTAAATCTAGCCGTTATTTTACTGACAGAAAAGCAATATATGATAAACTACAGGCAAAAGCAAGTTAATTTATAGTGAAAACATTTCCGTATAATTTGTAATTGATGCAAACTGAGCCTTTATATCCATCCCAGGTATTCTACAGTTACCTTCTCTCTCCTGTGAAATTCTGTATTCCAGAAAGCTTTCTTACTTTCTATAGAAGGCATCTCTCATCTCTCTAGGACTTCCAGGTTTCTCAATTTGTCTTATAGAATTCAGTGAGTTCAGCCCCATGTGAAGTATGCACTATAATTCCTCTCTAAACTAGAGCATTTTTGCTCATTGTGATACACATAAATATAGTATAGTATAGTAAAAGTATGAGCCTACTTTGTTAAAGTTACACAGAAACTGTGAAAACATAATCCAAATTTTAAAATCACAATCCTAAATACACTGCCGTATACAAAATAAAATACAAAATTAAAAAAGTGCAAAGTTTAAATGTAATAAAACTTATTCTGAAGTGTAAAGTTATATAAAATACAAAGCACAAAGTGTAAATGCAGCAGAACTTTCATGTCATGCAGTGCTATATTGAACTGGGCTTGTCTCTCCTTTATACACAGAAATGTAGGGAATGCCTATTGGAGAAGTATAGCAATATCTGCCTTTTCAGAATTTCACTAGAGATGTTGGCTCTGAAACGGCACTAATGTTTTGATAATAGACCTATATGATATAGATTATGTTTTTGAGTTCAATTTGATCCTATGTATATTTTTTGCATATTATATTTCTCTACATAATTTGATGCAGTGGCTTATTGGCCTTTTTATTTTCATTTAGTGACAACATACTGGAGTTGAGGGAATATGCTATTATTGTCGCCTCCTAGAGCCCCACTTCCTAAAGGGAGGACTTATCAACTTTTTCAAAGCTGAAAACAAATCTATGGAGGATTATATCCAAGAGAATCTAGCTAAAGGCTTCATTCGCCCTTCCTCCTCTCCTGCTGGGGCAGGCTTTTTTTTTCCTTTGATCACTGAGCTCTATGACTCACTCCAGAATGCTCGCTTCTTCACTAAGTTGGATTTACGTGGGGCATACAATCTGATCCGTATCTTCCCAGGCCATAAATGGAAGACTGACTTCAACACAAGATCAGGGCATTACGAATACCTCGTAATGTCCTTTGGGCTGTGTAACGCCCCTGCAGTCTTCCAGGCATTTGTCAACGATGTCTTCCATGACCTCCTCAATCGCACTGTCATCGTCTACCTTGATGACATCCTTATCTTCTCTTCCACTCAGGTGGAGCATCATAAGCATGTAACCAAACTAAAAAAATGTGAGTTTGACCAAGTTTAGATCGAGTCCCTTGGCTATGTCATCTTGAAAGAAGGTTTTGCCATGGATCCTGCTAAACTGACCGCAGTTTTAGAGTGGCCCCAACCTACTTCATTAAAGGAATTGCAGAGATTCTTGGGGTTCTCCAATTATTACCGCAAGTTTATAAAGAACATTTCCCAAACAGTTGCTCCACTCACAGAATTGACAAAACGGAACAAAGACTGTAAACATTGGCCCCCTGAGGCCATATATGCCCCTACTCATCTTAAAAAGGCTTTTTGTTCTGCTCCTGTGCTCCGCCATCCTGATCTTGACCTACAGTTCACTTTAGAGGTTGATGCATCCGAGATAGAGGCTGGAGCAGTTCTAACCGAAAGGAATTATTTAACCTCCAAGTTGCACCCTGTAGCCTTTTTTTCCAAACGCTTTACTCCTGCAGAGAGGAATTACGATGTGGGTAATTGTGAACACTTAGCCATTAAGATAGTCATTGGTTGGAAGACACCTCGAATCCCATTCCGATTCTCACAACCACAAGAATCTGACTTACCTAGAGACTGTTCATCGACTCAATCCTTGACAGGCCAGATGGGCCTTGTTCTTTTCCTGTTTTAACTTTGTGGTCTCTTATCTTGCTGGGACCAAAAACAAGAAGGCGGATGCCCTTTCCCATCAGTTTCCTCACTCAAGTGATTCCTCTGAAGCTCCTATTGAACATATCATACCTCCCTCCTGTGTGGTTGCTCAATTGAATACCACCCTTCTTCAAAAACTGCAATGTGCCCAGTCTAATAAACCTCTTGAAGCCCCAGTGGCTTCCGATATCTTTTTTGTACCTCGGAACCTACGCACTACCGTACCTTCCTGGGATCATGACAGTACACTCTAAGGACATCCTGGTTTGACAAGCACATTTTAAGCGTCTTTCCCAAAACGTATGGTGGCCTACTATGAAGGCTGACACTCAGGATTATGTAAAAGCCTGTGCAACTTGTGCTGCCAACAAAACTCCCCGATCCTTGCCTCCCGGCTTGCTCCAACCATTGTCCATTCCCAAACAACCATGGACACACATAACAATGGATTTCATTGTGGACCTTCCTACTTCTGACCACCATACAGTTATCTGGGTTGTGGTGGATCGCTTTTCCAGACTGGCTCATTTTGTACCCCTAACAAAACTGCCTTCTGCCCAAGAATTATCGTCTCTTTTCCTTCTGCATGTGGTACGACTTCATGGCATTCCTGTGCATACTGTTTCCAACAGAGGTCCACAATTCATTTCTCCCTTTTGGAGAGCCATTTGTAAATTGATTGGAAACACTGTTTCCTTGTCTTCTGGCTACCATTCTCAGACCAATGATCTAACTGAGAGAGTAAACCAGGATCTTGAGGCTTATCTTAGAGCCTTTGTCAACTCTCTCCATACCAACTGGTCCGAGTTCTTACCCCTAGCGGAGCTGGCAAGAAACACTCATTGGCACTCTTCTCTTCAATGTTCTCCATTTCAAGCCGCAGCAAGGTATCAAGCTTGTGTCCTCCCTCTTTCTGCTCAGTCCACTGGGGTTCCTGCTGCAGACCGACACGTTACTAAACTCACCACTCATTGGCATCGTATCCCCTTTCAGCTACATTCAGCTGTCTCTAGATATAAGAAGTTTGCTGATCATCATAGAGCTTCTATACGTGCCATCTCAGAAGGTCAACGTGTTTGGGTCTCTACTCGACATACCCTGTCACAAATTGGGGCCTATGTTTATTGGTCCTGAAAAGACTGTCTCCTGTTGCCTACAAAGTGGCCTTGCCCAAAACTCTGCGCATACACCCAGTCTTCCATATCTTACTACTCAAGCCTCTGAGCTCTTCCTCCTCCGCTCCTGGTCCGTGGTGACCCTGAATATGAGGTTGCAAAGATCCTGGACTCCAGATACAGGCGCAAACAACTGCAGTATCTGGTACATTGGAATGGAAGGGTTACTCTGTGGCGGATCGTTCCTGGGTTCCTGTCTGTGATGTGCATGCTCCATCCTTGGTCTCTAGATTCCATGCTGCTCATTCTTTGAGGCCGACTCTGGTTCCCAGAGGGAACCCTTGAGTGGGGGGCTATGTCGTGCTGCACCACCCTAGCAGTTGCTAGGGATGCGGCTCCTGCTATCTGCTCATGTCCTAGGGGGTAGTTGGCTCCTCTCTGCATGTGGTGGTTATGTCATCGCCACATGCTTCCTCCTTCAGAAGCCGGTCTGGATCTCCTGTGGTGCGAATCCAGCCCCTATGTAAGTAACTTCAGTCATACCTATCACTGCCCAAGTATAGGTGTTACTTACTGTTCTCCTGGGTGTAATTGATTTGTATGCTGGATTGTTATTTTGTTGCTGACCCCTCCTTGTCTGACCACTCTGCCTCTTTAACCCTTAACTGCTGGATTGATACTGCTGCTGAACTCTGCTTGTCTGACCACTCTGCCTTTTTAACCGTTAACTGCTGGATTGATACTGCTGCTGAACTCTGCTTGTCTGACCACTCTGCCTCCTTAACCCTTAATTGCTGGATTTATATTGTTGCTGAACTCTGCCTGTCTGACCACTCTATCTGTTAACCCCTATCTGCCCTGGATTGCCTTACTGTTGCCAAACTCTGCTTGCCTGACCATCCTAGTGGTTTACTCCTAGACTGCCTTACTATAGCCAAACCCTGCCTGCCTGACCATCCTAGTGGTTTACCCCTGGAATGCCTTACTGTTGCCAAACCTTGCCTGCCTGATCATCCTAGTTGTCTCTGGTTTCCTGACTGTTGCTGCAAAGGACTGTCCTGCCTGTGGTGAGTGCCATTTATCTCATCTTGCAAACCTACTCTGCTCTGGGATATTCCCTATCATTCCGGCTCAACGCTGGGATAACAAGACTACTGGCCGAGTTCGGTTTGATAGATAAGTATCCCACAAGCATTACAATTATAGTTTATATTAATTCACTAAACCATAGAGGGAACAAAGGGAAGGGAGAGGCTTTGAACTCCTTTCACATTTGATAATTTGTATACAGGACTGTTGTGGTTTCATTTATTTAGACCCCACCATCAAACACAGGGTAGAGGTGCTGTGTCATGATTCTGATCATTGCCGTGTTACCGCAGCTCCCAGAACTGTATACCTCCTCTGCCACGTCACGTTGCCTGGTAAAGTGATGCAGTCTCTCTTTGGCACGCCTCAATGATGTCACCGGCACTTTAAATCCCTGGTGGGAATTTTCCTTGTTGCAGTTTGTCGGATCGTCTTCAGATCGTCTTCCTAACTTTGTGCTTCCTTTGTGAGTTGCTTTCTATCTGCCAGTCGATTGTGTTACCAACCTCTGCTTTGCCTGACCACTCTATTGGAATATCCTCGACCTGCTTTAAAGTGACTTTGACCTCTGCTTTGCCTGAGCACCCAATTGGAATAACCTCTGCCTGTTTTAAAGTGACTTTGACCTGTGCTTTACCTGACCACCCAATTGGAATATCCTCTGCCTGTTTTAAAGTGACTTTGACCTCTGCTGTGCCTGACCACCCTATTGGAATATCCTCTGCCTGCTTTAAAGTGACTCAGATCTCTGCTTTGCATGACCACCCTATTGGAATATCCTCTGCCTGCTTTAAAGTGACTCAGACCTTTGCTTTGCCTGACCATTCTAACGGATTATACTCTGCCTGCTATAAAGTGTTACAGACCTCTGCTTTGCCTGACTATTCTTACAGACTATACTCTGCCAGCTTTAAAGCTACAGTATATATTTTTTTCCAAACTTCTCATCAATTATTCTGTTTCTCATGGTCCTGCATTGTTTGTGAGTACTCGGTTTTCCTTTTTTCCACATACTAACTTTTTCTTTCCTGAGTGGATCACATCCTGGTTTTTTTTCTCAGTGTGCTAGCGTGTGTATCATTTATCACTCTAACAATTGGGCCTAATCCTGGACTGATTCTATACTGCTGACATGCTGGAGTCCATATTAAACAAAAAATGTATATTTAAGAGGACATTAAGCACTCTTGAGCTTTGTCCTACACTCCTTAGAGAAGCCAAAGAGAAAATTATGCAACCTGCAAATCAAATAGTTGGTTTAAGCAACATTTTGAAAACCTAGGTTACAGAATTTGCTCTTTAGCATCTCGAGGGAGCTTGGGACAAAACACAGTTTCTACACAAAATCAAGCAGTTGAACACATTGGTGTCAATTTACTAAGTGTTGGGCGGACATGATTCACTGAAGCGAATAATGTCCGCCCAACATCGCTAAATGCTGACAGCATACGCTGTCGGCATTTAACATTGCACAAGCTTTTCTTGTGAAATGCTGGTGCAATGCCGCCCCCTGCACATACACGACCAATCGTGGGTGTCAATCATCCAGATCGTATCGGATCAGGATGATTGCAGTCGTAAAGGTGGCGGACAAGTTAAGGAGCAGCTTCATAACTTATGTTTCTGACGAGCCGGAAATTTCGTGCGGAGAAAGCAGCTTCCGCTGCTTATTAAATCTCCCCCATTAGCTGCACTGTCTCTGCTTAGGGAGCTAAGTTATAATGATAAGACAAAATGCTACTGTGAAATATAACTTGAAGAAGATCTGAGACATCTTAAAATCTGCACCTGGAAAGTTTAAAAAAGAAAAACATCTCTGAGATTGACCCTGAGAAACAATATTGTAATTAAACCCACACACGCTCTACACTTACATACAAGGTATCTGTAATTATATAAATATGACATCCAAAGAGGCAAAGATTATGGGAATTGGTCCCACCCCAGTAAGGGTACTGAAAGGTCAAACAACATATGGTCATGGTCAGAAATGATCTCTTTTCTCGCATGCATTATACATTGAAGAGTTAGGCAGCATTCCTGCTGCTCCCTGAGATATGAGAACATATATCCAGTTATCACAGAGTCAACAGCTGCTCAGAGTCTTACAGGAAGTGGGGAGAGCGGCATTCGCCAGGCACAAAACAAGGTGTTAGTTTGTGAATATCGCTGTCATCGCCTACCACCTGATAAGACCTGATGAAAGTTTCATGCACTGAACCTGATCATTAGAAATGCATGAAGTGCTTTGTCCCTTTGTGTAATTCACTTTGTATACAGTAATCCTACACACAGCACAAGTACCAGACGCAGTGCAGCAAAAGATATCTAAAGCTGACTAAAGGTATAAGCCAGAAGATGTCAAATAGAAACAGCAATTTAAATGTGTGAAGTTTATTTCATTGTAGTTTCATGTGTTACTTTTGAAACACCAGCTATTTATCATTTTAAAACTAGATGATAAAGACAATTAAGGGGCATGGACATGTGCATTTAGACAGCAATGTAGTTAAAGGGATGTAAAATCCCCCAAAATGTATTTTGTGAATCAGACAGATCATACAATTTACTTCTATTATCAAATTTGCTTTGTTCCCATGATATCCTTTGTTGAAGAGATCCCTAGGTAGGTGTCTGGAGCGCTACATTGCAGGAAATAGAGAGGCCATCTAGAGCTCCTGCTAATGTATAACATTCTTGCAAAATTGCTGCCATATAGTGCTCCAGACATTGGCAGGCTCCTGAGCTTGGGTCCGTGCTTTTTAACAAAAGAAACCAAGGAGTAGATTTACCAAACAGCGGATGCTGCAATCTACTGATGTTTCCGGCTCCCTGGAAATATAAGTTAAGAAGCTGCGGTCCTAAGATCGCTGCTCCTTAACTTGTCTGCCACCTCTGAGGTGGCAGACTGCAATCATCTCGATTCGATACGATCAGGATGATTGACATCCCCTGCTAGCAGCCGATTGGCCGCGATTGTGCAGGGGCGGCATTGCACAAGCATTTCACCAGAAATGCTTGTGCAATGTTAAATGCCGACAAAGTATGCTGTCGGCATTTAGCAATGCCGGGCGGACATGATTCGCTACAGAGAATCATGTCCGCCTTGCATTTCATAAATCGCCCCCCAAGAGAACGAAGACAAATTATAATAGAAGTATATTAGAATTGTTTAAAACCACATGCTCTATCTGAATCATGAAAGAAAAATTTTGGGTTTCATATCCATTTAAAGATTTTAGGGCTAGATTACAAGTGGAGCTCAAAATATAGTTTTCGCGAAAGCGATATTTGCACTCCATTTAGTAATACCAGCGTTCGCATAGCAGGGCAGTTTTGCACTTGTGAGAGCGCGCTTCCATAAGCTCTATGGGGAGCCCCATTCTCATGCCGTCAGACACGGCATGAGAACCTAGCGCAACAATGGACAGCAGATTGAAATATATATAGTTTATATATAAATATATTAACACATAAATATATATATATATATATATATATATATATATGTATGTATAAACATATTAACACATAAATATCTATCTATCTATCTATCTATATATATATAAATATATATATATATATATATAAAAACATATTAACACACACACATATATATATATATATATATATATATATATATATATATATATATATATATATATATATATATATATATATATACAGTTGTGCTCATATGTTTACATACCCTGGCAGAATTTATGATTTCTTGGCCATTTTTCAGAGAATTTGAATGATAACACAAAAACTTTTCTTTCACTCATGGTTAGTGTTTGGCTGAAGCCATTTATTATCAATCAACTGTGTTTACTCTTTTTAAATCATAATGACAACAGAAACTACCCAAATGACCCTGATCAAAAGTTTTCATACCCTGGTGATTTTGGCCTGATCTGTTTTCTTGTAATAAGTGTGAGTGTATAAAAGTTCAATGAGTTTCTGGACTCCTGACAGACCCTTGCATCTTTCATACAGTGCTGCACTGTAGATTCTGAGTCATGGGGAAAGAAAAAGAATTGTCAAAGGATCTGCGGGAAAAGGTAGTTTCATTGTATAAAACAGGAAAGGGATATAAAAAGATATCCAAGGAATTGAGAATGCAAATCAGCAGTGTTCAAACTGCCAGGAAAATTGTTCGGGATGCAAAGACAAACCCACAAATAACTTCAGATGAAATACAGGACATGTGGTGTGGCTGTTTCAAGATGCACAATAAGGAGGCACTTGAAGAAAGATGGGCTGCATGGTCGAGTTGCCAGAAGAAAGCCATTACTATGAAAATGCCACAAAGTATCCAGCTTACAATACGCTAAACAGCACAGAGACAAGCCTCAAACCTTCTGGAACAAAGTCATTTGGAGTGATGAGACCAAAATTTAGCTTTTTGTCCACAACCAAAAAAATACATTTGGCGAGGAGTCAACAAGGCCTATGATGAAAGGTACACCATTCCTACTGTGAAACACGGATGTTTTGGGGATGTGTGAGCTACAAGGCACAGGAAATTTGGTCGTAATTGGTGGCAAAATGAATGCAGTATGTAATCAAACAGAACGCCTCATTTTCCACTTCTTGATTAGAGTTTTAACACTGCCTTTTTGCATTCTCAATTCATTGGATATCTTTTTATATCCCTTTCCTGTTTTATACAGTTCAACTACCTTTTTCCCACAGATCCTTTGACAATTATTTTTCTTTTCCCATGACTCAGAATCCAGAAACGTCAGTACAGCACTGTATGAAAGATGCAAGGGCTGTCAGGAGTCCAGAAACTCATTGACCTTTTATAAACACACACTAATTACAAGCAAACAGATCACAGGTGAGGATGGTTACCTTTAATAGCCATTCAAACCCCTTTGTGTCAACTTGTGTGCATGTTATCAGGCCAAAATCACCAGGGTATGTAAACTTTTGATCAGGGTCATTTGGGTAGTTTCTGTTGTCATTATGATTTAAAAAGAGTAAACACAGTTGATTGATAATAAATGGCTTCAGCCAAACACTAACCATGAGAGAAAGAAAAGTTTTTGTGTTATCATTCATATTCTCTGAAAAATGGCCAAGAAATCATAAATTCTGCCAGGGTATGTAAACTTATGAGCACAACTGTATATAAACATATTAACACATAAATATATATATATAAACATATATATGTATATAAATACACACAGTCCCCATAGACCACAATGTAAAGGCACATTTCAGTGCCTTTTTTTTTCTAACACCAGACACCCGCAAAAATTTAGCCTAAAAAAACTGCTTTGTGCAGTTATTTTTAATTAAGTTTAAGCTGCTACCTTGTATTATTTTAATAAAGGCACACTTTACATAATTTTGAGGCCTATTGGGGGATATTTATAAAATGATCCAGAGATCTGATCTCTAGTTAATTTTATTATGGCTAATTGCTACTCGCAGTAGCAATAACCAGCCACTTGTAATGGCTTGGGTTTTTAACGCGCAACCTTAAACGGGCAAATTTCCATGTTTAAGGGGGCGCGATAAATTAGCGCTCCACTTGTAATCTAGCCCTTAATGTGATATGCCTGCAAATTTTGTTCCTGCTAAAATACATATATAACTTATAATTTATTGTTTGCTTCTACATTGTACATTGTAATGTGTGTTTGTGAAACAATGTGTGCCTAATGAAACAGGTAAGGGATGCAGGAGATGGGAGGTGCTTAGTAGATAAACAGGCAAGAATGAACTCTGCAATAGATTAGTTAGAGTCTATTACTGTGGTGACAGAATGACTTCACAGCGGGAGCTTTGTTCTCCGATCTTGTGAGCACTGGAAACCTTTTATTGACTGTGGAAATAAAGCAGTGAGTGATATTTTAAAGAATATTTAGAATATATTGCAGTAGCCCTTGTTATAGAGTGTGTTATTTATAGGTCTACATTTCTTTTATAGGAACGTGATAATTCTCACTACTACTAGACTCTAGAGGTGTACATTAAAGTGATGGTAAATCCCAGTATTTAACAAACGCTAGCCTAGGATTTACTATATCTAAAAATAGAGTTGATGTCATTAGTTAGTAAAAAAAAGGGTGCTAAACTCACCCTTTCTGTGCCGCTGTAGTTTGCTAAATTCAGTGGTTCTAGCCGCCCACGGCACAGTGCTCTTCTAGCAATGAGGTGATGTTTGCACCTCTAAACCAATAGCCGTGCGTGTCAGCTTGCAGTGTTCTGTATCCTTGCTCGACCATTAGTTTAGAGGTGCAAACGTCACCTCATTGGTAGAAGAGCGCTGTACCATGGGCAGCCAGAGAGGCTGAGTTTAGCGATCTACTGCGGCCCAATCAGGGTGAGTTTAGCACCTTTTTGTAATAACTGATTACTTAAACTCTATTTTTAGTGATGGTAAATACTAGCATTTGTTAAACGCTCGGATTTACCATCACTTTAAGTAACTGATATTTGTCTATTATGCATCTTAATAATCCTTCTGATAAATGACTTTCGGCTAGATTACGAGTTTTGTGTTATGAGCGGCTCGGTGCTAACTTGCAAGTTATTGTCACCGCTCACCTCCCTATAGCGATGCTATTACAGGTTTTCATAAACCCGGCGTTAGCAGGCAATATGGAAGCGTTGAGCAAAATTGAGCTCCATACCCACTCAAATACCAGCGCTGCTTTGAGCTGGTTTTACGTGCTCGTGCACGATTTCCGCATAGACATCAATGGGGAGCGCCAGCAAAAAAAAAGCCTTACACCTGCAATAAAGGAGCGTAAAGCTTTGTAACGCAGCCCCATTGATTCCTATGGGGAAAGAAAAGTTATGTTTACACCTAACACCCTAACATAAACCCAGAGTCTAAACCCCCCTAATCTGCCACCCCCAACATTGCCGACACCTACATTATACTTATTAACCCCTAATCTGCCGCCCCCAACATCGCCGCCACCTACCTACACTTATTAACCCCTAATCTGCTGCCCCCAATGTCGCCGCAACCTACCTACACTTATTAACCCCTAATCTGCCGCCCCTAACATTGCCGCCACCTACATTAAACTTATTAACCCCTAATCTGCCACCCCCAACGTTGCCACCACTATACTAAAGTTATTAACCCCTAAACCTAACCCTAAGTCTAACCCTAACACCCACTAACTTTAATATAATTAAAATAAATCTAAACAGAAATTACTATCATTAACTAAATAATACCTATTTAAAACTACATACTTACTTGTAAAATAAACCCTAAGCTAGCTACAATACAAGGAGTGCAGAATTATTAGGCAAGTTGTATTTTTGAGGATTAATTTTATTATTGAACAACAACCATGTTCTCAATGAACCCAAAAAACTCATTAATATCAAAGTTGAATAGTTTTGGAAGTAGTTTTTAGTTTGTTTTTAGTTATATCTATTTTAGGGGGATATCTGTGTGTGCAGGTGACTATTACTGTGCATAATTATTAGGCAACTTAACAAAAAACAAATATATACCCATTTCAATTATTTATTTTTACCAGTGAAACTAATATAACATCTCAAAATTCACAAATATACATTTCTGACATTCAAAAACAAAACAAAAACAAATCAGTGACCAATATAGCCACCTTTCTTTGCAAGGACACTCAAAAGCCTGCCATCCATGGATTCTGTCAGTGTTTTGATCTGTTCACCATCAACATTGCGTGCAGCAGCAACCACAGCCTCCCAGACACTGTTCAGAGAGGTGTACTGTTTTCCCTCCTTGTATATCTCACATTTGATGATGGACCACAGGTTCTCAATGGGGTTCAGATCAGGTGAAAAAGGAGGCCATGTCATTAGATTTTCTTCTTTTATACCCTTTCTTGCCAGCCACGCTGTGGAGTACTTGGACGCGTGTGATGGAGCATTGTCCTGCATGAAAATCATGTTTTTCTTGAAGGATGCAGACTTCTTCCTGTACCACTGCTTGAAGAAGGTGTCTTCCAGAAACTGGCACTAGGACTGGGAGTTGAGCTTGACTCCATCCTCAACCCGAAAAGGCCCCACAAGCTCATCTTTGATGATACCAGCCCAAACCAGTACTCCACCTCCACCTTGCTGGCGTCTGAGTCGGACTGGAGCTCTCTGCCCTTTACCAATCCAGCCACGGGCCCATCCATCTGGCCCATCAAGACTCACTCTCATTTTATCAGTCCATAAAACATTAGAAAAATCAGTCTTGAGATATTTCTTGGCCCAGTCTTGACGTTTCAGCTTGTGTGTCTTGTTCAGTGGTGGTCGTCTTTCAGCCTTTCTTACCTTGGCCATGTCTCTGAGTATTGCACACCTTGTGCTTTTGGGCACTCCAGTGATGTTGCAGTTCTGAAATATGGCCAAACTGGTGGCAAGTGGCATCTTGGCAGCTGCACGCTTGACTTTTCTCAGTTCATGGGCAGTTATTTTGCGCCTTGGTTTTTCCACACGCTTCTTGCAACCCTGTTGACTATTTTGAATGAAACGCTTGATTGTTCGATGATCACGCTTCAGAAACTTTGCAATTTTAAGAGTGCTGCATCCCTTTGCAAGATTTCTCACTATTTTTGACTTTTCTGAGCCTGTCAAGTCCTTCTTTTGACCCATTTTACCAAAGGAAAGGAAGTTGCCTAATAATTATGCACACCTGATATAGGGTGTTGATGTCATTAGACCACACCCCTTCTCATTACAGAGATGCACATCACCTAATATGCTTAATTGGTAGTAGGCTTTCGAGCCTATACAGCTTGGAGTAAGACAACATGCATAAAGAGGATGATGTGGTCAAAATACTAATTTGCCTAATAATTCTGCACTCCCTGTATAACTAAAAGTTACAATGAATCTATCTTAGGTTTTATTTTTATTTCACAGCTAAGTTTGTATTTATTTTATCTAGGTAGACTAGTTAGTAAATAGTTATTAACTATTTACTAGCTACCTAGTTAAAATAAATACAAATTTACCTGTAAAATAAAACCTAACCTGAGTTACACTAACACCTAACCTTACACTTCAATTAAATAAATTACATGAATTAAATACAATTAACTAAATTACAAAAAAAGAAAAACTAAATTACACAAAATAAAAAAGAAATGATCAAATATTTAATCTAATCTAATAGCCCTATCAAAATAAAAAAGCCCCCCCAAAATAAAAAAAACCCTAGCCTACAATAAACTACCAATGGCCCTTAAAAGGGCCTTTTGCAGGGCATTGCCCCAAATAAATCAGCTCTTTTACCCTTAAAAGAATAATACAAATAACCCCCCAACAGTAAAACCCACCACCCACACAACCAAACCCCCAAATAACATCCTATCTAAAAAAACCTAAGCTCCCCATTGCCCTGAAAAGGGCATTTGTATGGGCATTGCCCTTAAAAGGGCATTTAGCTCTTTTTCTGCCCAAACCCTAAGCTAAAAATAAAACCCACCCAATAAACCCTTAAAAAACCTAACACTAACCCCCGAAGATACACTTACAGTTTTTGAAGACCGGACATCTATCCTCAACTTAGCTGGGAGAAGATGGCATCTTCTATCTTCATCCTTCCGACGCGAAGCGGCTCCATCTTCAAGACATCCAGCGCGGAGCTTCCTCTTCTTTCCACGGCTCTTCCAGAATGAATTATCCTTTAAATGACATCATCCAAGATGGTGTCTCTTGAATTCAGATTGGCTGATAGAATTCTATCAGCCAATTGGAATTAAAGGTGAAAAAATCCTATTAGCTGATGCAATCAGCCAATAGGATTGAGCTCGCATTCTATTGGCTGTTCCAATCAGCCAATAGAATGCAAGCTCAATCCTATTGGCTGATTGGATCAGCCAATAGGATTGAAGCTCAATCGTATTGGCTGATTGCATCAGCCAATAGGATTTTTTCACCTTTAGTTCTGATTGGCTGATAGAATTCTATCAGCCAATCAGAATTAACGGGACGCCATCTTGGATGATGTCATTTAAAGGAACATTCATTCTTCAAGAGGATTTGAAAGAAGAGGATGCTCTGTGCCGAATTGTCAGGGTTTTTTACCTGCTTTGTTTGCCATGTGCTACTGGCAGACATTTTACTCACCTCTCTTGCTGGCCCTGGTGCATAGTGTGTGATGCTGCTCATTTCCTGCACGCCCTTTAATGGCCAGACTGGTGTACATCATTCATGTGAGACAGGTTGCAGTCACAGAATTGTGATGTCATCACTTATTATTTAAAGGGCCTCTGTTCAGTATGCTTTGCCCTTGCGTTGTCTCAGACCTGTTTGTGAGTTCCAGTTCCTGTGTATTACCTGGCTGTCTGACATCCCTCCTGGTTCCTGATCCCTGGCTTGTTCCTGACTCTGCTGTTCTCCTTGTTCCTGATTCCGGCTCTTCTGACTACTCGCTTTGGCTCCTGACTCAGCTCATCTGACTATTCGCTTTGGCTCCTGACTCGGCTTGTCTGACTAGCAGCTCTGGTTTTGACTCCTGACTTGTTATTTGACTTGTGGACTTTTTATATTTTTTTGCTATTAACAAAGGTGTGTTTATTTTTACACTTCTCGTCTCAGTCTGATTCCTGGCACTCTGTCTTGAAGATGGAGCCGCTCCGCATTGGAAGGATGAAGATAGAAAATGCTGTCTGGATGAAGACTTCTGCCTGCCTGGAGGACCACTTCTTGCCGCTTGGATGAAGACTTCTCCCAGCTTCGTTGAGGACTTCTGCCCGCTTGGATGAAGACTTCTCCCTTCGTTGAGGATGGATGTCCAGTCTTCAAAAACTGTAAGTGGATCTTCGGGGGTTAGTGTTTGGTTTTTATAAGGGTTTATTGGGTGGGTTTTATTTTTAGCTTAGGGTTTGGGCAGAAAAAGAGCTAAATGCCCTTTTTTATTTTGGGGGGCTTTTTTATTTTGATAGGGTTTTTAGATTAGGTGTAATTAGTTTAAATATTTGATCATTTCTTTTTTATTTTGTGCAATTTAGTGTTTGTTTTTTTGTAATTTAATTAATTGTATTTAATTAATGTAATTGATTTAATTGTAGTGTAATGTTAGGTGTTAGTGTAAGACAGGTTAGGTTTTATTTTACAGGTAAATTTGTATTTATTTTAGCTAGGTAGCTAGTAAATAGTTAATAACTATTTTGAAACTAGTCTACCTAGTTAAAATAAATACAAACTTGCCTGTGAAATAAAAATAAAACCTAAAGCTAGCTACAATGTAACTGTTAGTTATATTGTAGCTAGTTTAGGGTTTATTTTACAAGTAAGTATTTAGTTTTAAGTAATTTTTATTTAGATTTATTTTAATTATATTAAAGTTAGTGGGTGTTAGGGTTAGACTTAGGGTTAGGTTTAGGGGTTAATAACTTTAGTATAGTGGCGGAGATTTTGGGGGCAGCAGATTAGGGGATAATAACAGTAATGTAGGTTGCAGCGATGTTAGGGACAGCAGATTAGGGTTAACAATATTTAACTAGTGTTTGCAATGCGGGAGTGTGGCGGTTTAGGGGTTAATATGTTTAATATGTTTATTATAGTGGTGGCGATGTCGGGAGTGGCAGATTAGGGGTTAATAATTTTATTTTAGTGTTTGCAATGTGAGAGGGCCTCGGTTTAGGGGTTAATATGTAGTTTATGGGTGTTAGTGTACTTTGTAACACTTTAGTTATGAGTTTTATGTTACAGCTCTGTAACATAAAACCCATAACTACTGATTTTCAGTTTACGGTACGGATCTTGACGGTATAGGCTGTACCGCTCACTTTTTGGCCGGACAGGCAAACTCGTAATACCGGCGCTGTGGAAGTCCCATTGAAAAAGGACTTTTTGAAAGCTGCGGTAGTTACGTTGCGTTACTGCCAAAAAAGTGCGCAGGACAGATATAACTGCAAAACTCGTAATACCAGCGGTAGTGAAAAAGAGCCATAACGCTGCTTTTTCACTCATACCGCAAAACTCGTAATCTAGCCGAATATGATCTAGTCTATGCAAAAATGAAGGTTGCTCTGACCTGAAAGTTTAATTTTTATTACTCACCAAGAGTTATCATTTACCTCTTTTAAGTTATAGAAGAATAAATACTACATTGTTAGCTATTCTAATATAAAATATATACAACAGCAGTGGTGAACCCTTTTGAGCGTATGTGCAAATTGGTGATAATCCTCTAAAATATATTATCTTAGGGTTTATATAGGGAAATGAAAGTAAAAATTCAGATTCAGAGCGTTCAACAATAAAAAAAAATGTTTTACTTATGTCTTTATTAAATTAAAGGGACAGTAAAGTACTAGGCACAAGAACAGCACGGTTACTACAAACCACAAACCTCCTGTGGCTGTAGCTCTCTTTCAAGCTATTCTCTATTTTTTTTTCTTTTTAATAAATATTTTTTTATTGAGATTTGAGACATAACATATCAAATAAGCATTATCATAAGTGTCATGTGAATACAGAAAGGGAAGCTTGGATCAATCATATTAGTAAAAGTACACAATTATATTCGTTCCATCACAGATAAGTTCAACCCGATAATAGGTATGTCTCATATTTTTTTTAAATAAACTAAATATAAAAAGTTATTTTCCTACAATGAAAGAGAAATGTTCACTTTAACCTATTATTATGTGGCAGGAAAGAAATAATAGAATTTGAATTAAAGTGATGGTAAACTCTCCCCTTTTTAAAATCAGATCTGGAATGTAAGCGCTATTTTAGATGGAGTTTAATTCATTAGCTGTAATGAAGATGCAGTATAACATGCTTTTTAATATACGTTTTTCTCTGAAAATAGAGAAGAGAGGAGCGCAGACTCAAATGCAGAGTAATAACAGTTTTAATATAACACACACGACAAATGGCCACTCACAAGATAAAAGTTAAAATTCAGCATATATGCAACAAAAACACCCAAGACTTATCGTCTCATGTCAGCCTCCTTCTGTATTCCAAGGATGTCAAAGTTGGCGTGTCCCTCCAATGCTTTCCAAAAGACAGCCCGGTTGCCAAAATATGTCCGTTAAAAGTGTCTCCAAACGAAGTTCATGCAAAGGCATCAGACATGAACAACAGTGGTAATTATACCTGTGATTCAACACTGGAATATGGGGCAAGCAGATTAAAGAAAGCGGCTATGTGGTAACGTTCCTCTGCTCTTATACCTCCAGACTCGTAGCTGCAGACTTAGAGCTGGGGCGGCTTCACAGGAACGGATGGCTCAGGGGTGGGCGGGTCTCTACGCGTTTCGTCACGTCTCGGCGTGACTTTCTCAAGAGTGATAGGTGAAGAGGGAGGAGAGGCTCTATAAAGGGGAGTGTAAATGCACACACCCACTTATTTGACCAATCACATGGGGTAAATGACGGCAATGTTGGATATCTGAGTTAAAAGAGACATAAAAAGGAAATAACAATACTTTCTTTGGGATATTACAATAATAAATACGATAAGCATGTACATATTAATTAATAAAATGGGCATACTAATAATACCATTAGTATTATCATAAACATGTATATGAAAATTACATATAATAAATATAAATATATATATCTTAAAAATACTAATAATAGTGACACTTAATTAATATTAAAAAACAATAAAATTAATGTATGTTGTAAAACTATTTTATAAAAAAGCCTGCAAATCAATTTCTATATTTAACCCATTGGGCTCCATGCAATTGAGATTTTTAATCCAAAAGGTTTCTTGTTTTCTGAGTTTTAATAGCCTATTTGTATCCCATACGTTAGGTTTTACCCACTCTATGACTTTGACAGTGAGATCTAGGGGATTTTGATTGTGGTGGGTTTTAAAGTGACGGGACACACTATGATTTTCAAAGCCATTTGAAATATTATTTACATGTTCTCTGATTCTGTATTTGATTTTCCTCTTCGTGTACCCTATGTAGATATATCCACATTTGCAGACTAATTAATAGACCACATATGTAGTGTGACATGTATATCTATCTTTACATGTATACTTTTTGCTATTATTATAATTGAAAAAATGAGTACTGTCTTGATCTATTAAGGGACACAAAACACAATCTTTCTTTTTGCACGGATGTAGACCATTTTTACCCTCACACCATTTATTCAGAGGAACAGATTGTTTTTTATTATCTCTTAATTTTGTGGGAGCAATATAATTTTTAATATCTTTGCTCTTCTTAAAAATCACCTGCGGTTTATCTTCCAAAATTTGATTAAGGATGGGATCTAATTTTAATACATTCCAATGTTTTCTAAGAATGTTTTTTATTTTAAAATGCTGATTGTTGTATTGTGTCACAAACTTGGGATGATTGTTTGTGTTTTTGTTTTTGTATTTGGGTGCGCTGGTCTTATTATTCAAAAGAGAATTTCTATCCATCATGTTTACTCTTTCTCTACTTTCCTTCAAAAGATCCATATTCTTTTTGTATGAATAGACCTTATCGGTCCTAAAATCTTCTAGATCTTGTTGTAACTTTTTTGCCTTAGATGACTCTAGCTCTTTGGAAAAAGTGTCAACTCTATTTTGAATATTGCTATTCATTTCTTGCCATTTCTGTATATGTTCATATGGTTGATTTTGATTACTAAATTATCAATGTCAGTTTTGAGTTTCTTAAGCTTAGATTCCCTATATTTGATTAAAAGTTTGATTAATGCTATAGAGCAGTTATGTAAAATTTGTTCCCACTCTGTCTGGTACTCAACTTCGTCTAAGTTAAATGCCGGGAACTTGAAAATTCTAAGGCCCCTGGGTATTACATTGTGTAGGATGTAATTGTCTAATAACACTAAGTCCTGCCACTCCTTAGCATCTTTTAATAATACTTTTTCTAATTCTCTGAAGATATGTATAGTAGTTACAATTGTAGCAGTGCTAGTAAGTAAATTTTGTGCACTTTGGCGTTTAGATCTATTTTCATTAATACCAAAAGTTGTAAGTGAAGGTGCACTAGTTTCCATTCTATAAACACTAAATGAAAACTAATATACCCAAAAAATTCTATATAAATTTACAGATATTGCAGCTACTTAAATAGGACGAATCTAAATATAACACAAAGAATTGGGGAGTGCTTGCACACACACACCAAAGCAGCGCAATGATCCTGGAAATTATAAATTGAATATCATATGTAAAACATACCAAATGTTATTGTATAAAATATAAATACAAATAGCAAAATGTCCAGTGATATAAATGCAAGGAAAGTTCTTTATACTTGTTCTAAAAAGATCATATGAATAAGGCAAAAGATTCCAGCAGCTCCTCTGGAACAGGTGATTCCACAGACCTTGATTGCAAAACACGTTTTTCTCTGAAAATAGAGAAGAGAGGAGCGCAGACTCAAATGCAGAGTAATAACAGTTTTAATATAACACACACGACAAATGGCCACTCACAAGATAAAAGTTAAAATTCAGCATATATGCAACAAAAACACCCAAGACTTATCGTCTCATGTCAGCCTCCTTCTGTATTCCAAGAATGTCAAAGTTGGCGTGTCCCTCCAATGCTTTCCAAAACACAGCCCGGTTGTCAAAATATGTCCGTTAAAAGTGTCTCCAAACGAAGTTCATGCAAAGGCATCAGACATGAACAACAGTGGTAATTGTACCTGTGATTCAATACTGGAATATGGGGCAAGCAGATTAAAGAAAGCGGCTATGTGGTAACGTTCCTCTGCTCTTATACCTCCAGACTCATAGCTGCAGACTTAGAGCTGGGGCGGCTTCACAGGAACGGATGGCTCAGGGGTGGGCGGGTGAAGAGGGAGGAGAGGCTCTATAAAGGGGAGTGTAAATGCACACACCCACTTATTTGACCAATCACATGGGGTAAATGACGGCAATGTTGGATATCTGAGTTAAAAGAGACATAAAAAGGAAATAACAATACTTTCCTTGCATTTATATCACTGGACATTTTGCTATTTGTATTTATATTTTATACAATAACATTTGGTATGTTTTACATATGATATTCAATTTATAATTTCCAGGATCATTGCGCTGCTTTGGTGTGTGTGTGCAAACACTCCCCAATTCTTTGTGTTATATTTAGATTCGTCCTATTTAAGTAGCTGCAATATCTGTAAATTTATATAGAATTTTTTGGGTATATTAGTTTTCATTTAGTGTTTATACAATGGAAACTAGTGCACCTTCACTTACAACTTTTGGTATTAATGAAAATAGATCTAAACGCCAACGTGCACAAAATTTACTTACTAGCACTGCTACAATTTTAACTACTGAGGATCCTATACATATCTTCAGAGAATTAGAAAAAGTATTATTAAAAGATGCTAAGGAGTGGCAGGACTTAGTGTTATTAGACAATTACATCCTACACAATGTAATACCCAGGGGCCTTAGAATTTTCAAGTTCCCAGCATTTAACTTAGACGAAGTTGAGTACCAGACAGAGTGGGAACAAATTTTACATAACTGCTCTATAGCATTAATCAAACTTTTAATCAAATATAGGGAATCTAAGCTCGAGAAACTCAAAACTGACATTGATAATTTAATAATCAAAATCAAACCATATGAACATATACAGAATTGGCAAGAAATGAATAGCAATATTCAAAATAGAGTTGACACTTTTTCCAAAGAACTAGAGTCATCTAAGGCAAAAAAGTTCCAACGAGATCTAGAAGATTTTAGGACCGATAAGGTCTATTCATACAAAAAGAATACAGGACCTCATCAGGGTCCCTATAGAAGACAAGCCCTAGGGGATGAATCTACACCTAATTCTGATCTTACAGGGACAAAAACTTCAGGATATTACAAAAACAAAAATGAAGGACCAGTCTATAACAAAATAGTGAATGGAGTTATTAATAGTGATAGGAACTATACACATGGTCACAACCATAATAGTCATCAACAAGAGAGAAATACTAATAAAGAAAAACAACATGTTATGACTGGTTCGACGAATAACTCCCATCAGAATTTTCATTTAGAAAATAGGTATACTGCACTAGAAACACAGCCACAATCCCCTCATTGGAATAAACAAGGGGAAAAACCTAGATGGAAGAGTCCCCACTATGGTGGAAATCCATCCCCTAGACAAAATTACCATAATCGTTCACATAATGGTAACTATCACAACAAAGTCAAACAGAACTTTAATTATCCTCCATCTACTCATAACCCTTCTTTTTTAGGGGTTCCCCCATGGAGACAACAGGGAGGGGGGGGAGATAGTACCCTTATTATCCATCCCTCCTCCACTAAGTCAGAGAAATCCAAAAAGACCTTACGAAGAGGAAAATTCAGAGGGAGTAGAGGGGGACACAAACAGAGAAAAAAGAAACAAAGAGATATGGCATTAAAACAAGGGGTTAAAATGATATTTAACTTATCTGACAAAAAGTTTGATGACTCTGAAATGAACTTGTTAGCCAAAGGTATGAACTTTGCACCTACTAGTGGTCCCAATCACTTTGATTTGTATATAGATTTCCAACGATTCATTCGAAATCTCACACTAAAAAGGTATTTCCACAAACAGACAGATTTTGATATAAATCCATCAGGATCTATAATAGATAATGATGATTTACAAACATTGAACTCATTAATTAGCTTGGATAGCCACACTAACATTGATAGTAATGACCCTTTAACTGATAATTCAGATTGGGCAGATATTTCCATATATGAAGATGGTGAAGATTTTCCCATAAAACATTGTGATTTAAAAAGAAAGTCAATTTTCTATCCCCAACATACACAATCCGAGTACATTAAAATATTTAATAAATTAGTTTGTAAAGATCTAGAATCTCTCTCTCACAATTCAATATCACATATCTCAAATATAAGAGACAACCTCACAAAAACAGAAAGGGCTGCCCTGAATAATCTTAGTAAGTGCACGGACGTCGTCTTCAGGGCGGCTGATAAAGGGGGGGTATTGTCGTACAAAATAGGTGCGACTACCTTAAGGAGGCTAATAAACTTCTTTCTGATTTTAACACTTATCAGAAATTAACCTTCAATCCTACGGAAAAATATAAGAAAGAACTGTTTGAATTCCTATCATTGGCTAAATTAGAGGGAATTCTTAATACGAATGAATACAATTATTTATATGAAGTTGCACCGAAAATTGCATGTTTTTATCATCTGCCAAAAATCCACAAGGATTCACTAAATCCCCCTGGCAGACCTATAGTCTCTGGGATAGGCTCTTTGTGTGATAATCTATCCAAATTTATTTATAATTTTTTACAACCTATAGTCAAATCCACCAGAGCCTATCTCAGAGACACTATTGATGTGATAAACAAATATGAAGATTTTCCTTGGGCCAAAAACTTTACATGGATCACTTGTGACATTTCATCCCTTTATACAAGTATCCCTCACATTAAGGGGTTGTCTGCAGTTAAGGATATTTTGGGAAATAATAAATTTGCAGAAAGACAGATAGAGTTCTTATTAGAAGGAATTTCGTTTATTTTAAATCATAATTATTTTTTATTTGAAGGCATCTACTATCGCCAACATCAAGGCACAGCGATGGGGACAAACTTCGCCCCGCCCTATGCCAATCTATATGTATCTCATTTTGAAGATCATTTTATTTGGAACAATAATCCTTTTAAAGATGATATTGTAAAATATCATCGATATATAGATGATATTATTATTATCTGGCAGGGTCCACAAAATAGGATCAATGATTTTTTGAATCATATAAACTCAAATACATACAATCTTAATTTTACTATGGAACATTCAAATGTATCTTTACCCTTCTTGGACCTTATTCTTTATCATGATGAATCCACAAATAAAGTTGCTGTTAGAAATTACCGCAAACCCACTGAGAGAAATAGCTTATTAAATATCAAAAGTAGCCATTTAAGACAGTGGAAACAAAACATTCCCCTGGGTCAATTCCAAAGACAAACAGGCCCATTTATCAAGCTCCGTATGGAGCTTGAAGGGCCGTGTTTCTGGCGAGTCTTCAGACTCGCCAGAAACACAAGTTATAAAGCAGCGGTCTAAAGACCGCTGCTTCATAACCCTGTCCGCCTGCTCTGAGCAGGCGGACAGGAACCGCCGGAAATCAACCCGATCGAATACGATCGGGTTGATTGACAGCTCCCTGCTGGCGGCCGATTGGCCGCGAGTCAGCAGGGGGCGGCGTTGCACCAGCAGCTCTTGTGAGCTGCTGGTGCAATGTTAAATGTGGAGAGCGTATTGCTCTCCGCATTTAGCGAGGTCTTGCGGACCTGATCCGCAGTGTCGGATCAGGTCCGCAAGCCCTTTGATAAATGGGCCCCTAAGACGTAATTATACCAATTCGGATGACTATCAGAAAGAATCAGACATTTTAATAGACAAATTCAGAGAAAAGGGTTACAATATGGATCTTTTGAAGGAAAGTAGAGAAAGAGTAAACATGATGGATAGAAATTCTCTTTTGAATAATAAGACCAGCGCACCCAAATACAAAAACAAAAACACAAACAATCATCCCAAGTTTGTGACACAATACAACAATCAGCATTTTAAAATAAAAAACATTCTTAGAAAACATTGGAATGTATTAAAATTAGATCCCATCCTTAATCAAATTTTGGAAGATAAACCGCAGGTGATTTTTAAGAAGAGCAAAGATATTAAAAATTATATTGCTCCCACAAAATTAAGAGATAATAAAAAACAATCTGTTCCTCTGAATAAATGGTGTGAGGGTAAAAATGGTCTACATCCGTGCAAAAAGAAAGATTGTGTTTTGTGTCCCTTAAAAGATCAAGACAGTACTCATTTTTTCAATTATAATAATAGCAAAAAGTATACATGTAAAGATAGATATACATGTCACACTACATATGTGGTCTATTAATTAGTCTGCAAATGTGGATATATCTACATAGGGTACACGAAGAGGAAAATCAAATACAGAATCAGAGAACATGTAAATAATATTTCAAATGGCTTTGAAAATCATAGTGTGTCCCGTCACTTTAAAACCCACCACAATCAAAATCCCCTAGATCTCACTGTCAAAGTCATAGAGTGGGTAAAACCTAACGTATGGGATACAAATAGGCTATTAAAACTCAGAAAACAAGAAACCTTTTGGATTAAAAATCTCAATTGCATGGAGCCCAATGGGTTAAATATAGAAATTGATTTGCAGGCTTTTTTATAAAATAGTTTTACAACATACATTAATTTTATTGTTTTTTAATATTAATTAAGTGTCACTATTATTAGTATTTTTAAGATATATATATTTATATTTATTATATGTAATTTTCATATACATGTTTATGCATTTTTCAGTATATATAATATTTTAATACTTGAATATTGGTCGATGTATTCATAGCATATTCTTATTAACTTATTTATTTATAGTCTTGTTTCTATACTGTATGGTATTATTAGTATGCCCATTTTATTAATTAATATGTACATGCTTATCGTATTTATTATTGTAATATCCCAAAGAAAGTATTATTATTTCCTTTTTATGTCTCTTTTAACTCAGATATCCAACATTGCCGTCATTTACCCCATGTGATTGGTCAAATAAGTGGGTGTGTGCATTTACACTCCCCTTTATAGAGCCTCTCCTCCCTCTTCACCTATCACTCTTGAGAAAGTCACGCCGAGACGTGACGAAACGCGTAGAGACCCGCCCACCCCTGAGCCATCCGTTCCTGTGAAGCCGCCCCAGCTCTAAGTCTGCAGCTACGAGTCTGGAGGTATAAGAGCAGAGGAACGTTACCACATAGCCGCTTTCTTTAATCTGCTTGCCCCATATTCCAGTGTTGAATCACAGGTACAATTACCACTGTTGTTCATGTCTGATGCCTTTGCATGAACTTCATTTGGAGACACTTTTAACGGACATATTTTGACAACCGGGCTGTGTTTTGGAAAGCATTGGAGGGACACGCCAACTTTGACATCCTTGGAATACAGAAGGAGGCTGACATGAGACGATAAGTCTTGGGTGTTTTTGTTGCATATATGCTGAATTTTAACTTTTATCTTGTGAGTGGCCATTTGTCATGTGTGTTATATTAAAACTGTTATTACTCTGCATTTGAGTCTGCGCTCCTCTCTTCTCTATTTTCAGAGAAAAACGTGTTTGCAATCAAGGTCTGTGGAATCACCTGTTCCAGAGGAGCTGCTGGAATCTTTTGCCTTATTCATATGATCTTTTTAGAACAAGTATAAAGAACTTTCCTTGCATTTATATCACTGGACATTTTGCTATTTGTATTTATATTTTATACAATAACATTTGGTATGTTTTACATATGATATTCAATTTATAATTTCCAGGATCATTGCGCTGCTTTGGTGTGTGTGTGCAAACACTCCCCAATTCTTTATGCTTTTTAATATAGATATGAAATTCAAATACTGCATGCTCCTCCGCCCACTTCAAAAGTAAAATTTTCTGTGAGTTAACAGATTGAATTGTTGTCCAATCAGCGCTCTCTTCATATGGCACTTTTGATGTAGCTAGAGCATTGATTGGAGAGTAATTCAATCATTTAGCTGACAGGAAAATTGACTTTTGAAGTGGGTGGTGTAACGTGGGATATTTGAATTTCATATCTATATTAATAACTAAGTTATAGCGCATCTTTATTGCACATGATGAATAAAACTCCATCTAAAATAGCGCTTACATTCCAGATCTGATTTTAAAAAGGGGAGAGTTTACCATCACTTTAAGTTATATATTCTTTGAGATATAACATACAGTATAAATTAAACATTATCATAAGTGTCATATAAATACAGAAAGGAAAGGCTGTATCAATCATATTAGTAAAAGTTCCCAATTATATCCGTTCCATCACAGATAAGATGAACCCTATAAGATACCAATAAACATACTACAATATTAATGTAGTGAAGCAAATAACAATATGTCATGATCTAATATAGAACTACAAGAAAGACAACCATATATTTAACTATAGCTTATTGATGTAGACAGGCATAAATTAAGTTTGTGCTGAATCCACTCCCACACTAAATAGACGATTACTTAGCCCATTCCAAGCCTGGGAATTTTCAGAGTCTGTCCTTTAAAGAGCTTCTGAGGCATCAGGATATTAGACAAATGACTTTCTGCATCTAGTGGGTTATTGCTACTTAGTGATATGTTGGCTAGGGTAAGAGTCACCACCATGGGAAACTTCCAAGAGAGGATGGCCACTAATCTCCAGTGCATCATCACTCCTGCAGAACTATATAACACTGGTTCCTGAGGGAGATCCCAGATGACCACCTCGGAAGGTGCAGAAAGTTTAAAGTGATACATTTTTTATTTAAATTACCCCGTGTTAGCCGAACGTTCCTTATCGAGTGAGAAAGGGGAATTTCACTGTAGGGTGCTCATCTACCGTAGTAGATATCGGTCTATTTTTTTCTCCGGTAAGTGATTCAGCTGAGTCCACCATCTCTGGTTTCTGTTTGGTATCAGGTTTTGAAGCTTGTATTGCAACGGTTATTAATGCTGCGAAGCATCGCTCAAGGCTTTGAAAATGGTGGTCAATTATTTGTTTAACATTCTCCTCCCAGACAACTAATGACTCCATATGTCTGGTTCGGCTTGTTACTCACTCTCTATAACCTTCTATTCTGGTAAAATTAATGAGCCGAGTGCGACAAGCGGCTTCTTTTTTTTTAGTAGGCCTCAATAGCGCAGCGGAATGTGTCTCATATGATGTAGCTTTAGAGTTAGAGATCTGACTCAGTGCTGACCGGCTGATCGTCTCCGGTAATATGGATGTTCCCCAAAATGCAGATAGCATTGATCGGTGTTGTGCGGCTCATATGGAAGTTTTTCCTATCTTGGTAGTTGCGGAGCTCACACTGGCACGTCCACCAGGATAGGCTGCAGGCTCTGCCCCCTCATTCTCTAATTTTAACCCCTTACTGGTGATGATTATTAGCAGGTAAGTGTTCTAGTACCATGTGACAGAAGTGGTTAGCATGCACAGATCAGTGACATGCACAATACAGAGCAGGAGCTGCATATTTGTTGACAGGATCAAGCTAGTCTATATACATGGTTAATAGTTCCAAGCTTAGAATGATGTTATTTTTTTTTATTTTTTTTTGTAGATGTGTCTTTTTTTTTTATTTAAATTTTTATTATACAAAAAAAAGAAAAAATACAAGCAACACACACATAACACACATTTCTCCATACATGGAGATTACAACATAAAAGAGAAATGTATAAGAAGGGACAAAAGCCAAATAGCCAAAACCCTTTCCCGGACAACCCAAAAATAAATAAATAAAAGTAGTAAGAAAAGTATTCCCTCTCTCCTCTCGCCTCCCCCCCACCCCCACATCCCCCAACCCCTCCCTAATCTAGTTTAATGTTGATGATTTGTTATATATATTGTACAAAGTCATTTCCCTGAAGGCCCACGAAAACCCTCCACCTTCTACAGAATTTTTCTCCTGAGGACCCCCCAAATTTTGATTCATACGCTGCCTTAATTGATGAATCTAATAATACTTTCCTCACTTCTGAGATAGTGGATGTCTTACAAGAAATCCAATATTTAAAGAGAAGTGTTCTAATAATTATTAACGCTACTAGTATAAAGTCAACATATTTATCCCAAGCGGCGTGGGATCTTAAAAAAAGAATAGAGTCTTGTGTTAGTTGAATCTTTTTCTTTACTATATTAGAGAGAAAATATTCTACCTTCATCCAAAATTGATTTACCTTGGGGCATCCCCAGACTAGATGAATCAAGTCAGGGTCCTGAAAGTGGCATTTAGAACAGATATTAAACACATTCTTGTTCCACTTAGCCACTCTCCGAGGGGTTAAATAATCTCTGTGTATCACCCTAAATTGAATTTCCCTATAATAAGATGAGGAAAACAACCTCTGCGCAGTCTTCAAACTCTTTAAGAGTATTGTCTCAAGATCAGGAGAATCAACCAGTGTTGACCACTGGGAAGTCAAATCTGCTAAAACCGATGTTTCTTCCAAAGATACCAAAAATTTGTAGATAAAGGATAATAATCCCTTCCTAACCTTTACCACATCGACCAGCAGGTGTTGTTCCCACATCTGGGGATCCAAATTCACTAGTTTAAGAGTATAGCTTTTTGCTTGAATAAAATAGAATATATGTTTTTTCTGAACTTCCGGGAAGATCTCTTGAAATCTATCGAATGTGTAAACTTTATTTGACTTGGAGTCATAAAAATCTTTCACTATAAGTGGTCTTCCTGGTGACCATTTTTTAAAAGTGTCCACCATATTACCTAGAGGGAAGTGTGTATTGCCAGTTATTGGCAACCATTTTGAGATATTCTGCCTCTTTCCAACTGATTTAGTTAACCTTCTCCAGACTATTATTATATCTCTATACAGAGGGTGTTCCAATAATCTCTTTCCTAATTCTATATTTGAAACAAACAAAATATAATTTAAGGAGAGCGGGGCACAGACTTGGTTCTCAAGAGTCTCATCCGAGTATACGAAAGATCTTGTTAGCCAATCCATAGGGAATCTTAAGATGGCAGCCTGATTATATCTCTCTAGATCGGGTAAAGCGAGCCCGCCTTTAAAATAAGATTGATATAGCTTGGCTAATTTCAGTCTCGGCTTTCTCCCGCTCCAAAGAAACACTCTCAGAGCTTGATTAAAGAGACGTAGATCAGCCTTGTTTATTAAAAGAGGAAACATCCTCAAAGTGTACAGAATCTTAGGGACAATAAACATCTTATAGAGAGCTATCTTGCCTGTCAGTGAAACCGGGAGTGAGACCCATGATTTTAATTTTTCTCTGCTATCCTTCAGTACTGATACAAAGTTATCTTTATACTAATATGCTGTATTAGCGGAGATCTTCAGCCCCAGATATTCCAACGTGTGTTTCTATAAACTGAAAGGGTTGTGATTCTTCTGAATTGTGCTTCAGCCACAAGATTTAAGATTTCAAGAAATTTGTTTTGTACCCTGAGGCTCTACCATATTGTTCGAGCAGATTAATAATTGCACCAATCTGCTTTCTTGGCTCAGCAACAAATAGCAGAAGGTCATCTGCAAATAGAGCAGTTTTAAATTTTACCTGGTCTATATTAATTCCGATCAACATGTTTCTTAATCTAATAGCCAAAGGTTCTATTATAAGATCAAACAATAGCGGGGACATCGGGCATCCCTGACAGGTGCCTCTAGTTAGCATAAATGAGTCTGACATGGAGTTATTAATCAACAAAGAGGCCCTAATATCTGAATATACCTTAACGACAAAATCCCTAAAAAGGCCCCTAAATCCAAATCTCTCTAGTACATGGATCAAGAAGGGCAACTCCACCCTGTCGAAGGCCTTCTCTGCATCCAAAGATAGCAGGAAGGACTCCGGCAGGGCAGTGCAATCCCCCCCATACCGCTTGACGACCTGTAGAATTTTCCTTACATTCAGTTCAGATGCTCTACCAGTAATGAAGCCTGCCTGATCCTGGTGCACAATTGCTGGTAACAAAGGTTTCAATCTTTCAGCCAGAAGCTTCATCAGTATCTTGTAATCGAGGCCGAGAAGCGAAATGGGTCTATATGAAGTCATATCCGATAGATCTTTATTGATCTTTGGAATTAAGATTATATTAGCCCTCTTAAAATTCTCTGAAATCTGCTTATTTGTTCCATAGTATGTATTATAAAGATCGGTCAAAGTTTGGCCTATCTCTGGTCGCAAGAATTCGACCGGTAGGCAGTCTGGGCCAGGAGCTTTTCCTCTAGCCATTGAATTAATGGTTCTTTGTATTTCCCTCTCTGTTATTGGTTGATTCAGACCCTCACTATCCTCTACTGTAATTTTTGGGAAGTTAATCTCTTCCAAAAATGTTTTAATGTCCTCTGAGTCCCGGACACTGCGATGTATATAAATTGGTATAAAACCTCTGAAATAGTTGCAATATTCGACCTTGATCTATATATACTTGGTCCTTCTCTCTTATTGCTGCTATCAATTTCCTCCTAGACTGTCTTTTAAACAGAGAGGCCATATATTTGCCAACTTTATTTCCATATTTAGTAAATCTAGCACTATTCTTATGTGAGAGTACCTGTGCCTCTCCCAGGAGGAACATCTCTCTTTCTTTCTTTGCCTGGAAGTAATTGTCTGTATTCAATTTACAAGGTCTTTCCCTAAACAAAATATATGCCTCCCTTACTTTATCTGAAAGATCTAAATCTTTCCTCAGGATCTCTTTCTTTAACTTTGCCACATAGTTAGAGATTTCTGCTTTCAGATAGGCTTTAGCTGCTTCCCAAAAGGGCTGGACATCACCTCTGCAATGACTGTTAAAAGAGCTATAATCTTCCCACGCTTTAATTAGAAAAGCTTTAAAGCTAATGGAATTTCGCATGTAAGCTGGAAAGAAAAAAATAATTGAATGAGAACTTCCTTTTTTCTGCGATAGATAGAGTAACCGGAGCGTGATCTGATAAACTAAAGTCTCCAATGCTACATTTCTCAACTTTAGAAACTAATACATCTGAAATCAGAAAAAGATCTAACCTTGATAACTTATTGTGAGTTTTAGAGCAACACGTATATTCAAGACTATTAGGGTTTAACAATCTCCATATATCAACTAACTTTAGTGAGTTATGAAGTAGATTAAATATTTTCTTTTCGAAATTCAATTGAGCAGATTTAAATTTGATCTCCCAACTCCGAACCCCCACTTTCCTTCTATCCAAGTATGAGTTTGGTGTAACATTAAAATCCCCTAACAATACTATCTTGGCTTTAGGAAATCTAAACATCTTCTTCACTAATAAGTTCCAACATTTTTCATTAGAGACGTTAGGGCCATAGATGTTAACCAACAAGTATTCTTCCCCCTCAATAGAAAATCTAATGATCAAATATCTTCCCTCACTACTCAGTACTCAGAATTTTATATTCCAACCTTGTGTGGAATAGAACCATCACTCCTCTAGATGCTTTCGTATACGATGAAAAGAAAGATTCTCCCAGTCAGCGAGCTCTGATCTTTCTATGCTATTTATCTGATAGGTGGGTTTCCTGTAGACACACTATATCAAAGTATTTTTCCCCAGTAAGTTCTATATACATGGTTAATAGTTCCAAGCTTAGAATGATGTTATTACTAGTAACCATGTGTATAGACTAACTTGATTCTGTCAACAAGTACTTGACTTATGGAGGATCTAACACACTGCTTTTATATTGCTTTAATACGTTCTTTTTTTTTTTGTGCGATACCATTTTTTAACTATGCATGAGCCGTGAATTAGCCTTGTTTGTACTATTTTTTAATAATTGTGTATTTCACCCTTCATTGGCCAACCAAGTTGTATAGGATTGTTTAATAAATATAATGTTTTCCCAACATGTATAGCACTTTGTGTCCCTGTACTGTAATTCTAGTTTTAAGACACTCTCCAATTTACTTGCCTTATCAAATTGTGCACATACTTTTATATGCACAATGTATGAAGTACTGGCAACTGAGCATGTGCAAGAGTTCACAGTGTCAACGTATATGTGGCTGTGATTGGCTGATACTATCTAGCTGTCACACGATACAGGAAGTAAAGTTTGAAATTTGTCAGAAAAAAATCTGCTCATTTAAGATTCAGAGTAACTGCAATTGCATTGTCTTTTTATTATGCACTAATTGATTATGCAGTTCTACTGTAGTTGCATTTCCAGTTGAATTTGGGGAAGCCACTTGAAGCATTCGTTGTGTTGAGCTATTTATATATATATATATATACATATGTGTGTGTGTACATGTGTATTTATATGTGTATATATGTATTTACAGACATATATACACATATAAACACATAAATACATATGTATACATATATAGACACACACATATATATAAATATATATAATATATATATATATATATATATATATATATATATATATATATATATATTTTGTGATTCAGATTGAGCATGAAATTTTAAGCAACTTTCTAATTTACTCCTATTATCAAATTTTCTTCATTCTCTTGGTATCTTTATTTGAAATGCAAGAATGTAAGTTTAGATGCCGGCCCATTTTTGGTGAACAACCTGGGTTGTCCTTGCTGATTGGTGGATAAATTCATCCACCAATAAAAAAGTGCCGTCCAGAGTACTGAAACCAAAAAAAAAGCTCAGATGCCTTCTTTTTCAAATAATGATAGCAAGAGAAAGAAGAAAAATTGATAATAGGAGTAAATTAGAAAGTTGCTTAAAATTGCATGCTCTATCTGAATAACAAAAGAAAAAATTTGGGTTCAGTGTCCCTTTAAGTAGATGAAAACATATAAAACTATATTTATGTAATATTATTTTTTAAGAAACTGCTATACTGTGCATTTACTGTATATATTTGACATTCCAATATGTTCTATGTATTTTTAAATAGATATTCCTATATATCTATCTGTATATATCTATACTTGTATATAATCATGTATATACATAGGTATAAATATATATTTTACCAAAAAAGCATCAGATTTATACAGAAATAGGTATTTATGAATAAACAAAACATATTCTTCCATTTGTAGAACATTAGAATTTAAAATATTAACATGTTCATGTCGGGTTAGCGTTAAATACCGCTCCACTTGTAATTTGGCCCTTGTGATTAAATGATTGGCAATTTTAAGGTATTAATGGCAGTCCACTTTCCAGTTTTGAAATCAGGCAGCAAAGATGATCTGTAAAGGTTGACCTCAGTAGAAATGTGTATTCTTTTAACCTTATTCACTATTTTACTAAGTTACCATGTACAATTTGTAATTTGTAAAGTATCTTTAAGGTATTAGCCTTACCTTAAAATAGTCTAATTCATACATTTACAGCAGGTACTGTACATGAAGCCTGTAGCTTAATAGAAAACAACTATGTATTTATTCTAGAACAATGTGCAGTCGAGGTATAAGGGGATATTATCAAAGCGTCAACTGAAAATATGCTTGAATCCTGCGTCGTATTTGTCGTGAGATTGATCCACCATAGTTATCAAAGCGTCAAGATCATCAAATGTTGAAATGTGTGACGAAATATACGCTCCCGCGATCTCAATTAGACGCAGATCAATGCTTGTATCATTACAGATGTTTCGAATTCACATTCCACTCTATTTGACCCTTTTCCCAATTTATCAAGCATTTAACAGGCACGCTCGCGTCTATTCTGACGCAGCGTACCTAGTTTTCAATTCGCCACCCTTGAGGCCGCGGATGCCATAGAAAACAATGGCAGTCTGAAAACACAAAAAGCTTATGTTCGATGCTGCAAGAGAATGAAGTATATTACATAATAAAAGTAAATTAGAAACTTTATTAAAATTGTATACCCTTTTTAAACCAAACAATAATATTGCTCCACATTTGGTGCACTAGTAGATATAGGGTTAAAAATAAAAAATACATTACTACTTATGGATTATGTTACAACTTTGTCTCTCATTACAAAGCATGTCCACTCGCACATTAATAAATACACCCCTTAGCCTGTGTTTGGCCCACTACTGATATTCACAAAATAGAACTTTTCAGAGCTATCAGTTGATTTCTGAAATACTGGGCCATTATCTGACTGGCTATGAAAAAAAGAGGAGTAATTAACACCATATGATATTCAGAACACCTTCTGTTAATTTGTTTTTTTTTCATGAAGCAAATATCAGTATTTTGTTACATAACACTCTAGGGCACCCTCTCACTGTATATGCTGATACAGATATGGTGCCTTGATACAGTGAAATTAGTAATTATTTTAAATATTTCATGTTGCAAACCTTTCTGTACTGTGGTCTTGTGGAACAGGCCCAGCTTCAAATAGAATAGACAATGTTTCCTGTGAGGTATTTCTAAACTCAACAAACAGAAACCGGTGTTAAAATAGGACACACAGTGTAATATTTTAGACAATGATTTTAAAATTCGAATTGAAGTTTGATTCAATATAATCTTAAGCTGATAGCTCAAAGGGATTGCCCACCTAACATTAAACTGTCATGATTCAGATACAGCAGAAATTAAAATCACCTCTTTACTGTCATGATATTTTCAGTGTTTTTCTTCCTTCTCTTGAATTTCTTTTTTAGTAAGAAATGTCATCTTAAATGCCTGCCCATTTTATAACACCTGTGTAGGGGTGGTTTTTAAAACTAGATTGCAATCAGGAGGGATTACACAGGTACAGAGAGAAAACTGTCCCATCTCTTAAAATATCCATTGATTGCAAATAAATACATATGATACCCTGATTACATGTTATATTCACAATTATTCCTGCTCAGAATAATAATAAAGTTACACTATATACATATAGTGGTATATATAAACACAGAGATATGACAGACAACATTGTTTAGAACAAAAAAAAGAACTTAGGGACATGTAAATATGTTTGCAAAAGATTTCTGACATAATACACACACACACACACATGTGTGCTTGTTCATAGACAGTAATGAAATGATATAAATAAAGTTGGAAAAAACCTGAATAACCGCAACATCAATGACTGTTAGTTAACAACAGTCCGATGCTCATCGTGCTGTACTTGACGCACGTGTTTTTGACGTTTTTTTTGTTTTTAGAAATAAGGGCATCGTATGTGGATCTGCATCAGCGATGTCTGGTGAGCATATTGACACCAGCGAATGCACTGAGTATGACGCTATGATAAATATGCCCCATAGGGGTCAATTTATCAAGCTCCGTATGGAGCTTATGTCTAAAGACCGCTGCTCCATAACTTGTCTGCCTGCTCTGAGGCCGTGGACAGAAATCAACCCGATTGAATACAATCGGGAGGATTGACACCCCCTGCTAGCGGAAGATTGGCCGCAAATCTGCAGGGGGCGGCATTGCACCAGTAGTTCAAAAGAACTGCTGATGCCGCTGTCAACATTTATCGATGTTCGTCGGACATGATACGCTACATTGTATCATGTCCACTCGCACATTAATAAATATACCCCTTAGCCTGTGTTTGGCCCACTACTGATATTCACAAAATAGAACTTTTCAGAGCTATCAGTTGATTTCTGAAATACTGGGCCATTATCTGACTGGCTATGAAAAAAAGAGGAGTAATTAAGACCATATGATATTCAGAACACCTTCTGTTAATTTGTTTTTTTTTCATGAAGCAAATATCAGTATTTTGTTACATAACACTCTAGGGCACCCTCTCACTGTATATGCTGATACAGATATGGTGCCTTGATACAGTGAAATTAGTAATTATTTTAAATATTTCATGTTGCAAACCTTTCTGTACTGTGGTCTTGTGGAACAGGCGCAGCTTCAAATAGAATAGACAATGTTTCCTGTGAGGTATTTCTAAACTCAACAAACAGAAACCGGTGTTAAAATAAAGTTAAGAGTTTCACTCACATCAAACAAGCAGTGCTTTTATAAGCTATCCAATTAGGGTTTTTATATATACAAACTGCTAAAAAAAATACTATATGTCCTATTTTTAATTTGATATGTTTATAGGAACGTATTAAAGGGACAGTAAAGTCATAATTAGACATTCATGATTTAGACAAAACATATAATTTTAAACAACTTTTCAATTTACTTCTATTATTTAATTTGTTTGCTTCTCTTGTTATCCTTTGCTGAAAGGTTTATCTAGGTAAGCTAAGGAACAGCAAAGAACCTAGCTGCTGATTGGTGGCTGCATATATATACTGTGGGGCATATCTATCAAGCTCCGTACGGAACTTGAAGCCCCGTGTTTCTGGCGAACCTTCCGGCATATTTGCGGTTGACAGCTTGATAGATAGGCCTCATAGTGTTAACAAATACAAATATAAACACATTTTTGTTTATTTATGAAGCATAAACTCATCAAATCCTGTGATGTTAAGAGGATAGAAGGGGAAGAGGTGACATGATAGAAACCTTCAAATATATGAAGGGACTTAATAAAATAGAAACTGAAAGCATTTTTCACAAAAAAAACATAATTTATGCTTACCTGATAAATTCCTTTCTCCTGTAGTGTAGTCAGTCCACGGGTCATCATTACTTATGGGATATTAACTCCTCCCCAACAGGAAGTGCAAGAGGATCACCCAAGCAGAGCTGCTATATAGCTCCTCTCCTCTACGTCACACCCAGTCATTCGACCGAGAACCAAACGAGAAAGGAGAAACTATAGGGTGCAGTGGTGACTGGAGTATAATTTAAAATTTAGACCTGCCATAAAAAACAGGGCGGGCCGTGGACTGACTACACTACAGGAGAAAGGAATTTATCAGGTAAGCATAAATTATGTTTTCTCCTGTTAAGTGTAGTCAGTCCACGGGTCATCATTACTTATGGGATACCAATACCAAAGCTAAAGTACACGGATGACGGGAGGGACAGGCAGGATCTTTATACGGAAGGAACCACTGCCTGAAGAACCTTTCTCCCAAAAACAGCCTCCGAAGAAGCAAAAGTGTCAAATTTGTAAAATTTGGAAAAAGTATGAAGAGAAGACCAAGTTGCAGCCTTGCAAATCTGTTCAACAGAGGCCTCATTCTTAAAGGCCCAAGTGGAAGCCACAGCTCTAGTAGAATGAGCTGTAATTCTTTCAGGAGGCTGCTGTCCAGCAGTCTCATAGGCTAAACGTATTATGCTACGAAGCCAGAAAGAGAGAGAGGTAGCAGAAGCTTTTTGACCTCTCCTCTGTCCAGAATAAACGACAAACAGGGAAGAAGTTTGGCGAAAATCTTTAGTTGCCTGTAAATAAAATTTCAGGGCATGGACTACATCCAGATTGTGTAGAAGTCGTTCCTTCTTTGAAGAAGGGTTAGGACACAATGATGGAACAACAATCTCTTGATTGATATTCCTATTAGTGACTATCTTAGGTAAGAACCCAGGTTTAGTACGCAGAACTACCTTGTCTGAATGAAAAATTAGATAAGGAGAATCACAATGTAAGGCCGATAACTCAGAGACTCTTCGAGCCGAGGAAATAGCCATTAAAAACAGAACTTTCCAAGATAACAATTTAATATCAATGGAATGAAGGGGTTCAAACGGAACACCCTGTAAAACGTTAAGAACTAAATTTAAGCTCCATGGTGGAGCAACAGTTTTAAACACAGGCTTAATCCTGGCCAAAGCCTGACAAAAAGCCTGAACGTCTGGAACTTCTGACAGACGTTTGTGTAAAAGAATGGACAGAGCTGAGATCTGTCCCTTTAAGGAACTAGCAGATAAACCCTTTTCTAAACCTTCTTGTAGAAAAGACAATATCCTAGGAATCCTAACCTTACTCCATGAGTAACTCTTGGATTCGCACCAATGTAAGTATTTACGCCATATTTTATGGTAAATCTTTCTGGTAACAGGTTTCCTAGCCTGTATTAGGGTATCAATTACTGACTCAGAAAATCCACGCTTTGATAAAATCAAGCGTTCAATTTCCAAGCAGTCAGCTTCAGAGAAATTAGATTTTGATGTTTGAAAGGACCCTGAATCAGAAGGTCCTGTCTCAGAGGCAGAGACCAAGGTGGACAGGATGACATGTCCACTAGATCTGCATACCAGGTCCTGCGTGGCCACGCAGGCGCTATCAGAATCACCGATGCTCTCTCCTGTTTGATCCTGGCAATCAATCGAGGAAGCATCGGGAAGGGTGGAAACATATAAGCCATCCCGAAGGTCCAAGGTGCTGTCAAAGCATCTACCAGGACCGCTCCCGGGTCCCTGGACCTGGACCCGTAACAAGGAAGCTTGGCGTTCTGGGGAGACGCCATGAGATCTATATCTGGTTTGCCCCAACGTCGAAGTATTTGGGCAAAGACCTCCGGATGAAGTTCCCACTCCCCCGGATGAAAAGTCTGACGACTTAGGAAATCCGCCTCCCAGTTCTCCACTCCCGGAATGTGGATCGCTGACAGGTGGCAAGAGTGAGACTCTGCCCAGCGAATTATCTTTGATACTTCCATCATCGCTAGGGAGCTTCTTGTCCCTCCTTGATGGTTGATGTAAGCTACAGTCGTGATGTTGTCCGACTGAAACCTGATGAACCTCCGAGTTGTTAACTGAGGCCAAGCCAGAAGGGCATTGAGAACTGCTCTCAATTCCAGAATGTTTATTGGAAGGAGACTCTCCTCCTGAGTCCATGATCCCTGAGCCTTCAGGGAATTCCAGACAGCACCCCAACCTAGTAGGCTGGCGTCTGTTGTTACAATCGTCCAGTCTGGCCTGCTGAAGGGCATCCCCCTGGACAGATGTGGCCGAGAAAGCCACCATAGAAGAGAATTTCTGGTCTCTTGATCCAGATTCAGAGTAGGGGACAAATCTGAGTAATCCCCATTCCACTGACTTAGCATGCACAATTGCAGCAGTCTGAGATGAAGGCGTGCAAAGGGTACTATGTCCATTGCCGCTACCATTAAGCCGATTACCTCCATGCATTGAGCCACTGACGGGTGTTGAATGGAATGAAGGACACGGCAAGCATTTTGAAATTTTGTTAACCTGTCCTCTGTCAGGTAAATCTTCATTTCTACAGAATCTATAAGAGTCCCCAAGAAGGGAACTCTTGTGAGTGGTAAGAGAGAACTCTTCTCTTCGTTCACCTTCCACCCATGCGACCTTAGAAATGCCAGTACTAACTCTGTATGAGACTTGGCAGATTGAAAGCTTGACGCTTGTATCAGAATGTCGTCTAGGTACGGAGCCACCGAAATTCCTCGCGGTCTTAGTACCGCCAGAAGAGAGCCCAGAACCTTTGTGAAGATTCTTGGAGCCGTAGCCAACCCGAATGGAAGAGCTACAAACTGGTAATGCCTGTCTAGGAAGGCAAACCTTAGATACCGGAAATGATCTTTGTGAATCGGTATGTGAAGGTAGGCATCCTTTAAATCCACTGTGGTCATGTACTGACCCTTTTGGATCATGGGTAAGATTGTCCGAATAGTTTCCATTTTGAACGATGGAACTCTTATGAATTTGTTTAGGATCTTTAAATCCAAGATTGGTCTGAAGGTTCCTTCTTTCTTGGGAACCACAAACAGATTTGAGTAAAACCCTTGTCCGTGTTCCGACCTCGGAACCGGATGGATCACTCCCATTAGTAAAAGATCTTGTACACAGCGTAGAAACGCCTCTTTCTTTATCTGGTTTGTTGACAACCTTGAAAGATGAAATCTCCCTTTTGGGGGAGAGGTTTTGAAGTCCAGAAGATATCCCTGAGATATGATCTCTAACGCCCAGGGATCCTGGACATCTCTTGCCCAAGCCTGGGCGAAGAGAGAAAGTCTGCCCCCCACTAGATCCGTTCCCGGATCGGGGGCCCTCAATTCATGCTGTCTTAGGGGCAGCAGCAGGCTTTCTGGCCTGCTTGCCCTTGTTCCAGGTCTGGTTAGGTTTCCAGCCTTGTCTGTAGCGAGCAACAGCTCCTTCCTGTTTTGGAGCAGAGGAAGTTGATAATGCTCCTGCCTTGAAGTTACGAAAGGCACGAAAATTAGACTGTCTAGCCCTAGGTTTGGCTCTGTCTTGAGGCAGGGCATGGCCTTTACCTCCTGTAATATCAGCGATAATTTCTTTCAAACCGGGCCCGAATAAGGTCTGCCCCTTGAAAGGTATGTTAAGTAATTTAGATTTAGAAGTAACATCAGCTGACCAGGATTTTAGCCACAGTGGTCTACGTGCCTGAATGGCGAATCCGGAATTCTTAGCCGTAAGTTTAGTTAAATGTACTACGGCATCTGAAATAAATGAATTAGCTAGCTTAAGGGTTTTAAGCTTGTTTGAAATCTCATCTATAGTTGCTGAGTCAAGAGTCTCTTCCAGAGACTCGGACCAAAATGCGGCCGCAGCCGTGACAGACGCAATACATGCAAGGGGTTGCAATATAAAACCTTGTTGAACAAACATTTTCTTAAGATAACCCTCTAACTTTTTATCCATTGGATCTGAAAAAGCACAGCTATCCTCCACCGGGATAGTGGTACGCTTAGCCAGAGTAGAAACCGCTCCCTCCACCTTAGGGACCGTCTGCCATAAGTCCCGTGTGGTGGCGTCTATTGGAAACATTTTTCTAAATACAGGAGGGGGGGGGGGAAAGGGTACACCGGGCCTATCCCACTCCTTAGTAATTATCTCTGTAAGCCTCTTAGGTATAGGAAATACGTCGGTACTCGCCGGTACCGCATAGTATCTATCCAGCCTACATAATTTCTCTGGGATTGCAACGGTGTTACAATCATTCAGAGCCGCTAGTACCTCCCCTAGCAGTACACGGAGGTTTTCTAGTTTAAACTTAAAATTTGAAATGTCTGAATCCACTCTATTTGGATCAGATCTGTCACCTGCAGAATGAAGCTCTCCGTCCTCATGTTCTGCAAATTGTGACGCAGTATCTGACATGGCCCTATTATTATCAGCGCACTCTGTTCTCACCCCAGAGTGATCTCGCTTACCTCTAAGTTCTGGTAATTTAGACAAAACTTCAGTCATAACATTAGCCATGTCCTGTAGGGTGATTTGTAATGGCCGCCCTGATGTACTCGGCGTTACAATATCACGCACCTCCCGAGCGGGAGATGCAGGTACTGACACGTGAGGCAAGTTAGTCGGCATAACTTCCCCCTCGTTGTTTGGTGAATGATGTTCAACATGTACAGATTGACTTTTATTTAGAGTAGCATCAATGCAATTAGTACATAAATTTCTATTGGGCTCCACCTTGGCTTTTGCACATATAGCACAGAGATATTCCTCTGAGTCAGACATGTTTAACAAACTAGCAATTAGACTAGCAAGCTTGGAAATACCTTTCAACTAAATTTACAAGTAATATGTAAAACGTACTGTGCCTTTAAGAAGCACAGAAAAAAACTATGACAGTTGAATAACAATGAACCGGAGAAGTTATAAAAACCAAATTTTTCCCGGTAAAGGCATAAATTTAGCAAAGGATTGCACCCATTAGCAATGGATAACTAACCCTTAATAGCAGAAAAAAATGTATAAAATATAAACGTTTTTTATCACAGTCAAAGCACAATCTCACAGGTCTGCTGTGAGTGATTACCTCCCTCCAAATAAGTTTTGAAGACCCTTGAGCTCTGTAGAGACGATCCGGATCATGCAGGGAGAGAAACAGACTTGTGACTGAATTTCTAATGCGTAGCAAAAGCGCCAAAAATAGGCCCCTCCCCCTCACACACAACAGTGAGGGAAGTTCAGTGAAACTGTTTTAAATTTAAAATAAACGACAGCCAAGTGGAAAATAGTGCCCAAAACAATTTTTCACCAAGTACCTCAGATAATTAAACGATTTAACATGCCAGCAAACGTTTAAAATCTAACAATATGAAATGTCATTAAAAAGCCTGCTGCTAGTCGTTCCCACTGCAAGTTAGGCTAAAAGTTATATGCATACAGTATTGTCCCAGTGAAGTGCCATTCCCCAGAATACTGAAGTGTAAACATATATACATAACAGCCTGATACCAGTTGCTACTACTGCATTTAAGGCTGAACTTACATTATATCGGTATTGGCAGTATTTTCTCAGTCAGTTCCATTCCTCAGAAAATAATATACTGCAACATACCTCTTTGCAGGTGAATCTGCCCACTGTCCCCTGATCTGAAGTTTACCTCACTCCTCAGAATGGCCGAGAACAGCAAAATGAATCTTAGTTACGTCCGCTAAGATCATACAAAAAACTCAGGTAGATTCTTCTTTAATTCTACCTGAGAAGGAACAACACACTCCGGTGCTGTTTAAAATAACAAACTTTTGATTGAAGATATAAAAACTAAGTATAATCACCACAGTCCTCTCACACATCCTATTAGTTGGGTGCAAGAGAATGACTGGGTGTGACGTAGAGGGGAGGAGCTATATAGCAGCTCTGCTTGGGTGATCCTCTTGCACTTCCTGTTGGGGAGGAGTTAATATCCCATAAGTAATGATGACCCGTGGACTGACTACACTTAACAGGAGAAATTAATGCCAAAACAAGGGGTCACAATCTAAAGTTAGAGGGTAGCAGATTCAGGAGAAATTTGAGGAATCATTTTTTTACAGAAAGGGTGGTGGATTCATGGAATAAACTTCCATTTGAGGTGGTAAACACAAAGGGGCATATTTATCAAGCTCCGAATGGAGCTTGATGCCCGGTGTTTCTGGTGAGCCTGCAGGCTCGCCAGAAACAGCAGTTATGAAGCAGCGGTCACAAAGACCGCTGCTCCATAACCTGTCCGGCTGCTCTGAGCAGGCGGACAAACATCGCCGGAAATCAACCCGATCGAGTACGATTGGGTTGATTGACACCCCCCTGCTGGCGGCCCATTGGCCGCGAGTCTGCAGGGGGCGGCGTTGCTCGCCATATTCAGCGAGGTCTGGCGGACCTGATCCGCACTGTCGGATCAGGTCCGACAGACTTTGATAAATTGGGGCCAAAGACTGTAAAGGAATTCAAAAATGCCTGGGACATGCATAAGGCTATCCTAAGGAAAAAGTAACATGTAATATGGGTAGACTTGATGGGACTTTTTGGTTCTTGTCTACCGTCAAATTCTATGTTTCTATATATTGATATATTTTATATCACTTCATAACATTGCTCATTTCCACAGACAAAATCTGCCCATGAATAATGTCTGGTGTAAAATTTGCTGAAAAGAAACTTATTGAAACATACATAGAAAGTAATCACACTATAAAGTAGACACTTTTTAAATCAAGATATATGTATATTCATTTTCTACAATGCAACTTTATAATTATAGCTTGCCATCAAAAACTATTTAAAAGGACATGAAACCCACATTTTTTCTTTCATGATTTAGGTAGAACATACAATTTTAAACAACTTTTCAGTTTATTTCTATTATCAAATTTGCTTCATTCTCTTGGTATCATTTGTTGAAGGAGCAGCAATGCACTACTGGTTTCTAACTGAACACATGGGTGAGCCAATGACAATCTGGTACCTATTTAACAAAGGTCTGTCGGACCTGATCCGACAGTGTGGATCAGGTCCGCCAGACCTCGCTGAATGCGGAGAGCAATACGCTCTCCTTATTCAGCATTGCACAAGCAGCTATTGTGAGCTGCTGGTACAACGCTGCACTCTGCAGATTCGCAGCCAAACGGCCACAAGCAGGGTGGTGTCAATCAACTGGATCGTACTCGATCGGGTTGAATTGCGGCGATGTCTGTCAGGCGGACAGGTTATGGAGCAGCGGTCTTTAATAATACTTTAATAATTTGAGTAGGGTTAGGTTTCTTTAATATGTAATTTAGTTTATTTAACTGGTAGTTTAACTTAATTGTAGGGTAATAGTTAGGGTAGGTTAATTAATAGTTTAATAGTTTATTTTAATTCTACAGGTAAGTTTAGATTTATTTGAAGATAGGAATGTTGTAATTTTAATTTAAAGTTAGCGGCTTGTTAGGTTTAGGGGTTAATAGCTTAATTTAGTTTATGGCAATGTGGGGGGCTGACGGTTTAGGGGTTAATAGGTTTAGTTAGTGGTAGTGATGTGGGAGGCCAGAGGTTTAGGGGTTAATACATTTTATTTAGGTGTCTGCAATGTCGGGAGTCGCAGATTAGGGGTGTTTAGACTCTGGGTTTATGTTAGGGTGTTAGGTGTAAATGTTACTTGTTTTCTACCATAGAAATCAATGGGTTATATTTCTTTGTCTTGCAACATCGAACATAAGCTTTCGCTGCTTTCAGACTCCAGGGTGGCGGAAAAACCAGGTATGATGCGTCCGAATAGCCGCGAGCGTACCTGTTAAAAGTTTGATAACTTGGAAAAAGTTTTAGATAGAGCCGAATGTGTATTCAAAACATCTGTAAGCATCGATCTGCGTAGGATTGAGACCGGCGGACCGTATGTTACGTCACAAATTTCAACTTTTGCCAGTCTGTAGGCTTTGATAACTAGGTCGGATCAATCTCGCAACAATTACGATGCAGAATTCCGCCGTATTTGCGGTTGACAGCTTGATAGATAGGCCCCTATTACATTTAGGTCATTATGATCAAAGAGAACAATATATTACACTGATACTATTTTTCTAAAGCAATACTTGTTTTTCACAATAAGTACATTGTTTATATTTCCCAATGTTTTACCAAAAGCTACATAAGATGGAATGACACTAAAAGATCACTACAGCCACAAGTCACGAGTGTTTACTTGCCTAGTGCTTGCAACAATATAAAATGAATCATGTTGTGCCTAAGCCATTCAGTTTGAACTCTTGTGTCAAACATGGCAAATCATACAGATTTGGACAACTTGGAATTAATAACTCCAGCAGAAGCATCTGAGTATGAAACCCATCAAATAGTGGTAAAATGCAATGGATGTTAGATCATAAAACATGGTTGCCAATCTACCAAAAATATAACAAAAAACTTAAAAGGGGCATTAAACACTTTGAGATGATAATATAAAATTATCACTCATATATCCTATATTATAAAAGGCCAGGTGTGTTTGTCTGAAGCCGTCATGCGCAGTAGAGACTGCGCGCGGACAAACACACCTGGCCTTCAGCTGCAGAGTAGTGCGCACTGCGGAAGCTGCCTGGTGGGGGCGTGACCGGCGCTGAGCGTGCTGTGATGGGGGCGTGGCCGGCGGGCGTGGTGGGCGTGGCGGGCGTGACGAGGGGGCGTGATCGGCGGGAAGAGAGAGCAAAAGAGAGGGGGAGAGAGAGAGCAAAAGAGAGGGGAAGAGAGAGCAAAAGAGAGGGGGGAGAGAGAGCAAAAGAGAGGGGGAGAGAGAGCAAAAGAGAGGGGGGGAGAGAGAGAGAGCGCAAAAGAGGGGGGAGAGAGAGAGCAAAAGAGGGGGGAGAGAGAGAGCAAAAGAGGGGGGAGAGAGCAAAATAGGGGAGAGAGAGAGCAAAAGAGGGCGAGAGAGAGCAAGAGGGGGGAGAGAGCAGATGAGGGGGGGAAGAGAGAGAGCGAGCAAAAGAGGGGAGAGAAAGCAAAAGAGGTGGGAGAGAGAGAGCAAAAGAGGGGGGAGAGAGAGCACAAGAGGGGAGAGAGAGAGCAAAAAAGGGGAGAGAGAGAGAGCAAAAGAGGGGGGAGAGTGCAAAATAAGGGGGAGAGAGAGAACTCAAAAGAGAGAGGGGGAGAGAGAGAGAGCGCAAAAGAGAGGGGGGAGAGAGAGGGAGCAAGGGTTGGAACCGCGGTACCTAAAAAATTGGCCCGTGTACACAGGCTTTAGGGCTAGAATATATATAAACAAGTCTGCAAAATACTTTCATTGTTTATTTTTTCCCCTTTTCCTGTATTTCCATTCTGAAATTGTGAGTTTTTCTGTTCCTGTTAGAAGAAAAAAGTACAAACTATGCACACTCTAGTGACCTATTTATTACTGTCCTTAACTGGCCACAGCAGAGAAGGTAACCTAAGTTACAACATGACAACTCCTATTGTTTTATAGAGACTAAGGCCCCTAGTTATCAAGCCGTCAAATACGCTGGAATTCCGCAGCGTATTTGTGGCGAGGCTGATTCGCCTTAGTTATCAAGCCCTAGACACCGGCAAAAGTAGAATTTAGTGACGTAAGCTTCGATCCGCCGGACTCGGTCCGACACAGATCGATTCTTATGTCACTCCAGATGTTCCGCACACAAGTTCGGCACAATCTGACTACTTTTGCTAGTTATCAAAAACCTAGCAGGTTCATGTTCGCTACTGCCAGACATCCCATTGATTCCTATGGAAGATGTCTGCACCTAACACCCTAACATGTACCCCGAGTCTAAACACCCCTAATCTGTCCCCCCTACACCACCGCAACTAAATAAATGTATTACCCCCTAAACCGCCGCTCCCGGAGCCCACCGCCACTATAATAAACTTATTAACCCCTAAACCGCCACTCCCGGAGCCCACCACAACTATAATAAATATGTTAGCCCCTAAACCGCCGCTCCCGGTCCCCGCCGCAACTTTAATATATGTATTAACCCCTAAACCGCCACTCCCGGACCCCGCCGCCACCTACATAATACCTATTAACCCCTATCCTGCCCCCCCCTACACCGTCGCCACCTATAAGAAAGATATTAACCCCTATCCTGCTGATCCAGGACCTCGCCGCAACTAAATAAATTGTTTAACCCCTAAACTGCCGCTCCAGGACCCCGCCGCCACCTATATTAAACTTATTAACCCCTAATCTGCCCCCCCTACACCGTTGCCACCTATAATAAATTTATTAACCCCAATCCTGCCCTCCCTACACCGCCGCCACTGTAATAAAATTATTAACCCCTAAACCTAAGTCTAACACTAACCCTAACACCCCCCTAACTTAAATATTAATTAAATAAATCTAAATAATATTTCTCTTATTAACTAAATTAATCCTATTTAAAACTAAATACTTACCTTTAAAATAAACCCTAATATAGCTACAATATAAATATTAATTATGTTGTAGCTATTTTAGGATTTATTTTTATTTTACAGGCAACTTTCAATTTATTTTAACTAGGTACAATAGCTATTAAATAGTTATTAACTATTTAATAGCTACCTAGTTAAAATAAAGAGAAATTTACCTGTAAAATAAAAAACACAATTTATGCTTACCTGATAAATTTATTTCTCTTGTGGTGTATCCAGTCCACGGATCATCCATTACTTGTGGGATATTCTCATTCCCAACAGGAAGTTGCAAGAGGACACCCACAGCAGAGCTGTTATATAGCTCCTCCCCTAACTGCCATATCCAGTCATTCGACCGAAAACAAGCCGAGAAAGGAGAAAGCATAGGGTGCAGTGGTGACTGTAGTTTAAATTTAATAATTACCTGCCTTAAATAAAGTTAACAAGCAAATATAAAAAAATGGTACTGTGCCTTTAAGGGAAACAAATATTGTCAAAATGTGAAAAACAGTGAAAAAAGGCAGTAAACCAAGCAAAACAGCTAACAGAGCATTGCACCCACTTGCAAATGGATGATTAACCCCTTAGTTAAAAAAACAGATAAAAAAAACGATATAGACGTTTTTTAACAGTCACAACAAACTGCCACAGCTCTGCTGTGGCCCTACCTTCCTCAATAAATGACTTTGTCAAGCCTTTGAGCCCTTTAGAGATGTTCTATAGCATTCAGGGGACTTCTGAGGGAAGCTGGATGTCTCAGTCCGTAATTTTAACTGCGCAAAAAAACGCTAAAATAGGCCCCTCCCACTCATACTACAACAGTGGAAAGCCTCAGGAAACTGTTTCTAGGCAAAATTTAAGCCAGCCATGTGGAAAAAACTAGGCCCCAATAAAGTTTTAACACCAAAGCATATATAAAAAACGCTTAAACATGCCAGCAAACGTTTTATATTGCAATTTTATAAGAGTATTACCTCTGAGAGTAAGCATGATACCAGTCGCTATTAAATAACTGTATTCAGGCTTAACTTTCATTAATCCGGTATCAGCAGCATTTTCTAGCATTTTCCATCTCTAGAAAAAATTGTAACTGCACATACCTCATAGCAGAGTAACCTGCACGCCATTCTCCCGCTGAAGTTACCTCTCTCCTCAGACATATGTGAGAACAGCAATGGATCTTAGTTACAACCTGCTAAGATCATAGAAAACGCAGGCAGATTCTTCTTCTATTTACTGCCTGGCATAAAATAGTACAACTCCGGTACCATTTAAAAATAACAAACTTTTGATTGAAGAAAAAAAACTAACTATATTTCACCACTCTCTCTTACTACCTCCATGCTTGTTGAGAGTTGCAAGAGAATGACTAGATATGGCAGTTAGGGGAGGAGCTATATAACAGCTCTGCTGTGGGTGTCCTCTTGCAACTTCCTGTTGGGAATGAGAATATCCCACAAGTAATGGATGATCCGTGGACTGGATACACCTTATAAGAGAAACTAACCTAAGTTCCAATTACACCTAACACTACACTATACTTTAATAAATTATTCCTATTTAAAACTAAATACTTACCTGTAAAATAAACCCTAAGATAGCTACAATGTAACTAATAATTACATTGTAACTATTTTAGGATTTATATTTATTTTACAGGTAACTTTGTATTTATTTTAGCTAGTTAGAATAACTATTTAATAACTACCTAGCTAAAAGAAATACAAAATTACAAGTAAAATAAATCCTAACCTAAGTTACAATTAAACCTAACACTACACTATCATTAAATTAATTAAATAAATTACCTACAAATAACTACAATTAAATTCAATTAAATAAACTAACTAAAGTACAAAAAATAAAAAAAGCTAAGTTACAAAAAATAAAAAAAATAAGTTACAAACATTTAAAAAATATTACAACAATTTTAAGCTACTTACACCTAATCTAAGCCCCCTAATAAAATAACAAAGCCCCCCAAAATAAAAAAATTCCCTACCCTATTCTACATTAAAAAGTTACCAGCTCTATTACCTTACCAGACCTTAAAAGGACCTTTTGTGGGGCATGCCCCAAAGAAAACATCTCTTTTGCCTGTAAAATAAAAATACAACCCCCCAACATTAAAACCCACCACCCACATACCCCTACTCTAACCAAACCCCCCTTAAATAAACCTAACACTACCCCCCTGAAGATCATCCTACCTTTAGCCGTCTTCAGCCAGCCGACCCACCGATGGAACTGAAGAAGAGATCTGGAGCGGCAGAAGTCATCATCCAAGGGGCGCTGAAGAAGTCTTCCATCCGATTGAAGTCATCATCCAAGGGGCGCTGAAGAAGTCTTCCATCTGATTGAAGTCTTCATCCAAGTGGCGTCTTCAATTATCATCCATCCGGAGCTGAGCGGAGCCGTCTTCAGACGAGCCGACGCGGAGCCATCCTCTTCTTCCTGACGATGTCATCCAAGATGGCGTCCCTTCAATTCCGATTGGCTGATAGGACTCTATCAGCCAATCAGAATTAAGGTAGGAAAAATCTGATTGGCTGATTGAATCAGCCAATCAGATTGAAGTTCAATCCGATTGGCTGATCCAATCAGCCAATCAGATTGAGCTCACATTCTATTGGCTGATCGGAACAGCCAATAGAATGCAAGCTCAATCTGATTGGCTGATTGGATCAGCCAATCGGATTGAACTTCAATCTGATTGGCTGATCCAATCAGATTTTTCCTACCTTAATTCCGATTGGCTGATAGAATCCTATCAGCCAATCGGAATTGAAGGGATGCCATCTTGGATGACGTCACGTAAAGGTACGGTCATTCGTTGTTAGTCGTCGGGAAGAAGAGGATGGCTCCACGTCGGCTCGTCTGAAGATGGCTCCGCTCCACTCCGGATGGATGAAGATTGAAGACGCCGCTTAGATGAAGACTTCAATCGGATGGAAGACTTCTTCAGCGCCCCTTGGATGATGACTTCTGCCGCTCTGGATCTCTTCTTCAGTTCCATCGGTGGGTCGGCTGGCTGAAGACGGCTAAAGGTAGGATGATCTTCAGGGGGGTAGTGTTAGGTTTATTTAAGGAGGGTTTGGGTTAGAGTAGGGGTATGTGGGTGGTGGGTTTTAATGTTGGGGGTGTTGTATTTTTATTTTACAGGCAAAAGAGCTGTTTTCTTTGGGGCATGCCCCGCAAAAGGCCCTTTTAAGAGCTGGTAAGGTAATAGAGCTGGTAACTTTTTAATGTAGAATAGGGTAGGGAATTTTTTTATTTTGGGGGGCTTTGTTATTTTATTAGGGGGCTTAGATTAGGTGTAAGTAGCTTAAAATTGTTGTAATATTATTTAAATGTTTGTAACTTATTTTTTTTATTTTTTGTAACTTAGCTTTTTTTATTTTTTGTACTTTAGTTAGTTTATTTAATTGAATTTAATTGTAGTTATTTGTAGGTAATTTATTTAATTAATTTAATGATAGTGTAGTATTAGGTTTAATTGTAACTTAGGTTAGGATTTATTTTACAGGTAATTTTGTATTTATTTTAGCTAGGTAGTTATTAAATAGTTAATAACTATTTAATAACTATTCTAACTAGCTAAAATAAATACAAAGTTACCTGTAAAATAAATAAAAATCCTAAAATAGCTACAATGTAATTATTAATTACATTGTAGCTATCTTATGGGTTTTTTTTTACAGGTAAGTATTTAGTTTTAAATAGGAATAATTTATTAAAGTATAGTGTAGTGTTAGGTTTAATTGTAACTTAGGTTAGTTTTTATTTTACAGGTAAATTTCTCTTTATTTTAACTAGGTAGCTATTAAATAGTTAATAACTATTTAATAGCTATTGTACCTAGTTAAAATAAATTGAAAGTTGCCTGTAAAATAAAAATAAATCCTAAGATAGCTACAATATAATTATTATTTATATTGTAGCTATATTAGGGTTTATTTTAAAGGTAAGTATTTAGTTTTAAATAGGATTAATTTAGTTCATAAAAGAAATATTATTTAGATGTATTTAATTAATATTTAAGTTAGGGGGGGTGTTAGGGTTAGTGTTAGACTTAGGTTTAGGGGTTAATAATTTTATTACAGTGGCGGAGGTGTAGGGGGGGCAGGATAGGGGTTAATAAATTTATTATAGGTGGCGACGGTGTAGGGGGGGCAGATTAGGGGTTAATAAGTTAAATATAGGTTGCGGCGGGGTCTGGGAGCGGCGGTTTAGGGGTTAAACAATTTATTTAGTTGCGGCGAGGTCCGGGATCCGCAGGATAGGGGTTAATAACTTTATTATAGGTGGCGGCGGTATAGGGGGGGCAGGATATGGGTTACTAGGTATAATGTAGGTGGCGGCGGTGTCCGGGAGCGGCGGTTTAGGGGTTAATACATTTATAAGAGTTGCGGCTGGGTCTAGGAGCGGCAGTTTAGGGGTTAATAACTTTATTTAGTTGCGGGGGGCTCCGGGGGCGCCGGTATAGGGGGTAGAACAGTGTAGTTAGTGTGGGTGCTTAGTGACAGCTTGTCAATAATGCTGTCAAAAAGCCGAAGAGCAGCGAGATCGGATGAGTGATAACTATCACAGTCCGCTGCTCATCGCCCCGTACTTGGTACGCGGCTTTTTGACAGATTTCTTGATAACTTTGGCGAAATTTTTCAGGTCCGCGGCAGCGATGGTAGGTGAGCTTAGGCGGGCATATTGGGCCGGCGAAGGCAGGTAAAGTAGACACGTTGATAACTAGAGGCCTAAAATTTACACTTGTTTTGTCAATATTTAAAGGACCAGAAAATACAGTAGATTTGCATAATCAACAAATGCGTGATAACAAGACAATGCAATACCACTTAAGGGTTAAATTTAACAAGAGGTGAGCAAACATGATTCGCTGTAACGAATTATGTATGCTCGACATTGCTAAATGCCGACAGCATAAGCCATTCGGCCGCTATCAGGGGCCATTCATCATCCTGATTGGATCAGATTGGGATGATTTCAGTCCACTGCTTTCTGGACCAGAAAAGATGGGGCGTCGATGCAGCATCCACTGCTTAAAGGGACACTAAACTCAAAATTTTTCTTTCATGATTCAGATAGAGCATGCATTAACCCCTAATCTGCCGACCGCAAAGCGCCGCTACTTACGTTATCCTTATGTACCCCTAATCTGCTGCCCCTAACACCGCCGACCCCTATATTATATTTATTAACCCCAAATCTGCCCCCCACAACGTCGCCTCAACCTGCCTACACTTATTAACCCCTAATCTGCTGAGCGGACCGCACCGCTATTATAATAAAGTTATTAACCCCTAATCTGCTTCACTAAACCTATAATAAATAGTATTAACCCCTAATCTGCCCTCCCTATCATCGCCGACACCTAACTTCAAGCATTAACCCCTAATCTGCCGACTGGAGCTCACCGCTATTCTAATAAATTTATTAACCCCTAAAGCTAAGTCTAACCCTAACACTAACACCCCCCTAAGTTAAATATAATTGAACTCTAACAAAATTAATTAACTCTTATTAAATAAATTATTCATATTTAAAGCTAAATACTTACCTGTAAAATAAATCCTAATATAGCTACAATAAAAATTATATTTATATTATAGCTATTTTAGGATTTATATTTATTTTACAGGTAACTTTGTATTTATTTTAACCAGGTACAATAGCTAAAATAGTTAAAATAATTACAAAATTACCTGTAAAATAAATCCTAACCTAAGTTACAATTAAACCTAACATTACACTTTCAATAAATAAATTAAATACAATACCTACAAAAAACTACAATGAAATAAACTAACTAAAGTACAAAAAATAAAAAAGAACTAAGTTACAAAAAATAAAAAAATATTTACAAACATCAGAAAAATATTACAACAATTTTAAACTAATTACACCTACTCTAAGCCCCCTAATAAAATAACAAAGACCCCCAAAATAAAAAAATTCCCTACCCTATTCTAAATTACTAAAGTTCAAAGCTCTTTTACCTTACCAGCCCTGAACAGGGCCCTTTGGGGGGGCATGCCCCAAAGAATTCAGCTCTTTTGCCTGTAAAAAAAAACATACAATACCCCCCCCAACATTACAACCCACCACCCTCATACCCCTAATCTAACCCAAACCCCCCTTAAATAAACCTAACACTAAGCCCCTGAAGATCTTCCTACCTTATCTTCACCATACCAGGTTCACCGATCGATCCAGAAGAGCTCCTCCGATGTCGTGATCCAAGCCCAAGCGGGGGGCTGAAGAGGTCCATGATCCGGCTGAAGTCTTCATCCAAGCGGGAGCTGAAGAGGTCCATGATCCGGCTGAAGTCTTCTATCAACGGCATCTTCAATCTTCTTTCTTCCGGATCCATCTTGCAGACCTCCGACGCGGAACATCCTGCTGGCCCGACGGACTACCGACGAATGAAGGCTCCTTTAAGGGACGTCATCCAAGATGGCGTCCCTCGAATTCCGATTGGAATTCAGCCAATCGGAATTAAGGTAGGAAAATTCTGATTGGCTCATGGAATCAGCCAATCAGAATCAAGTTCAATCCGATTGGCCGATCCGATCAGCCAATCAGATTGAGCTCTCATTCTATTGGCTGATCGGAACAGCCAATAGAATGCGAGCTCAATCTGATTGGCTGATCGGATCAGCCAATCGGATTGAACTCGATTCTGATTGGCTGATTCCATCAGCCAATCAGAATTTTCCTACCTTAATTCCGATTGGCTGATAGAATCCTATCAGCCAATCGGAATTCAAGGGACGCCATCTTGGATGACGTCCCTTAAAGGAGCCTTCATTCGTCGGTAGCCTTCATTCGACGGTAGTCCGTCGGGCCAGCAAGATGTTCCGCGTCGGAGGTCTGCAAGATGGATCCGGAAGAAAAAAGATTGAAGATGCCATTGATAGAAGACTTCAGCCGGATCATGGACCTCTTCAGCTCCCGCTTGGATGAAGACTTCAGCCGGATCATGGACCTCTTCAGCCCCCCGCTTGGGCTTGGATCACAACATCGGAGGAGCTCTTCTGGATCGATCGGTGAACCTGGTATGGTGAAGATAAGGTAGGAAGATCTTCAGGGGCTTAGTGTTAGGTTTATTTAACCCCTTAATGACCGGACCATTTTTCAATTTTCTTACCCTTAATGACAATGGCTATTTTTACATTTCTGCAGTGTTTGCATTTAGCTGTAATTTTCCTCTTACTCGTTTATTGTACCCACACATATTATATACCGTTTTTCTCGCCATTAAATTGACTTTCTAAAGATACCATTATTTTCATCATATCTTATAATTTACTAAAAAAAATGATAAAATATGAGGAAAAAATGGAAAAAAAACACACTTTTTCTAACTTTGACCCCCAAAATCTGTTACACATCTACAATCACCAAAAAACACTGATGCTAAATAGTTTATAAATTTTGTCCTGAGTTTAGAAATACCCAATGTTTGCACGTTCTTTGCTTTTTTTGCAATTTATGGGGCAATAAATACAAGTAGCACTTTACTATTTCCAAACCACTTTTTTTCAAAATTAGCGCTAGTTACTTTGGAACCCTGATATCTGTCAGGAATACCTGAATATCCCTTGACATGTATATATTTTGTTTTAGAAGACATCCCAAAGTATTGATCTAGGCCCATTTTGGTATATTTCATGCCACCATTTCACCGCCAAATGCGATAAAAAAAAAAAAAAGTTAACTTTTTCACAAATTTTGTCACAAACTTTAGGTTTCCCACTGAAATTATTTATAAACAGCTTCTGCAATTATGGCACAAATGGTTGTAAATTCTTCTCTGGGATCCCCTTTTTCAGAAATAACAGACTTATATGGCTTTGTGGTTGCGTTTTGGTAATTAGAAGGCCGCTAAATGCCGCTGCGCACCACACGTGTTTTATGTCCAGGAGTGAAGGGGTTAATTAGGGAGCTTGTAGGGAGCTTGTAGTGTTAATTTTAGCTTTAGTGTAGTGTAGTAGACAACCCCAAGTATTGATCTAGGCTCATTTTGGTATATTTTATGCCACCATTTCACCGCCAAATGCGAGCAAATAAAAAAAAAACTTTACATTTTTCACAATTTTAGGTTTCTCACTGAAATTATTTATAAACAGCTTGTGTTATTATGGCAGAAATTGTTGTAAAAGCTTCTCTGGGATCCCCTTTGTTCAGAAATAGCAGACTTATATGGCTTTGGCGTTGCTTTTTGGTAATTAGAATGATGAATTATGCCCAGCAGTGAAGGGGTTAAATTAGGTAGCATGTAAGGAGCTTGCAGGGTTCATTTTAGAGATCAGCCTCCCACCTGACACATCCCACCCCCTGATCCCTCCCAAACAGCTCTCTTCCCTCCCCCACCCCAAAATTGTTCCCGCCATCTTAAGTACTGGCAGAAAGTCTGCCAGTACTAAATAAAAGAGTTTTTTTTTTTTTAAATAAAAATAATAAAATATTTTAGTTGTGATGAACCCCTTCCTTAGCACCAACCTCCCTGATCCCCCCCTCCAGCTCTCTAACCCTCTCCCCTACCTAATTACCGCCATCTTGGGTACTGGCAGCTGTCTGCCAGTACCCAGTTTGGCCCCACAAACCAAAGTATTTTAATTTTATTTTTAACTTTTATTTTTATTTTTAATTATTTCTGTATTGTAGCAGCCCCCCCACAATACCTCCACCCCCTCCCCCTCCCAGATCCTTTTATATGGAAAAAATTTTTTTTTAACTTTTTTTCCCCCTTCCTAACTTCATTGGTGTCAGTGTGGCTAATGCGTGCACGTGCACGCGCGTCCACGTGCACACGTGTCCACGTGCACGCCCTCGTGCACGCGCGCGGATCGTGCACGCGCGTGCATCGTGCACACGCGCACACGCGCGCGCATCGTGCACGCACGCACACGCTCCCTCCTCCCACCCGGTCAAACGGCACCATCGGCACCATCGCTACCAGTGCAGAGAGGGCCACAGAGTGGCTCTCTCTGCATCGGAAGCTTGTAAAGGGGTATTGCAGGATGCCTCCATATCGAGGCATCACTGCAATACCCTCAGAGCTGCTGGAAGTGGTTGTGATCACTTCCAGTACTCTGTTAGACAACTGACGTACCAGGTACGTCCATTGTCATTAACTGCTTGTTAATGCATAACGTACCTGGTACGTCAGTTGTCATTAAGGGGTTAAGGGGGGTTTGGGTTAGATTAGGGGTATGTGGGTGGTGGGTTGTAATGTTGGGGGGGGGTATTGTATGTGTTTTTTTTACAGGCAAAAGAGCTGAATTCTTTGGGGCATGCCCCGCAAAGGGCCCTGTTCAGGGCTGGTAAGGTAAAAGAGCTTTGAACTTTTGTAATTTAGAATAGGGTAGGGCATTTTTTTTTATTTTGGGGGTCTTTGTTATTTTATTAGGGGGCTTAGAGTAGGTGTAATTAGTTTAAAATTGTAATTTTTTTCTAATGTTTGTAAATATTTTTTTATTTTTTGTAACTTAGTTCTTTTTTATTTTTTGTACTTTAGTTAGTTTATTTAATTGTATTTATTTGTAGGAATTGTATTTAATTTATTTATTGATAGTGTAGTGTTAGGTTTAATTGTAGATAATTGTAGGTATTTTATTTAATTAATTTATTGATAGTGTAGTGTTAGGTTTAATTGTAACTTAGGTTAGGATTTATTTTACAGGTAATTTTGTAATTATTTTAACTATTTAATAGCTATTGTACCTGGTTAAAATAAATACAAAGTTACCTGTAAAATAAATATAAATCCTAAAATAGCTATAATATAATTATAATTTATATTGTAGCTATATTAGGATTTATTTTTAAGGTAAGTATTTAGCTTTAAATAGGAATAATTTATTTAATAAGAGTTAATTTATTTCGTTAGATTTAAATTATATTTAACTTAGGGGGGTGTTAGTGTTAGGGTTAGACTTAGCTTTAGGGGTTAATACATTTATTAGAATAGCGGTGAGCTCCTGTCGGCAGATTAGGGGTTAATACTTGAAGTTAGGTGTCGGCAATGTTAGGGACGGCAGATTAGGGGTTAATACTATTTATCATAGGGTTATTGAGGCGGGAGTGAGGCGGATTAGGGGTTAATACATTTATTATAGTAGCGCTCAGGTCCGGTCGGTAGATTAGGGGTTAATAAGTGTAGTTAGGTGGAGGCGACGTTGGGGGCGGCAGATTAGGGGTTAATAAATATAATATAGGGGTCGGCGATGTTAGGGCAGCAGATGAGGGGTACATAGGGATAATGTAGGTGGCGGGGGTGTACGGAGCGGCAGATTAGGGGTTAAAAATAATATGCAGGGGTCAGCGATAGCGGGGTCGGCAGATTAGGGGTTAATAAGTGTAAGGTTAGGGGTGTTTAGACTCGGGGTACATGTTAGAGTGTTGGGTGCAGACGTAGGAAGTGTTTCCCCATAGCAAACAATGGGGCTGCGTTAGGAGCTGAACGCGGCTTTTTTGCAGGTGTTAGGTTTTTTTTCAGCTCAAACAGCCCCATTGTTTTCTATGGGGGAATTGTGCACAAGCACGTTTTTGAAGCTGGCCGCGTCCGTAAGCAACTCTGGTATCGAGAGTTGAAGTTGCGTTAAATATGCTGTACGCTCCTTTTTTGGAGCCTAACGCAGCCATTCTGTGGACTCTCAATACCAGAGTTATTTTAAACGTGCGGCCAGAAAAAAGCCAGCGTTAGATACGCGGGTCGTTACCGACAAAACTCTAAATCTAGCCGTTAGTGTTTAATGTCCCTTTAAGGTATGCTTGAACAGGGATAATCCGTATAAAAAAAATCATCTGAAATTATATTACATTTATAAAAATTGAAAATTATAAATTACTAAAGCACTAAGAGTTAAAATTGGAAAAACATACGGCCAGATTACGAGTTTTGCATTATGAGCGGTTCGGTACTAACTTGTAAGTTATTTCCACTGCTCACCTCCCTATATATATATATATATATATATATATATATATGCTATTACAGGTTTGCAAAAACCCGACGTTAGCGGGCAATATGGCAGCGTTGAGCTTCATACCGCACACAAATACCAGCACTACTTTGAGCTGGTTTTACGTGCTCGTGCACGATTTCCCCATAGACATCAATGGGGAGAGCCGGCTAAAAAAAGCCTTACACCTGCAATAAAGGAGCGTATAGCTCCGTAACGCAGCCCCATTGATTCCTAAGGGGAAAGAAAAGTTATGTTTACGCCTAACACCCTAACATAAACCCAGAGTCTAAACACCCCTAATCTGCCGCTCCCAACATTGCCGACACCTACATTACACTTATTAACCTCTAATCTGCCGCCCCCGACATTGCCACCACCTACATTACACTTATTAACCCCTAATCTCCCCCCCATGTCGCCGCTGAGGTGTTATGGAAGACCAGGATGCTTCAATAGCGGCCTTCAGCTCTTCTGCATTGTTCGGTCTCATGTCTCTCATCTTTCTCTTGGCAATGCCCCATAGATTCTCTATGGGGTTCAGGTCAGGCGAGTTTGCTGGCCAATTAAGCACAGTAATCCCAGGGTCATTGAACCAGGTTTTGGTGCTTTTGGCAGTGTGGGCAGGTGCCAAGTCCTGCTGGAAAATGAAGTCAGCATCCCCATAGAGCTTGTCTGCGGAAGGAAGTATGAAGTGCTCCAAAATCTCCTGGTAGATGGTTGTGTTGACTCTGGACTTAATGAAGCACAGTGGACCAACACCATCAGATGACATGGCTCCCCAAGTCAACACAGACTGTGGAAACTTCACACTGGACTTCAAGCATCTTGCAGTGTGTGCCTCTCCATTCTTCCTCCATACTCTGCGTTCTTGGTTTCCAAATGAGATGCAAAATTTGCTCTCATCATAAAAGAGGACTTTGGACCACTGAACAACAGACCATGTCTGTTTTTCTTTAGCCCAGACGCTTCTGACGTTGTTTGTTGTTCAGGAGTGGGTTGACAAGAGGAATATGACATTTGAAGCCCATGTCCAGGATCCGTCTGTGTGTGGTGGCTCTTGATGCGCTGACTCCAGACTCAGTCCACTCCTTGTGAAAGTACCCAACACTTTTGAATGGCCTTTTCCTGACAATGCTCTCCAGGCTGCGGTTATCCTTGCTGCTTGTGCACCTTTTTCTTCCACAATTTTCCCTTCTACATAACTTTCTATTAATGTGCTTTGATACAGCACTTTGGGAACATCCAACTTCTTTGAAATTACCTTTTGAGGCTTTCCCTCCTTATGGAGGTTGTCAATGATGGTTTTCTGCACAACTGTCAGGTCAGCAGTCTTTCCCATGATTATGATTCCTACTGAACCAGACAGAGAGACCATTTAAAGGCTCAGGAACCCTTTGCAGGCGTTATGGCTTAATTAGCTGATTAGAGTGGGGAATATTGCACCTTTTCACAATATTCTAATTTTCTTAGATTGTGGATTTGGGGTTTTCATGAGCTGTAAGCCATAATCATCACAATTATGATAAATCATGGCTTGAACTATCTTGCTTTGCATGTAATGAGTCTATCTCATATATTAGTTTCACCTTTTAAGTTGCATTAGTGAAATAAATGAACTTTTGCACAATATTCAAATTTTTCGAGTTTCACCAGTAAATAATTACCTGTAAAATAAACCCTAAGCTAGCTACAATATAACTAAGTTATATAGTATCTAGCTTAGGTTTTATTTTTATTTCACAGGCAAGTTTGTTTTTATTTTAACTAGGTAGACTAGTTAGTAAATAGTTATTAACTATTTACTAACTACCTAGTTAAAATAAATACAAATTTACCTGTAAAGTAAAACCTAACCTGTCTTACACTAACACCTAACATTATACTACAATTAAATCAATTACATTAATTAAATACAATTCACTAAATTACAAAAACAAAACACTAAATTACACAAAATAAAAAAGAAATTATCAAATATTTAAATTAATTACACCTAATCTAATAGCCCTATCAAAATAAAAAAGCCCCTCCAAAATAAAAAAAAACCCTAGCCTAAACTAAACTGCCAATACCCCTTAAAAGGGCCTTTTGCGGGGCATTGCCTGAAAGAAATCAGCTCTTTTACCTGTAAAAAAATACAAACAACCCCCCAACAGTAAAACCCACCACTCACACAACCAAACCCACCACATAAAATCCTATCTAAAAACCTAAGCTCCCCATTGCCCTGAAAAGGGCATTTGGATGAGCATTGCCCTTAAAAGGGCATTTAGCTCTTTTTCTTTGCCTAAACCCTAAGCTAAAAATAAAACCCACCCAATAAACCCTTAAAAAAACCTAACACTAACCCCCGAAGATCCACTTACAGTTTTTGAAGACTGGATATCCATCCTCATCAAGCCGGGAGATGTCTTCATCCAAGCGGGCAGAAGTCCTCAACAAAGCCGGGAGAAATCTTCATCCAAGCGGCAAGAAGTGGTCCTCCAGACAGGCAGAAGTCTTCATACAGATGGCATCTTCTATCTTAATCCTTCTGATGCGGAGCGGCTCCATCTTCAAGACATCCGGTGTGGAGCATCCTCTTCTGTTGATGGCTACTGAAGAATGAAGGTTCCTTTAAGGGACATCATCCAAGATGGCGTTCCTTGAATTCCGATTGGCTGATAGAATTCTATCAGCCAATCGGAATTAAAGGTGAAAACATCCTATTGGCTGATGGCAGGATTTTTTCACCTTTAATTCCAATTGGCTGATAGAATTCTATCAGCCAATCAGAATTCAAGGGACGCCATCTTGGATGACATCCCTTTATTCTTCAGTATCCGTCAACAGAAAAGGATGCTCCGTTCCAGATGTCTTGAAGATGGAGCAACTCCATGTCAGAAGGATGAAGATAGAATATACCGTCTGGATGAAGACTTCTGCCCACCTGGAGGACCACTTCTTGCCGCTAGGATGAAGACTTCTGCCGGCTTTGTTGAGGACTTCTGCCCGCTTGGATGAAGACTTCTCCTGGCTTGATAAGGATGGATGTCTAGTCTTCAAAATAGAATAATAAAATAGGTTTTATTTTACAGGTAAATTTGTATTTATTTTAACTAGGTAGCTAGTAAATAGTTAATAACTATTTACTAACTAGTCTACCTAGTTAAAATAAATACAAACTTGCCTTTGAAATAAAAATAAAACCTAAGCTAGATACAATATAACTATTAGTAATATTGTAGCTAGCTTGGGGTTTATTTTACAGGTAAGTATTTAGTTTTAATAGGAATTTAGTTAATGATAGTCATTTTTATTTATATTTATTTTAATTATATTAAAGTTAGGGGTGTTAGGGTTAGACTTAGGGATAGGTTTAGGGGTTAATAACTTTAGTATAGTGGCGGCGGTGGCGTTGGGGGCGGCAGATTAGGGGTTAATAATATTTAACTAGTGTTTGCGACGCGGGAGTGCGGAGGTTTAGGGGTTAATATGTTTATTATAGTGGCGGCGATGCCCAGAGCGGCAGATTAGTGGTTAAAAATTGTAATTTAGTGTTTGGGATGCGGGAGGGCCTCGGTTTAGGGGTTAATAGGTAGTTCATGGGTGTTAGTGTACTTTGTAACACTTTAGTTATGAGTTTTATGCTATAGATTTGTAACGTAAAACTCATAACTACTGACTAGATGGCAGTACAAATCTTTACGGTATTGGCTGTACCGCTCACTTTTTGGCCTCCCAGGCAAAACTCGTAATACCAGCTATATGGAAGTCCCATTGAAAAAGGACTTTTTGAAAGGTGCGGTAGTTACTTTGTGTTACGGCCAAAAAAGTGTGCGGTACAGCTATACCTGCAAAACTCGTAATAGCAGCGGTAGTGAAAAAGCGTTATGAGGCTTTTTCACTCATAACGCAAAACTCGGAATCTAGCCGATAGATCATTCTACTTATGAGGAACTTATGGGATAAGGAGAATGACTGAAATATTTTCCAAGCATCGCTGTCTCTTGAAAGCTTTAATATGATATCACTAATAATTGATTTAAAAAGTAGGTTTACCCATAAACTTGCTCAGATTTAAGATATTTGGGAGAAACTGTCAGAAATGTTTCCAAACAATATTTTCAATAGGAAAATGTAACATTGAGTGAACAGAAAATGTTATTTTTATTAACATTAGCAAAATCACTCACAAGAAACCGCATAGCTTACTGAGAGCGTATGCTGTGAACAGAAGGATAATGCAATATTGTGAACAAGCTACAAGAACCACAACAAGATAACAGCAATATATTCTAATGTGGGGAGAGTGTACAGCTGAAAACAATGTTAATTTTTGCCTATCTCTTAATGACAATAAAAAAAATGTATACAGCAAATACAATAAGCATATTTATAAAGCACATAATCTGTCTAAACTGAAAACCAGAATAGTTAGAATTTTATTTACAGATTTGTGCAGCTGGTTATGATGTGTTTTTCTTTGGAACTTGTTTTTTTTTTCTTCAAGTATTTTTTATATTAATACTTTCACATTGCATATTTCGTTTTATTTCTGTCTAAATAACCAAATGGGGTCATACTGACTTGCAGAATGCAGCTGTATAGTAAATGTGAACAGAACAGAAAGGTTTTTCCGACATTCAGGAGTAGATTATGGATCAATGTAACAAGTATTATGGGGCTTGATGCCCCGTGTTTCCGGCGAGCCTTCAGGCCTTCATATACATATATATTTACAGGGAACACACAGTTCCCATAGACCTTAATGTAAAGGAGCTTTTCACCTGCCACATTTAACCTTAAAAACTGATTAGTGCATTTTTTTTTTTTAAATGCTACTTTTTTTTTTTTTTTAAAGGGACCTCACATGTTATCTTGGGTGCATTTGAGGCATGTTTAAAAAAATAACCAGAAGTCTGAGCTCTGGTTGAATTTCTAATCGCTAAATGCTACCACAAGCTTGCAGTAGTAATAACCAGCCACTTGTAATGCCTGGTTATTTATCGCACACCTGTAAGTGGGTGAATTTGCCCGTTTACGGGTGCTCGATAAATTAGTGCTCCAATTGTAATCTAGCCCTTAAATATTATTCCTCTGAAAAAATTTTATTAATCAATTATTTTTATATGTAAATTCATTTTTTTTTTTTTTTGGCTACTTTTCTTGTAATTTAACTTTGAAAATTGAGGCTTTTCCATCCTTCAGGATTTAGAACCCTGACCCTAAAACATTCTACATATTGATTGCTCTGCTAGTGTATTTAAATGTGTCTATTAATGGCAACAAGCAAGGAAACAAAACAAATAACATCTATGATGATTTAAAGGGCTATGTTTTAAAGGGAGTGCCTCTGAAATACAAAACAATACAGAATTAATTTAAAGTTATTTAGATTAGTGGACACTTGAATCAAACCATCTACAAATAGTTATTTTTGAAGAGGAAAACACAAAGGTAGCATGGATAATATTGGATCGACAATTATTTCAGCACTTTAAAAACACTTAGGCCTAGATTTGGAGTTTGGCGGTAGCCGTGAAAACCAGCGTTAGAGGCTCCTAACGCTGGTTTTAGGCTACCGCCGGTATTTGGAGTCATTCAAAAAAGGGTCTAACGCTCACTTTTCAGCCGCGACTTTTCCATACCGCAGATCCCCTTACATCAATTGCGTATCCTATCTTTTCAATGGGATCTTTCTAACTCCGGTATTTAGAGTCGTGTCTGAAGTGAGCGTTAGAAATCTAACGACAAAACTCCAGCCGCAGAAAAAAGTCAGTAGTTAAGAGCTTTCTGGGCTAACGCCGGTTCATAAAGCTCTTAACTACTGTACTCTAAAGTACACTAACACCCATAAACTACCTATGTACCCCTAAACCGAGGCCCCCCACATCGCAGACACTCGAATAAAAATTTTTAACCCCTAATCTGCCGACCTCCACCTACGTTATACTTATGTACCCCTAATCTGCTGCCCCTAACACCGCCGACCCCTGTATTATATTTATTAACCCCTAACCTGCCCCCCACAACGTCGCAGCCAGCTACCTACAATAATTAACCCCTAATCTGCCGACCGCAAAGAGCCGCCACCTACATTTTAGCTATGTACTCCTAATCTGCTGCCCCTAACACCGCCGACCCCTATATTATATTTATTAACCCCTAATCTGCCCCCCTCAACGTCGCCTCCACCTGCCTACACTTATTAACCCCTAATCTGCCGAGTGGACCGCACTGCTACTATAATAAAGTTATTAACCCCTAATCCGCCTCACTAACCCTATAATAAATAGTATTAACCCCTAATCTGCCCTCCCTAACATTGCCGACACCTAACTTCAATTATTAACCCCTAATCTGCTGACTGGAGCTCACCACTATTCTAATAAATGTATTAACCCCTAAAGCTAAGTCTAACCCTAACACTAACACCCCCCTAAATAAAATATAATTTTAATCTAACGAAATTAATTAACTCTTATTAAATAAATTATTCCTATTTAAAGCTAAATACTTACCTGTAAAATAAATCCTAATATAGCTACAATCTAAATTATAATGATGTTATAGCTATTTTAGGATTAATATTTATTTTACAGGTAACTTTGTATTTATTTTAACCAAGTACAATAGCTATTAAATAGTTAAGAACTATTTAATAGCTAAAATAGTTAAAATAATTACAAATTTACCTGTAAAATAAATCCTAAACTAAGTTACAATTAAACCTAACACTACACTATCAATAAATAAATTAAATAAAATACCTATAATTATCTACAATTAAACCTAACACTACACTATCAATAAATAAATTAAATACAATTCCTACAAATAAATTCCTACAAATAAATACAATGAAATAAGCTAACTAAAGTACAAAAAATAAAAAAGAACTAAGTTACAAAAAATAAAAAAATATTTACAAACATTAGAAATATATTACAACAATTTTAAACTAATTACACCTACTCTAAGCCCCCTAATAAAATAACAAAGCCCCCCAAAATAAAAAAATGCCCTACCCTATTCTAAATTACTAAAGTTCAAAGCTCTTTTACCTTACCAGCCCTGAACAGGGCCCTTTGCGGGGCATGCCCCAAGAAGTTCAGCTCTTTTGCCTGTAAAATAAAACATACAATCCCCCCCCAACATTACAACCCACCACCCACATACCCCTAATCTAACCCAAACCCCCCCTTAAATAAACCTAACACTAAGCCCCTGAAGATCTCCCTACCTTGAGTCGTCTTCACCCAGCCGAGCCAAATTCTTCATCCAAGCAGAGCAAGAAGAGGTCCTCCATCCGGTAGAAGTCTTCATCCAAGCGGGGCAGAAGAGGTCTTCCATCCGATTGAAGTCTTCATCCAAGTGGAATCTTCTATCGTCATCCATCCGGAGCGGAGCGGCAGCATCCTGAAGACCTCCGACGCGGAACATCCATCCTGGCCGACGACTGAACGACGAATGACGGTTCCTTTAAATGACGTCATCCAAGATGGCGCCCCTCGAATTCCGATTGGCTGATAGGATTCTATCAGCCAATCGGAATTAAGGTAGGAATATTCTGATTGGCTGATGGAATCAGCCAATCAGAATCAAGTTCAATCCGATTGGCTGATCCAATCAGCCAATCAGATTGAGCTTGCATTCTATTGGCTTTTCCGATCAGCCAATAGAATGCGAGCTCAATCTGATTGGATCAGCCAATCGGATTGAACTTGATTCTGATTGGCTGACTTCATCAGCCAATCAGAATATTCCTACCTTAATTCCGATTGGCTGATAGAATCCTATCAGCCAATCGGAATTCGAGGGACGCCATCTTGGATGACGTCATTTAAAGGAACCGTCATTCGTCGTTCAGTCGTCGGCCAGGATGGATGTTCCGCATCGGAGGTCTTCAGGATGCTGCCGCTCCGCTCCGGATTGATGACGATAGAAGATTCCGCTTGGATGAAGACTTCAATCGGATGGAAGTCCTCTTCTGCCCCGCTTGGATGAAGACTTCTACCGGATGGAGGACCTCTTCTTGCTCCGCTTGGATGAAGAATTTGGCTCGGCTGGGTGAAGACGACTCAAGGTAGGGAGATCTTCAGGGGCTTAGTGTTAGGTTTATTTAAGGGGGGTTTGGGTTAGATTAGGGGTATGTGGGTGGTGGGTTGTAATGTTGGGGGGGGGTATTGTATGTTTTTTTTTACAGGCAAAAGAGCTGAACTTCTTGGGGCATGCCCCGCAAAGGGCCCTGTTCAGGGCTGGTAAGGTAAAAGAGCTTTGAACTTTAGTAATTTAGAATAGGGTAGGGCATTTTTTTATTTTGGGGGGCTTTGTTATTTTATAAGGGAGCTTAGAGTAGGTGTAATTAGTTTAAAATTGTTGTAATATATTTCTAATGTTTGTAAATATTTTTTTATTTTTTGTAACTTAGTTGTTTTTTATTTTTTGTACTTTAGTTAGTTTATTTCATTGTATTTATTTGTAGGAATTGTATTTAATTTATTTATTGATAGTGTAGTGTTAGGTTTAATTGTAGATAATTATAGGTATTTTATTTTATTTATTTATTGATAGTGTAGTGTTAGGTTTAATTGTATTTTAGGTTAGGATTTATTTTACAGGTAAATTTGTAATTATTTTAACTATTTTAGCTATTAAATATTTCTTAACTATTTAATAGCTATTGTACCTGGTTAAAATAAATACAAAGTTACCTGTAAAATAAATATTAATCCTAAAATAGCTATAATATTATTATAATTTATATTGTAGCTATATTAGGATTTATTTTACAGGTAAGTTTTTAGCTTTAAATAGGAATAATTTATTTAATAAGAGTTAATTAATTTCGTTAGATTAAAATTTTATTTAATTTAGGAGGGGTTTTAGTGTTAGGGTTAGACTTAGCTTTAGGGGTTAATACATTTATTAGAATAGCGGTGAGCTCCAGTCGGCAGATTAGGGGTTAATAATTGAAGTTAGGTGTCGGCGATGTTAGGGAGGGCAGATTAGGGGTTAATACTATTTATTATAGGGTTAGTGAGGCGGATTAGGGGTTAATAACTTTATAATAATAGCGGTGCGGTCCGCTCGGCAGATTAGGGGTTAATAAGTGTAGGCAGGTGGAGGCGACGTTGTGGGGGGCAGATTAGGGGTTAATAAATATAATATAGGGGTCGGCGGTGTTAGGGGCAGCAGATTAGGGGTACATAGGGATAATGTAAGTAGCGGCGGTTTACGGAGCGGCAGATTAGGGGTTAAAAATAATACACAGGGGTCAGCGATAGCGGGGGCGGCAGATTAGGGGTTAATAAGTGTAAGGTTAGGGGTGTTTAGACTCGGGGTACATGTTAGAGTGTTAGGTGCAGACGTAGGAAGTGTTTCCCCATAGGAAACAATGGGGCTGCGTTAGGAGCTGAACGCGGCTTTTTTGCAGGTGTTAGGTTTTTTTTCAGCTCAAACAGCCCCATTGTTTCCTATGGGGGAATCGTGCACGAGCACGTTTTTGAGGCTGGCCTCGTCCGTAAGCAACTCTGGTATTGAGAGTTGAAGTTGCGTTAAATATGCTTTACGCTCCTTTTTTGGAGCCTAACACAGCCATTCTGTGGACTCTCAATACCAGAGTTATTTTAAAGGTGCGGCCAGAAAAAAGCCAGCATTAGATACGCGGGTCGTTACCAACAAAACTCTAAATCTAGCCGTTAATGTTCTATTAGCCTGTAGTGTATGGTTTTTAAAAATATTTCATTTTCCTCTCAATTTTTTTTATCAACCTTCCAGTTTAGCATAATATTAATATACAGAAAATCAAAATATTTGAAATACTGCATCTTATGATTATGTCGTCGGCAATGAACTGTTAAACAAAACAATTTTTTTTTTTGTTTTATATTTTCTCATGTTTCCAAACACTGTAATATTTTATAAAGTGTTTTTGAAATGTAACTTTTTCTTTACCCCATTTTAATAGTAAATTAAACTTCACTATACACTATTCACTCGAACTCAGAAACAGTTATTTGTACCAAGAGCTTGTGAGATTTGCTGCTGTTAATGTCATTTTGGAGCTGTATTAAAGAAAAGTTGTATATCAACCGCTTAGCATCAGGTCACATATAATACTGATAGGAGTGAAATTCTGTTACTATTAATTTCAACTTTTTCTTATACAGCCGTATGCTACTCCTGCTGACAGAAGTTTAAGCACCGCAATTGATAGCAACATGAGTTGTTGCTATGTAGAGATCCTGCTTCTGTAACTTGTTCTGTACTGGGCTAGATAACATGTGGAGCGGTATTTAGCACTTCCACTCGTGCAAACACCGCTAGAAGTAATCTTTTTGCGCACATGGGTTAGCACGCATATTACAAGATGAAAGTAAAAGTTCTGTGAACACGAGTAAATTGATGCACGTTTACTTCAGGACTTCAGATATTGCGACCATGCTAACTTATTTTCCACATAGTCTTTAATGAAGAGCATAGAGTTATTAATATTTCACATTCCAATGTTCTTCACATACAGGAAAATGATATTTTTATTATTTATATATATATATATATATATATATATATATATATATATATACAGTATATATGTTCAAATTATCGCGTTTGTAATATTGTAATATCGCTTGCGCACAAACGTTAGTGCACCACTTTTAATCTAGCCCAATGTCTTTAATTTTTCTTCAAAACAACTATTTTTTTTATTATAAAAACTCAAATTCCCTAAGCTGAAGTGAGAATATGTATTTTAATTATTAAATATGTTTTACTAAAAATAGTTTCTCCTGTTTTTCTTTTAATGAGTAGGATTTGATGATGAGCTGACACTATAAGGAGCTTATTGCTCCCATCTGGGCAAGGAAATAATATTTCAGTCTATATTGTATTGGTTTTACATTATTATGTGTTTGTGTCTTTTATGCTGCTTACTTTTTACAAATTAGAGGATTTCAAACATCCCAGTTCATTGAAAATTACTGTATTTTGGAACTTTCTCCTTTCATCTAAAAATAAAAGATTTCTGGTTTTCAAAGTAGTTCTCTATCAGTGTTCTAAAGAGAGAAAGTATGACAATTTTCTATTGTTTGCCCTGTTTAGAAAAACAGTATACATCAAACATACAATTATGATCAGCACCTTGGACAGCAGACCAACTTGTAGCATTTCAAGTAACTAAGATGCGTATTTATTATTTACTCAGTAACAATATTTCCTACCTAACACAATTTCAAGTGGTAAAAAAGAACACATATTTTGGACACCTGTGACATTATTTGGAGCTCTTCCTGATTTAATAAAATGTTATTCCTGGAGCAAACAACCAACATTTCAGTGATAGATGTTTGCTTAACTTGCTTTCTACAAAAATACCTGCATTGGAATGTAAAAACTCTCCTGGTACTATCAGATTATTTGATACAGTTTAGATAAGCCAGAACTGTGGATATTTTATTTATAGGAATATTTTTTAAATTAATGTAATTGTAAATGATATTATGGCCAAAGCTATTATTACATATAAGATGTATTGACCTTAATTCTATACTCCACCTATAATAAATATTTCTGAAGCAAAAATTAGCAGGCTTCATATTTCTTTTTTTCTTTTCTTGCTTTCTTTCTTTCTTTCTTTCTTTCTTTCTTTCTTTCTGCCTTTTAATCTATAGCCATTCAAAATATAATTTCAGGGAGTTTAGTTGTTTTGAAGTATAGCAAAAAGATTTCGGTCCAGATTACAAGCGGAGCGGTATTTAATGCTCCCGCTCGAGCGTTAAGTCAGTTAGGAGAACGCTTTTTGGGTGCATCGGGTAGCGCTCTTATTACATGTCGAAAGTAAACCCGACGCACGTAAAAAGACAAACTTAGAAAATCATGAGCGCAATAACCTATTCCCCCATAGAAGTCAATGGAGCAAAAAAAGTGGGGGGAAAAACTAGCACCCTACTAGCGCACAAACCTGATTGCATATTCTCAAGTGCGGTAACCCAACATGAAAATATTAATATTTCATATTCCAATGTTCTTCACATAGAAGAATATGTTCTATTTATTTATAAATACACATTTCTACATATATCTGATTATATATTGCACAAATATACAGTATATGTATACATATATATATAGATGATTATATATAGGTATAGATATATACAGATATATGTAGGAATATCTATTTATAAATACATAGAATATATTCTGCTATGTGCAGAACATTGGAATGTGAAATATTTACAGCAAATACACAGTATAACACTTTACTAAATATGAATTTTTATTAGATGGAGTTATTATGAGTGTAACTGTACTTTGTAATAGGTTTTTGATGTGTTTTGTGACACTTTTTTTCTTTTGCAAAACAGTTAACCAGAGTTCTAAGGTCACGCTATCCCGACATGCATTAACTTAAAAAAAAAACTGACATACGCAAACACCCCTGATTTTCACTCGTACATAACTGTTAGTGCTCCTCTCGCAATTCTAGCCCTGAATATTTCAATGCATCAATATATACTGCACATTGTTTCTAAAGTAGAATGGAGCTAATTATTAGACTTTTTAGTGATAAATGTTTGCTTCACAGATGCTAATTTATAAATTTTACATGCAATGGGAACACACTCCTGGCATGTCATTTTCTCACTGTCTAAGAAAATAAACATACATTTGATATCTCTATTAGCACTCACGAATGGGCAAAAACTCAAAATCACACCTTTTTTTTTTTAGAAGTTCAAAAAAATACCTGCATTGCCTGTTTGTCCTCAAAACAGTATAAAGAGTTGCCCATTGCTCTCTAAACTCTTCTGTGTGAGTGGTTTCTCTCACTCAAGCACTTTGGCAATCAGCTATTTGTTTATATTGCACATATTAGACTGCATGTGTATTACTGCTGGAACAAATCTGTGTTTTATTCTATGCAATTATATTCTCAGATAGTGAATGCAATTGTACCAGCTTTTTGCACAATTAGGAGACTTAGCAGCACAGGAGAGATGTCTGAGCTGAGTTTTGCTTTTTTAGCTAAGAGGTAGAAACTATCCTGCCATATTGGTGGAAGTACCATGGTTTCTAATTTCTGATGAAACTATTCATGGATTATCCTTAACTCTTTCTCTGTGTTCAGACTTACTGACAAAAGGAACACTCATTTGAGCAGGGTTACTCGAAAAAGTTTTTCTTTTATTGGTAAATCCACTTTAAAAAGTTTGCAGTGTGTACTTTTCACACAAGTGTAGATACATGGAAATTCTTTGTATTCTATTGCTGCATGTTGTATCCTCAAATTGTACTTTTTTAACTCAGTGCCTAGTGCTGTCATGGCATTTAAATTTGTTCCATAAATGGACAGTAAACACATTGAGATTTTAATATAAAATGTTTAGCTATGTGTAGGAAAACAAATTTGTCATATCTTTCATTATGATATTGCCCCCTTTTTCATGTAATTTAGCTCTGCAAAATTGTGTTTTTTCTAATTTTAATTAAACTGAAAAAGCATGTTGCAGACTTCTCAAAGCTACCCTTCTACATATCTTTCCATAATTGTCTTTATTAGTTTAAAAAAAAGCCAAACATTGGACTATACTAGCATAATAACAGTGGGTAGCATTGTCAGCTGTCTACTCAAGCCCAGATTGGCGCCTCCAAATGAGGCAAGTGGTAGGTGGAGTTTTACTACGGAAAATCAAATACAGAACAGAAGAAATCAAATACAGAACCAGGACCCGGAACACCACCAGAAAGGTTTGTACATTTAATTTGTGCCATTATTGAATATTTATGTTGCTAAATAAAAGAGTACAAAATTCAAATTAAATATAATAACACAGTAATTTTACCTCTAAGATAAGGAGAGAAGTGGATGGCGTATTTTTCAATGAAGTCAAAATGACTGCTAATATGGACATAAAAATTAGAGTCATATGTTATGAAATTTGCGGAATATACACTGTAAGCTTGATAATTTAGATAATTTACGTCATTGAAGTATCCAAAGTTATCAACAGTCTGCTACAACTTGCGTCTGAAAAGACGCAAGTGAAAATAAGTATATTTTTGATAAATTAATGCATTGAAATAGTGGTCACTCGCCATGGGTACCGTTTTGATAGATCAAGCCCTTTGTGTGATTTCTCTCCATGGTGGCAAGTTTTTGATCATCAGAACCCTTACTATAATGATCTCTATGTCCCACTGAGAAAAATACTACTTCAAATCAGTAGCAGAAAGGTACTGCATTAGGGGTGATTTAGGCTGACAAACCTTGAGATGAAAGGTATATGTGTACAGCATGAAGTTAGGGAATATATATATATATATATATATATATATATATATATATATATATATAATATATATGTGTGTGTGTGTCTTGAAAATTCCAGTGGTCCTGGATGGCAGCGGGTGACTTAGACATTTGTCCTTTTCCTATATTTAACATTGACTACTAACTTTTCCTTCTGGGCTAGTAGCTTTTAACCCCTGAATAGTAAACCATAGAGATATTTTTTCACCCTCCTGTGTATGTATATGTATGTATGTATTCATATATATATATATATATATATATATACTGTATATATATATATATATATATACAGTATATATATATATATATATATATATATATATATATATATATTTATATATATATATACTGTGTATATATAAATATATGATATATATATATATATATATATATATATATTTATTTATTTATTTATAATATATACAAGTATATTGTGGTTATGAATTGGAACTTGGACAATATATTATTTGAATGTATTACAGGTGCTGGGCTCATAGGCTTACATGCCAAGGGGGTTCAAGCGGATAACCAAAGGTGGAGAGGAACTAAGATAAGAAAATGTTAGTGTATATTATATGCATCCCTGATCAGAAGAGTATTTAAGGAGCGCTTGAAAGTTTAAAAAATATGGGAGAGTCTTGTGAATTGAGGCAGATAGTTGCACAAAATAGGGGCCAGTCTGGAGAAGTCTTGTAGACAGGAATGTGACTGTGAGGAGGTAAAAAGAGAGGAGGAGAGAAGGAAAGTCATGAGCAGAGTGAAGGGGATGGGAGGGAGAGTATCTGGAGACTAGGTTGGAAAGATAAAGGGTGGAGGAGTGTTATAGAGAGCTTTAAAAGTTAGAGTCAGGATTTTGTGTTTAATTCTAGAGGTTAGAGGTGCAGCAGACGAGGAGTGATGTGTAAGGAAGATCAGCCTTTGCAGAGGCATTTATTATCGATTGTAAGGGAGATAGATGGCAACTAGGGAGGCCAGAGAGGATGGAGTTGCAATAGTCAAGATGGGAAATGATGAGAGAGTGGATTAAAGTCTTAGTTGTGTCTTGTGTGAGGAAGTGTCAAATTTTGGAGATGTTTTTAAGGTGGAGGCAGCTGGAATTGGTCAAAGGTTGGATTTGGGGAGTAAAAGAGAGATCTTTGTCAAGTGTGACCCCAAGACATCAGGAATGCAAGGTTGGGTTAATGATGTTATTATCAACAGTTATAGAAAGCTGTGGGGTAGGGATTTTGAAAAAAGGGGGGAAAATAAGGAGATCAGTTTGGAGAGATTTAGCTTTAAGTAGTGAGAGGACATCCAGGATAAAATATAAGAAAGACAGTTAGTGACACGAGTTAGTAAGGAAGGGGATAGATCTGGTACAGAGATGTAGGTTTGGGTATCATCAGCATACAAATGGTATTGAAACCCATGGGACTGTATAAAGGAACCAAAGGATGATGTATAAATTGAGAAGAGAAAGTGGTAAAGGGTCAGAGAATGTGCCAGAGAAGGTTAAACAAATGGTCCTGTTAGACAGGTAAGAGGAGAGTCACAAGAGGGCTGTGTCACAGATGCCGATGGATTTGAAGGTTTGGAGCAAGAGAGTATGGTCAACAGTGTCAAATGCTGCAGACAGATCCAGAAGGATTAACAAGAAAAGTGGCCTTTTGATTTTGCTGTAATTAGGTCATTAGTAACCTTAATGATTGTAGTTTCTGTGGAGTGTTGGGGGTGAAATCCAGATTGCAACAGATCAAGTAAATGTGATAAACCTGTATATAGGAGCCTTTCCAGAAGTTTTGAGGCAAGGGGGAGTCGGGAAATAGGGATAATGGATTGAAAGAAGATTTTTTGAGGACAGGTGTGAATAGTGCATGTTTAAGGGATGAGGAAAAGATACCAGTGCTGATGGAGAGATTAAAAATATGTGTGAGGATAGGAGTAAGAGTAGGAGAGAGGGAGGGAGGGCAATAGTTTTGTGGGGATTGGATCAAGGGGACAGGTAGTGAGGGGAGAGGAGGATATAAGGGCAGAAACTTCAAGCTGAATCTGTGGCTTTGTGGGGTTTGGACATCAATTCTGGGTTGAGGGGGTTGGAGTCTGGTAGTGTGTTGAGAGGAGATTTAATTTCCTGCAAAGGCCTCCTTCTCCATGTAGGACTGTGAAAGGAAGTAAAAGACTGCACAAATTTAGTGTAAAAAAATAAATAAAAGGTAAAATCAATTTAAATAGATGAATAATACAAATTGCAATGCTTTCTATTAAGTATAAGCAACTGCTTAGTGTTTTTTTTAATGCAACAAAGAAACTGTCTGTTTAACCTCCCTTTAATTTTATGACTCATAAAATTTTATGACTTTCTGCCAGTACTTAAGACCATTGTGGGTGGGGGAGGGAAGAGAACTGTTTGAGAGGGATTAGGTAGAGTTCAGGGGGTGGGATATGTCAGGTGGGAGGGTAATACACTATCCAGTGCTTTCCAAACTGTGTGTCGTGACACATTAGTGTGTCAGTGGCAGTATGTAGGTGTGTCCCTGCTTCAGCACAATTTTTTTTTAATTTAAAATTCTTTTTAAATTTGTTTTTGGTTTCCAACTTTCCGCCTGCTTGCTACGCATAACACGTTGTTGACACGTGATTGATACCTAGTGGGTCACAGATCATCTTAACCTAATGGCGCAGCTTAGCGGGAACTGAAGCTATTCCCATTGGCAACACATTGGTTCCTGACTGCATGTGTAGACTCCTCAATCGGCTCGTGACTGCACGAGTAGTCAGTGAGTGGGATAGCAGTGTGTTTGCAGCGCGGGCAGTAGTCAGTCGGACTCACAGAGCTCTGAGGGCAGCAACTTAAACGCTGAGCTGAAGTCAGAAGTCAAAGTGTTTTTTGGCTTTTTTTGCAGCTAGCTCCCAGTAGTGCATTGCTGCTCCTGCTCTTGATATATGGATAGGAAGTGGAAGCTTAAAAATGCTTGATGATGTAATGCGAGTGTCTTTATCTAAAATTTCACTAAATATTCAGAAACTGTTCACCCATAAACATCATACATCCCATTAAAATAGTAAGTAGCTATTGGTGTTATTAAACTTTTTTTTCCATTCTTGCACATACTTACTGTGTTACTTGTAAATACATTTCGTTGTTATATAATTTTATGTATGTGTCCGTATCTCTTAAAACAAGTTAGTTTAACCTCCTGTTTGCTAGTACAACTGAATTACTGTAGGTCTAAGAAGTGTGTCACCAACATAAAGATTTTGGAAAGCTCTGCACTATACTATATTATACACTAAAGCTAAAATTAACCCTACAAGCTCCTAATTAACCCCTTCACTGCTAGGCATAATACAAGTGTGGTGCGCAGTGGCATTTAGCAGCCTTCTAATTACCAAAAAGCAATGCCAAAGCCATATATGTCTGCTATTTCTGAACAAAGGGGATCTCAGAGAAGCATTTACAACCATTTGTGCCATGATTGCACAAGCTGTTTGTAAATAATTTCAGTGAGAAACCTAAAATAAAAAGGTGACAATTTTTTTTTATTTGATCGCATTTGGTGGTGAAATGGTGGCATGAAATATACCAAAATAGGCTTAGATCAATACTTTTGGATTGTTAACTAAAAAACATATATAGTTTTGATAGGTAAATATAAAAAAGGCTCTATTTCTGTTTAAATGTAGTGATGGCAAAAATGCTAAAAATGTTCTGGTCTTTCAGGGAAGTATTTGTCTGAAATACCCGGTCCTTAAGTGGTTAATAATGGTTTTAACTATGTAATTACTGTAAATATTTTGCACATAGGGGAATATGTTCTAAGTATTTATAAATAGATATTTCTATATAAATCTGCATATAATGCTCTCTGAAGACTTTTCTGTTCAGAGAAGCCTACCACCCAACTCAATAATACATTAATGTCACTTACCTAACAACATTTCCCTCATCTAACTCTGCATTAACATCTTTCTCAATCTTGCAGTCCTCACCTCCTGTTTCTCAACCTCCTACCCTTCTAGATTGTAAGTTTGCACGGGAATAGGGCCCTTAATTCCTCCTGTATGTGTTTGTAAATTTTGTCTTGTCTATTACAAGTTTTATATTGTTTTATTTAAATGAATTGTATTATTGGACAGCGCTGCTTCATAAATAAAGTATAATAATAATAATTATTATTTATATATATATATATATATATATATATATATATATATATATATATATATATATAGGCATATATTGTACCAAAATACTACCAGATATATGTAGAAATATATAGTTATGAATAAATAGAACATATTCTGCTATGTGAAGAACTTTGGAATGTGAAATATTCATGTCAGCTCACTTGAGAATATGCAATCGGGTTTGCGCGCGAGTAGGGTTTTTTTTCCCCACTTTATTTGCTCAGTTGACTCTTATGGGGGAATACGTTAACATGATCACAATATTCTTTTTACACGCATCGGGCTAGCGCTTGTGCAAAAACAGTTTCCTTTCAACTTGTAATACGAGCGCAACACAAAGCGCACAAAAAGCTTACTTCTAGCGCACTTAACGTTTAAGTGGGAGCATTAAATAATGCTCCACTTGCAATCTGGCCCATAGTGTGTGTATGTGTGTGTGATATATATATAAGTTTTTTTGTTTAAAAATCATTGGGGCATCAGATCACCACTGCAATTAGTAGTGACATCCTGACAGCCAGAATATTTTCCATATTCACAGGCCATGATTGCTCTGCCAGCTCACATACACTTAAGCTGCAAAAGCTGAAAGGGAATGAGAACTTAGCAATCACAGAATGAGAATTTATTGTGACAGCACACAGCTGTGCAGCACCCCACATTCCTCCTAACAGTTCTATATTTACATTTAGAAAGTGCTCTAAAGAGGACAGAGTCTGTGCAGTCCAGAGAGAGTCTACTGGGTGATCCTCATATGAGTGATAAAGGAGAAAAGTTTCTGGACAGTACCCTGCTTCCTCTGGGGAAGGGCAGTGATCCTTTTTGTGTGACAATATTCTTCTAAAATATATATCTTGCAACAGTAATACAATAATACAAATAGTAAATTAATAAAAGCATATTAAAGGAATGAAAGCATGTGACCAAAAAATTAGTATGTGCAGTTACGCCATTATTCTAAAGCTGGAAAAGATCAAAATGACACAATTTGGAGGGATAGAATTAAAAAGTTTAAATTTATACTAGCCAATAACAATTTACCAGTATCAGTTGCTTGATTCCTTAGTCAGCCAATAAATATATAAGCTTCACTTTCGTTATGGACAAATTCTGATCTCATAAAAAAAATGTGCTACTGGTGCTGGCTTGTAGCAGCATCACTAGAAAGAAGCTACAATTTTAACTTTTCTTTAAGTTTAAGAAGCTGTCCAGCTGTTTTTCTGCCTGGTGCCCTGAAGATTTTGCCATAGGAAACAGCAAACAAATGGATTTTTGTTAAGAAATTCTGAAAGACCCCCTGAAAACATAGGTACTTCATCACAGGGTACTTTGCTCAGCATACCCCTTTGATGTAGTAGCTATGTCTAACCTGCCTCATGCTGCAGTACCGGCTGTCATGCTAAGACCACAGCCAGAGGCAGAAGGTACAGTATCTGCCTTCATTTGGTAAGGGACCACTCATCGTGCTCCATTTACCATATAAAGGTAGATCACTGATACAGACCGTGGCAATGCCCTACATATGCCCTTCTAATGGATATTGTTATAGTAAATTTTAGTGTTAGTTTAGGGTTTTTTATTTTGGAGAGGTATTTTTTTTTTTTAAACCGGCCTTAGTTTATGTATAGTTTTAGTATAGGCATAACTGTGTTTTTATTTTTGGTAGTGTTGTTTTTGTAAAGGTTAGGTTTTGTTATTTTTTGTAAATGTAGTGTTTGTTATTTTTTGCAACTTAAGGGCTTTTAGCTTACAGGTAGGGGGTAGGTGTTAGGTAGTTAAGTAGTGTAGAGGTATTTTGCGTTGGGGGTTGTAGCAGTGTAGGGATTAATAGGTTAATAGGTAAGTGGTTATTGACAGTACAGGGGTAACATAGTGTAGGGGTGTTTGCGGTGGGGCTATTGGCAGTATAGAGGTTAAGTAATGTAGGGGGTGTTTGCAGTGGGTTATTGGCGGTAGAGGGGTTAAGTAATGTAGGGGTGTTTGCGGTGGGCTATTGATAGTTTAGGGTTAAGTAGTGTAGGGTGTGTATGTGGTGGGCTATTGGCAGTTTTTGGATTAATAGGTTAGGAAGTTAATTGTGGTGGGCTACTGGCGTTTTTGGGGTTAGTTAGTACAGGGTTAGTTTGTTGTGGTGGGTTATGTAAGTTTAGGGGTACATAGGTATAGGTATCAGGTTATGTGCGATATACTTGATGTCGGTGCCAATGCTGCTTGGAATATTTTGCCAGCATCAGCACCCATTGTGATGTAAAGTAAAACGCCCCTCTGGGATGCTGCCTTTAAAGAGTAATGTCAGTATTCTCGACATTGCATCAGATTCTTTTTTTAATATATCGCTGCCTCATAGCACTTTTCGAAGGGTGAGGAGGGTGCAGACTGTCTAGCTGTACTAAAGATGGTGGTGAACAGTCGGGTGAGAGAGGGAAGAGGGACAGATCAGGGGGTGAGAAGTATCAGGGAGGGTAATCACTACACTGCAGCTAAAATTGCAATTACAAGCTACCTGATTAACCCCTTCACTACCAGGAATTTCAGAAGTGTGGTGTGCAGCTGCAATTAACAGCCTTCTAATTGCCAAAAACAATAGGAAAGCCATGTGTGTTTGCTATTTCTGAACTAGGGGAACCCAGAGAAACTTTTATGACTGCAGTACTTGTGTGTAAATAATGTCAGTGAGAAACCCAAAGTTTGTAAAAAAGTTAACAATTCTTCATTATGATTGCATTTTCCGGCAAAACGGTGGTGTGAAATACAGTGTATACCAAAATGGGTAAGTGGTTACCTATACGGTGTACACCAATTTTTTTAAAAAAAATACTCTCGCTAAACTTCATACTTGCAGACTGTCTAGCTGTACTTAAGATGGTGGTGAACAGTCAGGGTGAGAAAGGAAAGGGGGGCGGATCAGGGGGTGAGAAGTATCAGGGAGGGTAATCACTACACTGCAGCTAAAATTACCATTAGAAGCTACCTGATTAACCCCTTCACTACCAGGAATTTCAGAAGTGTGGTGTGCAGCTGCAATTAACAGCCTTCTAATTGCCAAAAACAATAGGAAAGCCATGTGTGTTTGCTGTTTCTGAACTAGGGGAACCCAGAGAAACTTTTATGACTGCAGTAGTTGAGTGTAAATAATTTCAGTGAGAAACCCAAAGTTTGTAAAAAAGTTAACAATTCTTCGTTACGATTGCATTTTCTGGCAAAACGGTGGTGTGAAATACGGTGTATACCAAAATGGGCCTAGATCAATACCTTGGGTTGTCTACTAAAAAAAATTACATATCGTTGATAGGTAAATTAAAAAAAAACAACAAGGCTCTAATGTTTAAATGGAGTGACAGCAAAAATGTTATAAATTCTCTGATACTTTGGGAAAGTTCTTCTGTAAATTGTCCGGTCCTTAAGGGGTTAAATTAGAGTAAATAAAGTACAAAAGCAATGTAACCTGTTATGGAAAGATGTTGTGATCTGGGGTTACATCAGCACATGCCTGGTTATGCCTTGCTATGTAGCAGCCTACAATTGATGTTGGAGGCATCACAAGCTGCTTTGAGGACCTTGCCAAATATTCTCTAGAGATTTCAAAGGCATTGAGGAGGTGTTGTGCTAGGGGCTGTCACTCTGACAGATGGAGTATCAGGGGAAGCAAGTATGCTGACATTGGATTGACAAGTTTAGTTTCCTGTTACAATAAGCAATTCATAGTGCAGAGAATACCAAGGCAGCTGGTTTCTTCTATGACCCCACTTTAATATAGATCAAAATGAAACACAATCATTTGTAGTGAATATTTCTCTGGATTTTGTTGTTTTCTTTTTTTTTTCTTGGCATCAGTTGAAATATTTGATGTGTTAGCTGAAAACTACTTTTAAAGATACAGCAGCAATAGAAAAAAAATGAACTATATAAAAATTATATGTCATGAATAGAACATATGCTTGATGAATTCTACCTGCTCTGTGGAAGTTTATTTAAAGTGATCAAATACACCTGGTCATTTACTGAATGTTAGGAGTTCCTGTATTTCACACATTTGCAACATTTGTGCCTAAAACAATACATGGACATAAAATACTCTTCGTGGAACCTAGCCAGTGTAAGCCTATTCTTCAGCTCATGGATGTCCAGAAGTCTGTGAGTTGGGATTTGTATGTTAATGAAATTAGTTGGTTCAATTTACTTATGTGTGCATAGTGTGTGCCCATTGATTTTATAGTCTTAGAACAAATCTAAGGGGGATTTTTTTTTGTTGCTATTCTTCTTGCACAATAACACATTTGTCTTTATCTTGAGGTCACATGACCAGTAGGAGCTGTTCAGCAATACAACAATCGTATGATCTTCTGGTAAGCAGTTAGAGATATTGGGGCCTATCTATCAAGCTCCAAAAGGAGCTTGACGGCCCGTGTTTCTGGCGAGTCTTCAGACTCGCCAGAAACAGCAGTTATGAAACAGCACTCACAAAGACCGCTGCTCCATAACCTGTCCGCCTGCTCTGAGCATAAGCAGGCGGACAGACATCGCCGGAAATCAACCCAATCGACTCTAGTACGATCGGGTTGATTGACACCCCCTGCTGGCGGCCGATTGGCTGTGAGTCTGCAGGGGGTGGCGTTGCAATGCTGAATACGGAGAGCGTATTGCTCTCCGTTTTCAACGAGGTTTGGCGGACCTGATCCGCACTGTCGGATCAGGTCCGCCAGACTTTGATAATTAGGGGCCATTGAGTCTATCAAGGCTGCATTTGTTATTTACCTACGTACGCAATGCATGGGGAATACTGAGACTATGGGCTAGATTTATTAAGCCCATACGGCAGCAATTTCTCTCAAGAACTTGCTCGCCATCATTTATCAAGCAGCGGTCACCAGACCGCTGCTTCTTGAGCCTCTTCGCCACCTCTAATCTGGCGAAATTCAATCTCCTCGGTCTAGTCAGACCGAGGAGATTGACAGCTCCTGCCCGCGCGTGATTGGCTGTGCGGGGGCAGGGGACGGGATTGCACACAAGCGCAAAATTGCGCTCGTGTGCAATGCCGAATACCTGCAGGTATTTTCGCCCCGCCACAGGCGAGCTGAGGCATACAGGGGCGTGTATACGCGTTTCTGTACGCCTCAGCTTTAATAAATCTAGCCCTATAAGTACTGCTTGTTTATGATCAATGACAAGCATAATCTTTTTGCCCTCAGAGTGTGTTGTGCACAAATTAATAATATTCTGTTATGCTAAAAAGGCTTACATAGAAATTCAACAACAAGTCTGTCCTGTATTAGAGTCATCCATCAGAGCTCAAAAAATACTCATATACAATGAAGAAAAGTGACAGGTGCTAAAAAGGCTGCATTTTCAACAGGTTACATTTTAGTGCGCAAATTTTATATAAAGAGGATTATTTCTTTTGCTGGTTTCTATTCATTAATCTACTTAATGATTTTACTTATCTTCTCATAACATTCTGTTTTTCTAGAGGTTTCTTAAGCAAAATCAATCCCATACATACTGATTATGCTTAAATACAGACAACTTACAATTGTTGATGCAATAGTTGATAAAAATGACTTAAAGCAACAAAGGAATATATCACAATCAGGCGCAGGGTATTATGTTTTATTATATAAACAACAATAGATTATGGCTGAAAACTAGTAAATTTTCACAGGGGGGTCTTGTAAAAGAAATATCTCTAGACTAGCCCCAATGGTTGTGTATAGGCACTGACAATTTAATTTTATTGGGACAACTCATCCCTAGATTGGGATGACCGAAGAAGAAATACCTCTAAACACAAAAAAGCTTGATTGTAGAAAAATATATCATGGCGTGATTTATAAAAATGAACTTTTATTAATTCACAATGAAATAAAAGGACAGCTTGAAATAAGTAAACATCCTGGTAACTGTCCACACACAAGAATAAATTAAAAGCACTATAATATGTAATGACTTAACCCCTTTATAATACTAATATAGGGGCTAGCATAATCTAATTCAATCTGCAACTGTTGTATATAATAATCAGCATTATAGATGGTATAGGCAGTATTCCAACACAAGTATATATATTTGGGTATTTACTTCATGACCATCATGATTCATTGAGAATAAGCTATATTTCATATATACCATAGTGGAAGTGCTTTTAACTTGTTCTTGTGTGTGGACAGTTACCAGGATGTTTACTTATTTCAAGCTGTCCTTTTATTTAATTGTGAATTAATAAAAGTTAAATTTTATAAATCACTCCATGATATATTTTTCTACAATCAAGCTTTTTTGTGTTTTGGTCATCCCAATCTAGGGATGAGTTGTCCCAATAAAATATCATGTTTTATTGTGTCAGACTCCACATAACAAGCACACAAAGCTCAGAATTAATTGTTAGATAGCATCTGACAAAAATACGCCCCTATTATTGATATTACTCAGCCAATCCGAGTCTTATTTACTTTCAGAGTTCTTTCAGTAAGACTGGCACTGGACGTTTTTCCTTTATTTCACTTATAAAGGCTTTTACTGGCCCCATTCCAACAAAAAATTTGAACATGTTTTTTTTCTTAATTATCTTTATTTTAAAAATGCAAGCAAAAACAATAACAAATTACCTTAGCAAAAGCTTTTCTTTAAATAATACATGATTAAATCATCATTAATCATTAGCCACATACATATTAGACTTGTGCAAATACATTTCACCAAATATTCCTTGGCTTCACTATTCAGTACTGAATTTCAGTTAAATATTTACATTATTTCACCTGTAGGTAGAATACTTACCTTAACTCACTCTGGAGAGTGTGCTAACCGATCCTCTTCTTGCCAGTGCCCAACCGTGCTAACAGCAGGTTTAACGCTCTCAGTTCCTGTGACCTGCACTAACTTTAGTGCTGGGCCTGGGAGCCGAGCGTGCTAAGCCTCCTGTTAGCGCAGCCCGGGGCTCTGGCAAGAAGAGGATTGGATTAGCCCTTTCAAGAGCGAGTTAAGGTAAGTATTAACCCCTTAAAAAAATAAAGGAAACAAATAAACACTCACAATTTTTGTTAGTATTTTTTTTGTTTTTTTTGGTGCATTCATTTTGAATGTTTGTTTCGTTAAAATGAAAACAAATATCAAATTTTCATCATGAATGTGGATTTGTTTAGAAAACAAATGCACATCTATAATTAGTAACAAAATGACAAAGAAAAAATATAGAACCAGTCTAAAAACTAGAACACTATAATAACCTTTGTGAACATAACCGTTGTCATTATGCCTTTGCAAAATGTATACATTTATGGTGAAGTAAAATTAAATACAAACAGAAAGAGAAGCAGTCTTCCATGAATAAACAAAAGCTCAATATCTTGTTCCATGTTCGGGTTACTACCTGGGAGTAGCTTCTTTTAACCCAATTGTGCTTTTCACAGAGGAAAACTTTCCTGAAGTAAATCAGTCTGATCCCACCTAACAAGGTCAGTCCAGCCCTGAAATACCAGGCAATTCTCCTCTGAACAAGGGAAATGGCAACCCCAGATTATCATTTAGGCCTCAGTTTGGCCTCGTCAGTGAGATGCAGCCATATCCCTCTAACCACATTGAGCAAGAAGTCCACATCTGGTTTCCCCATCACCCTCAGGGAGACTTTATCTAGGGTCATGATACAAATACAAACAAGCAGTCTGCCATGAATGAAAAACAGCTCAGTGGCTTGTTCTATGATCCGGTTACCACCTGGGAGTAGCTGTTTGTATTTGTATTATGACACTGGATAAAATCTCCCTAAGGCTGATGAGGGAAACCAGACTTGCCCAATGTGCTAGAGGGATATGGCTGCACCTCACTGATGAGGCCCAAAGTGGACCAAAACAATCATATGGGGTTGCCATTTCCCTTGTTCAGATGAGAATTGCTTGGTATTTCAGGACTGAACTGACCTTGTTATGTGGGATTAGATTAAATACTTCAGGAAAGTTTTCCTCTGTGAAAAGCAGAATTGGGCTAAAAGAAGCTACTCCCAGGTGGTAACCAGCTAGAACATGCCACTGCAATGAGCTGTTGTTCATTCCTGGCAGACTGCTTCTCTTTCTGTCTGTAGATGTAACAGTAAAGTCAGAACTAAACTTCATAATTCAGATAGAGCATGCAATTTGAAACAACTTTTCAAATTTATTTGTATTATTAAATTTGCTTTGTGTTCCTAGTATCATTTGTTAAAGACCAAACCTAGCAATGCAAACATGGCTCCAAGGTCTTTAACACCAAAGGTCAAGCCCAAAGGTAGAGATAGGATGCCCTACACTATACTCTCTAAAGCAAAAATAGTGAAACTGTCAGAGTGAAGCAACTGGTCTGGGCATACATACAATGTAAATCTGTTTTTAAGCAATTATTTTTCAAGGACACTGTCATAGAGACATTTATTTCTCTATTAAAAAGAAAAGCATTCCATTTTAGCAAAGCATGGGAAACTCCCATGTTCCTCTTACTACTGTAGCAAAAAAATATGTATACTTTTGTGTGAAATGGCACAACTACATTATTAAACTTAAACATTCTTTTCAAACTCAGTTTTTTAAAACCAACATTGGTGCAGTTTGGGTTAAGCATTAAGATCTGGGTAACCTTGTGTCTTAATTGCATACAGAAAAAAGCAGGAATCTGGATCCTCTGTGGCTAAGGAAATATACAGATTGTAAAGAAAAAAAAATATTTTATGAAGTGTGTTTGAAATTAGGTAAAGCCCCATTGTTTGCCTATTTCTCATGCTTTCATCTTCAATGTTGTTAATGGGAAACACTGAAATATTAGTTTAAACCTGGAGACTAAAATATCCCATTATTTTAAAGTTAAAGCAATAATAGTTTATGTCTTTCAATTACCCAGACAAACCTTAGGTGACCACCAAAGCAATTCAAAAGCAATCCTAGCATTGTTTCTCTTTCAACCCACTGAGAAATAGCAGATATATTTAGCCTCAAAGATAAATGGACTAACCTAAAATGCAAAATAAAACTGAATGGACATGTTACCAAAATGCTAAATCCCTTGAAAGTGATTCCATGTATCTGTAAAAAGCTAACTAGTAAATGAACATCTCTATGTTAAAAAAAAGATATTTAACTTCAAGCAGCCAATCAGGATGCTTGCCTCGGGACTTGCACGGGAGCATGCATCTGACATGTAAAGGCATTGGGGCATATTTATCTAGCTCCGAAACAGAAGTTATTAAGAAGTTATGAAGCAGCGGTGTAAAGATCGCTCCTCATAACTTGTCCGCCTGCTCTGAGGCGATGGACATAAATCAACCCAATCAAATACGATCGGGTTGATTGACACCCCCTGCTAGCGGCACATGATACGCTACTTTGTATCATGTCCGCTCGCACATTGGTAAATATACCCCATTGACACTTTAATAAGAGTTCCAGATGCAGCAATATAAAACTTACAAAAACTTTATTCCATAAATTTAAAAAAGATTGATTTAATCAATAATTCAAATAAAAGTCCAGCTTCTCTGATTCTTTTCTGACGAAGCCTATGAAGATTCCTCTGGGCGCAATGGAACAACTAGACTACGAACCCTTATGATCATCTAATCAAATCATCCATAGCAATGGACCACTTACTTCCTTCCTTGTGTTACTTTTTATTTTATTTTTATTTGTGATTGCTTTGTTTCCTTTTTCTCTTTTTGTGATTCGTATTAGTTGTGTACCATCAGTAAGGTTTGGAAAAGGCTGTATTACCTTTCAATCAGAAAACCAATAAAAACATTGTTACAAAAAAAATAAAATAGACAGGAACGGTTTAACGCCTCCATCAATGATTCAAATAAAGATCCCATAGACAGGAACTAGGTTTAAGGAAGTTTACTATGAAATCTTGTGAGAGTTCAGTGAAATCTCTGGTTAACTATTTTGTTTTCAACACGCAGGTGACAGTAGACGAAGGATATTTGTTCACAGCGCATTTACTCTGGCGAGCTGAAGAAATTTTGAGTTTAAATATCTTCCTTTTTTACATAGAGATGTTCATGTGATATATTTTTGCCAGGTTTTTACAGCTATGCTGCATCACTTCCTAGTGACTAAGCATATGGTTAATATGTCCATTAAACTGATGTATAACAAAAGTCAATGTTACAAATCTCTATAGCAAAAAAATATATAATCAAATATCAAATTATATTTTTCAGAAAAATACAATAAATGAGTATAATACCTGTAAAGAATCCATAATAGTGTAAAACTGTATTTAAAAATAAGGATCACTGCTTTATAGGCACTGTTTAGTGTAAAAAAATAATTTTATTTGAAGGCTATGGGGCATATGTATCAAGCTCCTGAGCAGGCGGACAGACATTGCCGGAAATCAACCCGATCGAGTATGATCGGGTTGATTGACACCCCCTGCTGGCGGCCAATTGGCCGCGAGTCTGCAGGGGGCGGTGTTGCACCAGCAGCTCTTGTGAGCTGATGGTGCAATGCTGAATACGATGAGCGTATTGCTCGGTGTATTCAGCGAGGTCTGGCGGACCTGATCCGCACTGTCGGATCAGGTCCGCCAGACTTTGATAACTTGGGGCCTATATGTGACATGGACACATTATATAACCTATAGATGTCAACTTTACTATAATTGTTCTATATTCAGGCAATAACAGTTGGATGTTAAAACTTTTTTCCAGGTGTTAGTATCTTTGGATTGCATGAATAGAATATATTTCTTTGAAACTTGTTCTGTGAGCACCCTCAGAGAATGGAAATGCTGAACATTTGAAGCGAATTAATTAATTATTTTTTGGACTTTTAAGTTCCCTATCATGCAGCACTGAAAATGATTGCCTGGAACTTCAGTCAAAACTACTGCACCAACCTTGATAAAATTTGACATTAAAATAAATGTTAGTGCCTATAATGTGCCCCGTTGGAAAGCAAAAAAATCAGTGGTTGCTGAGATATAAAAGTTAAAAGTCTCTTATTTTGCACATACTCAAATAATTGTGAATAATTATGAAGAAACCATCTGTAGCAGCCTCTGTAGCAGCATTTGAGGTTTGTGGGTGTTGCATCTCAGACATTGGTCTGTATAATGCTGTATTGGGAGGGCAGAAAGTACCTCAAGGAATTTGCAGTAGCATACAAATAAAGCAGAATACACACTTTACTCACATTATATGTAAGGGGGGGTACTGTTGCTCAAAGACCATTTTTAAAGGTCAAATGGCCAGACAAGTGGTGCTCAAACACTGCTCAATGAAAACTTTTAATGTAGGCGGGTTAGTGCACATATTACACGTTTAAAATAAACTGCAGCAGAGCGAAACCTAATGAACACTAACTTAAGCACGTCATATAACGCGACCGCATTAATAACTTCTTCTCTCCATAGACTTCAATGTTGCACGCTGAAGAAAAAACTAACACTTATAGCTCACACGCTGACCTGACACCGCTACAGTGCTAAACCTGAAAGGTAGTTATAAATATGTTACATGGTGCTAATGTTATTTGTATTGGTATTTTTCCCTAGTAAAAAAACAAACAAAAAAACACTGTATAACTAGACAATGCTCATTGACATTTAATGGTAAAATATAGTCAGAAAATAAATAGGTCCATGTTAATAAAATAGCTTGTTTTGTGACTTGCTGATCTGTTAAACATTTATTAATTATAGACAATCTATAATATTATGGGTAAGGATTCTAATCTTTCTTTAGCTTATGCTGAATAAAAACGTAATATTTAATTTGCCCCATTTTCTAAACCAAACCAATCAATTAGAAACTCTGGTGTCTAAATTAGCAAAATCAAGCAATCTACAATATCATAGGAAAGATGTGTTTGTCTCAGACTCTGATTGTGAAAACACTATAAACACTACTCGCAGAGTTTTACAAAAGTAAAGAATAGGGGTCAGTCATAATCTTTTCGAAAAAAACATATCTAATGATTTTAACAATAAAGTCTATGGGTACTCTTGTAAATAAATAATTTTATATGTTTTTCTGAAGGATTGTGATCGACAGCAATGACACAAATTGATTATTTATGATCAGTGGCGTATTTAGGTTTTGTGCTGCCCTAGGCACTCAAAATTCTGCTGCCCTCCCCACCCAAAGGTTTTAGGCCTTTCCCCCCATTTTTATATATATATATATATATATATTTATTTATATCCAGAAATGTATACAAGTATACAGATTACATGTCTTTACATCGCACAATGGACAAATGACTTACTACGTATATAACAAAAAAGAAAAACAAGGACATTTGTACAAGCAGTAATACACAGATAGCTTGTTCTGATGTAATATATTCTGTGTTCTACTAGCTGCTCAATGACTATCACTCACATAATATATGTATACATTGTTGACAATTTATGTTATAAATTCAACAAGACTAACCAACAAAAATCATCTTCTAATAGAGTAAAAATCTTCCTGTAATACAATTATAGCGACCTGAACTTGTGCCGACTCTCAATTTTTCCTTTCAAAGAGAGAGGAAAAAAAAAGTATGCTCTGCATTCAAAAACAAGTAAAACACGAGGGTCATAAACAACCTATAGAATATTGAATAACAACCAACAAAAACGAAAAAGCAAATTATTAGAGTCAATTGCATTTTGTCCGTAGGCAAGGTATTCTAACACAAAAATGTTTTCCTTTTTTTATCTTCCTTTTTCCCTTAATATTTTTTTGGGTCAGTGTGTTAAAAAAAAGTTTTTTTCATAACAATTCAAAAGAAAATAGGCTAGCAAAACACTTGCATACAGATGGGTTGAATTGCATGCATCTCATACCATTTTCTCCCTGAGAGAATCGAGAGAAAAGAAGGGGAGGGGAGAAAAGGGAGAGAAAGGAAAGAAGGGAGGAAAAGAGAGAGGGAAGAGAAAAGTGGGGAGGGAGAGGAGAAAAGGGGGGAGGGAAAGAAAGGATTGAAAGAAGTGAGCAAGGGAGGGAGGGAAAGAAAGAAAGAAAGAAAGAAAGAAAGAAGGGAGAGAGTAAATGGAGGAAGAGAGGGAGAAAGGGACAGAAGGGAGAGAGAAAGAATACACTTTGAAACAATCACTGCCCTTTACATGCAACAACATACAGTAAATACCGTCATTCAAGTAATGAAACTTTTTAAGTGTCCGTTTGCTATTTACTCCGTGGGTTCATGAATGCAGAGAAAGCTATCTATTAGTAGCTAACATACATTAGCACTGAGAGTTTATAATTATACATTACAAGCCGATCTAAGCAGTGCAACGATGCATCCAGTCTGTTAGTTACTAAGACCTGCAATAAGCACTGCGCTCACAGACCCACCACAGCTGACAAGTCGAAGAAGTATATCGGCACAAGGTCTTATCCTCCAGCCTCACCTTGTAAGCATATCCTCAGGCAAGTTTTTAACCAAGAACGCTTACACTGCAAAAATGCCAGTGACTCTTAATGAAGCAATGGTTTAAAGGAGCACTGCCAGTGTAGGGCGACCTTAATCAGCGCACGTGCCTTGTCTTCTCTGTAAAAGCCTGCACTTTATCGCTCACTGTACTGTGTGCTGGCTTTTAGAGAAAGGATAGGGCAGATGTGCTGCCCCTCCGAAATCTGCTGCCCTAGGCACCGGCCTTGTTGGCCTAGGCCATAATACTCCCCTGTTTATGATGCCTACCTAATTACTAGCTACAATAAGTTGCATGAAATTCTGGATACTTTTATAAATAATGCTTTACAAATGTCTTATTTTAAATTATGCGTAAAGGCTTCATAGCTTAATGTGATTTTAGCTTTCATCATATTTATTAACATATAAATTGAGTATGCAAAATCAAAGAAATTCAATTTATTAAAGACTAAATTAAAGTTATACTGGTTGTGGCTGTTACAAAAGTGTTTTGTGATGACTTTACCTCTGTCAGGTGCTCTCAATATAAAGTACTAGGTGAATTTATTTACGCTGTGCATAGCAACTCTAAATCCCAGCAATTACCAGGTTTTTTGAATAACTGGAATGGCAACAAATCTGAAAGCCCAGGAAACATGCACTTTGCATGGTTCTGCTAATGGACTGGAATAGACACCATTGTCAGGCAACAAAAATATGCTTTACATCAGAGTAGGCTGGAAGCAGGATAAAGTCGTCATGATAATATAGTGGCCATTTTCTTTCCAAACCATTCACAACATCAACTTCATTTTGGTGTATTTCCATTAAGTAAGCTAGATGAAATGCAAACAACCAATAAAAGACTAACTCACCACTCTTCCTGTACAGGATAATTTCAGTTTTGAACTCTCTCTTCTCATCCAAGGCTTTCTGGATCTGAACTTTGAGCTGCTCACTGGTCTCTAGACCATATAGGAACTTACAGGCACAACTCTTCTGCATCACCTCAGCACGGGCAAAGCCGGTCAGGTCACAGAACCCATCCGAGCAGTACACTATGGGGAACAAGTTCAGTACCTGGGCATTCCCCAGGACAAAATTACTGTCTGAAAAAAAAATATATATATCCATTAGTAATAGTAATAGGATGAATCCCATGACATCTAAAATATTCCTATAGTACAAATATAATTAAATCCACTAGACCAAAAATCCACTTCCATCAACTATTTCCAATGAAAATAAAAAAAAAATCTTTATACAAAAAAAAACCCAAAAAAAACCTATCTCTAGAAATGTAACTTATGAGCACAGGCTGACAATGTAGCCAAAAGTTGCTGAACTAATAACCATGTGTTCAAAAACATGATACAAATCTATAAACACTGGACTCCTGTGAAATGTTTTCCCATATTAAAAAAATAAAATCAAGTTGTGAAGCAGCAACTTGTAAATTATTAATTTATCTGTAGGCCCAAGAGACCTGCGGGATACTGAAAAATTTAGTAACACAGCAATAACAGAACTCACAGTTTAGTCACATGCAGACATCTGAATTGAAACTATATCAGAGGACCAAGGAAGAATTGTGTTGGGCCTCAACTAAATTTGCAGTGTATATATATATATATATATATATATATATATATATATAGCCACTCAAACAAATGCACTCTCAGGACTTTCAAAGTAGGAATAACAAAGTTATCTTTATTGTAATAATAACTTTGTTATTCCTACTTTGAAAGTCCTGAGAGTGCATTTGTTTGAGTGGCTATTATCTGATATTTCTGCACCCAGGCAGCTGACATCGTTGGGCTGAGCTGTTAAAAGGAGTTTTGTATATATATATATATATATATATATATATATATACAGGTGGCCCTCGTTTTACAACGGTTCAATTTACACCGTTTCAGAATAACAACCTTTTTTTCCAGTCATATATTTAAAAGCATTGAGAAGCAGTGCATTTATTAAAATAGCCAGTAGGTGGAGCTGTCCGCTTGTGTTGCAGCAAAGCCATGCAAGCTGAAAATAATCAGTTTAACCAGACCTGAGCTATCGAGCAGATTTCAAAGGAACAAGATCTTCCTGTCTATAAATCAGTCCAGTTTGGAATGCATAGAAATAACTGTTTGCAGAAAAATGCAAGTGAAGTCTGTGTTGTGTATGCTGTTTAGCAAATGTTTTTGTTCATTTAACTTAGTTTAATTATATATTCTGTGTTGTGTGATTATTTTTTTACGTTTATGATGCTGTTTAGCATTTAAAGTCTTAATTTCAAAGCTTTAAAAATAATGTATTAGATGTTACTTATGACAATTTTGAGAGGGGCCTGGAACCTATCTCCCTCACTTCCCATTGACTTACATTATAAACTGGGTTTCAATTTACAACGGCTTCGATTTACAACCATTCCTTCTGGAACCTAACCCCGGCGTAAACTGAGGGCTACCTGTATATATATATATATATATATATATATATATATATATATATATATATATATATATATACAGTATAAACACACACAATATGTTATGGGGGATGCAAGAAAAATGGGGGCTTATGTTTGGATATTAAGAGCAATATTCATGGGGGCTCATGTTTGGATAATAAGAGCAATTCAGGGGGAGCTTTTTTGGCCCCCTTCTTGAAACCCATGGTATGAACTAGAATAAACATATTTTATAAAAATGAACAAGTCTTTTAATTTGCAATGCATACATAACACAATATATGAAACTATATATGTATTCTATAAAGGGACATTTATATAAAAACTTTTTTTCTGTGGAAGCTGTCCCGATTAGGGTTAGATTACAAGTGGAGCTGTATCTTACGTAAGCACACTAACTCGGCTAGAAGTAAGCTTTTTGTGTGCGTCGAGTACAAGTTGAAAGTAAAAAGTTTTTGCAAGAGCACTAAGCTGATGCACGCAAAAAGCCGAACTTCGAATATTGCAATCAAGTTAACTTATTCCCCCGTAGAAGTCAATTGGGCAAAAAAAGTAGAAAAAATACCCTACTCATGCATAAACCCAATCCCATATTCTCAAGTGCGTTAACCCGACATGAAAATAGGAATATTTCACATTCAAATGTTCTTCACATAGAAGAATATGTTCAATTTATTTATAAATACATATTTCTACATATATCGATGGTATGTTGCTAAAATGTATATATATATATATATATATATATATATATATATATATACACACAATTATATATAGGTAAACATATATACAGATATATCTATTTAAACATACCTAGAAGATATTCTGTTATGTGAAGAACATTGGAAAGTGAAATATTTACAGTAAATAAACAGTATAACACTTTATAAAATATGAATATTGCATAATTTATACTTTTTCATGTTTTCATCTGCTTGACAGCAAAGGGTTCCAGTGCACACACACATATATATATATATATATATATATATATATGCATACATATGCAGTTATGTGTATATATGTCTTTAAATATGCATATAAATACATATGTACACACACACAAATATATATATATATATATATATATATACACATATACATCATGTAATGTATTTTTTATTTGTTTTGTGCAACTTTTTTGTTTCATGAAACATTCAACCAAACGCTCTAAAGAACACAGCAATCATTCTAGCGTAGATCACGATTGTGCTCACATGTTCGCATTTACTTTCAACTTGTAATACGAGTGCTAAACCCGGCTTGTGCAAACACCAGCGACAAACCCCTTTTGGCTTGTGCGCCACTCATAATCTGGTCTTATGTCGGTGAGCAGTGGAGTCACGGGACACAGTTGCACTAATCAGGCACTTTATCATAAATTTAAACAATTATATTTTACTCTCTTTCACACACAAATATTTTTATCTGAATAACTACTACTCTTCATATACATAATAGGAAATAAATAAGATGTCCTTTTAATAAACAAATAACATTATTTAAATGGCCTTCGTCACAAAATGGGGAGGGGGTTTATGATAATTTAAATAATAAATTATATTTTTCAAGGGTTTGATAAGTAGAAGGGATTAATGTATATAAAATAACAGGAATTAACAGACTACGGAGAGGCTGTAGCATGGTCAAGGACAGGTTGGGAACCATTTTGTGTGCAGTGTTTATCTGATGCTCTGAGTATAATTTTAAATTGCTTTTTGGAAAAATTCAGTCAGACAGTACTTCACATTGTTTAGGGTCAGTTTGACTGGTCGTTAATTACAGTCTAAATTCAATTACTTGGTTAATCTGAAAAAAAATAAGAAAAGAAAAAAGTAAATGCTAAAATGTGGATGTGATAAATTGGCTACAAAATTGGATGTGAAAAATTGGCTACAAATTGATTTATTCATTTTGAATATATCACATCATAATCCGCATCTAGTACTTTTAATATTTCTTAACAAAAGTAGACAGATCTAAGAAAAATCCGAACAATTTTTCTGCTCCATCATATGCGTAGGTCAGAGTTACCTTAATCTTACAGCACACTGTGACCCAGTCAGTTTTTTACATTTACAAAATATTGCTCAATTTTGTACGTTTTATGTTAACTATATATTTTTTAAGCTTCAGAAAAAAGAAAAAAAAAAACAGAAAGTTCTCTCTCAGTATTTTATGCCATCATATTTCAACTTGGAATAGTCAGAATTGTTCAGTCCCTTTGCATATTCCATGTTGAATTTTTATTATACACAGTCATGCCATAGGCATCCTAAATTACAGATGAAGCTTGGCAGGGGGAGATGCCATCCTGTTCACAGTGAATCAGTACGGAGTGTTCATTTCACCTTGCCAATCCTTCATGCTTGTAATTTGTTTGGGGTATAGGTCTCTCTGGGGAGCCCATCTATCTCCTCACTTGATTTGCTCTGATCAGCTGCACATTACTTATCCCAGAGCCCCTTTGCATGTTTTCTAGGTCACATTGTCACTAAGGAAGCCAGAAGGATGGGTGTTAACTTGCGTAATGATTGTCATTAGAGAGTATCAGCTGTGTGCTCCTTTATCGTAATCTAATAGGTATTGTTCAATGATAATTAGCTGGTTATTATAGAGTTAACACGCTTGCTTTGTTAAAAGTACATAGAGAAATATGTTTTTATTTTGTTTAATCTGAAAGTGGATATTTTAAAATAGTTTTTTTTCCTTCTTAGAGTGGATGTGCACCAATGGTTATTAATTCAGCTTTGGTTTACACCTCAATGGTAATGACATTTAATGCTAAATATACACATCTGCCAGCAGGCATAATGCAGCTGTATACAATAGCCAATAAACAGAAAACATATCTGTATAAATCAGATGATAAGAATTAGGATAGATAGATAGATAGATAGATATAGACAGTCAGAGATAGATAGATAGATAGATAGATAGATAATAGACAGACAGACAGATATATAGATAGAAAGATAGATAGATAGATAGATAGATAGATAGATATAGAGATAGATAGAGATATGGATTTCCAGTATAATTCCAAATGTAATAAAAAAGATAAATACAGCTTTTGAGTTGCAATGTTCAGTAGAGGCAACTGCATAAGTTAGGGTTGCCAACTTAGAACATAAGGAAGACTAAGTAATCGACAAATTTCACATAGGAAATCTGCAAATTATACAGTAGTAAGTAAAAAAAACAACAAAAAAAACTTTATTTTGTAATTTGATACAGCTTGATACAACAAAATTCTTCATACAAATCATCTTAATTCACACATTCTAGCTTAATACATTTAACAACTTTCTGCAAATGTGTGAAATCTATTTCTCATTTAAGGCCCAGTGGGAGTAAAGACATTAAACTGTGATATACATCAGAATTATCATCTAAATGAGAGCACAAGAATACAATATTAAATGTTTGAAATGCATTTCATGACAAGCTATTTTAACATTACTTTCTCACAGCTGAGCACTTTTGCCAGTTTTTGCTGAGCACCAATAAAGCTGTACAATAAGCACTGATGCAGTTGCATATGTCAGTAAATGGGCAAATTAAATCAGAATAAGTTAACCAATAGCAGGCATGCAGATATATGAAGTTGTGTGAAAACCATAGTATTCAATTAATCAGTTAATTGTTGAATTCAAGTTGATTTTGCGTTTGCTATGAGAAAAATTCTTAGGGGTATATTTAAAGGGACATGAAACCCAATTTTTTTCTTTCGTGATTTAGAAAGAGCATGTCATTTTAAACAACTTTCTAATTTACTTCTATTATCTAATTTGCTTCATTCTCTTGATATCACTTGCTGAAAAGCTTGCTGAAAAGCATATCTAGATATGCTCAGTAGCTGCTGATTGGTTGCTGCACATAAAGGCCTTGTGTGATTGGCTCACACATGTGCATTGCTATTTCTTCAACAAAGGATCTAAAGAATTGAGCAAATTAGATAATAGAAGTAAATTGGAAAGTTGTTTAAAATTGCATGCCCTATCTGAATCATGAAAGTTTAATTGTGACTAGACTGTCCCTTTAACAAGCTGCCAATGCAGCTGTTTCCACGAAAACCTTCAGGTGGCAATCGGGATGATTAACACCAACTGCTAATGGCCTTTTGGCCCTAAATGTGCAGGGGGTGGCATTGCACAAGCATTTTACTAGCAGGGGCGGACTGATCAGCCGGGCAAATAGGACCTGGACCGAGGGCCCAGCATGTTTGGGGGCCCCAAAAATGGAATCTTCATGGCTCCTGGTGTGCTGCTTAAAGTGGGGCTGACAGCTACCCTAACAATAACTAAGTAAAGTTAAAGGGACACTGAACCTAAAGTTTTTCTTTCATGATTCAGATAGAGCATTGAATTTTAAGCAACTTTCAAATTTACTCCTTGTATCAATTTTTTCATTCTCTTGCTATCTTTATTTGAAAAGCAAGAATGTAGGTTTAGAAGCTGGCCCATTTTTGGTTTACAACCTGGGTTGTCCTTGCTCACTGGATAGCACTAATAAACAAGTGCTGTCCAGGGTCTGAACCAAAAATTGTCCGGCTCCTTAGCTTAAATGCCTTCGTTTTTTCGAATAAAGATAGCAAGAGAACAAAGAAAATTTGATAAATTAGAAAGTTGCTTAAAATTGCATGCTCTATCTGAATCATGAAAAATGTGGGTTTAGTGTCTCTTTAAGTGTGGGTTTAGTGGGGCCTTGTGCCTGGAAGTGAGATTTGTTGCTCGGGGCCCTAGAGTGTGGGTGGCCCTGTCGGGGGTCTGTCGCTCTGAGGGCCATGGAGTGTGGTATCTGGCCCTTGACATTGGGGGGCCTGGTGGGGGCAGGGGAGAGAGGCTACCATGTTCATTTGCATAAATGTGAATACATTTGGGTCAGTGTGAGACAGGGGGCCCTTCCCTAATTTTTGCCCAGGGCCCTGAGTGGTCTCAGTCCGCTCCTGTTTACTAGAAATGCTTGTGCAATGTTAAATGTCGACAGTGTATGCTGTCTGCATTTAGCGATGTCGGGCAGAAATATCCGCCACATGTGATAAATCGGCCCCTTGATATTTAAAAATGCCATGCAGTTGATTAAAAATGCTATATTTTGTAATGCTTCCTTTATACCATGATGACCCACTGCACTGAGCATTTCTGCCAATCAAACATTAACAAAAGAACGAAAGGAATATGCATGGTTTTAGCCAATGGTGGAACTAATAAAAAAAAATAGACCCCTGTGCAAGAACCTTTTTTTCCACCCACAATATGGTAAGTTCAAATGTAACTAATATTAATAATATAAGATTTATACATGGCAACAGCAATAATACATCAGCTTAATAGATGTGCACCCGTCTGAAACATCAGATCAGATGAATATCCTCTGCAATCTACTTTATGCCAGACAGCTGCTCAAATAAGACTTCACGCCAGACACATGACCCTATAGCCCTATTTTGCCAGCTATATGCCCAGGTGAAATACTGGATCAGATGTTTGGCCCCTGCAGCCACTTTATGCCAGTTATATTCACATGTAAGACCTCAGATAAATGGCCCCTGCAACTCCCATTAAAGGGAGAGGAAACACATTTTTGTTTCATGATTCAGATAGAGCATACAGTTTTAAGCAACTTTCCAATTTACTTCTATTATATTATTTGCTTCATTATTTAGGTATCCTTTGTTGAAAAGCATAGCAAGTTTAGGCTACTTTCATACGTGCAGTCACCTGTCAGCAAATAGCACCCAGGTGCTGAACCTACCTAGCTATGCTTTTCAACAAAGGATACCTAAATAATGAAGCAAACTAGATAATAGAAGTAAATTGGAAGGTTGTTTACAATTGTATGATGAATCTGAATCATGGAAGAAAAAAAATTGGGTTTCCTGTCCCTTTAAGTTAGCTATATGCTCAAGAGCAGCTGAACAGGCACAATCATAGCAGGTGTATTTTCCACCTATATGCTCAAGTGAGGCCCCAGATCATTGTGTAGCTGTGTAGTCCCTGCATCCATCATTATACCAGCTATACGGTGTAGTGAGACCTCAGATTAAATGTGTAGCCCCTGCAATCATCATTATGCCAGCTGTATACTCAAGTGAGACCATAGATCAGTGTGTCGGAGGCAGTGTGTAGGTTTGTCCCTGCTTCAGCACTAATTTCCTTTCATTTTAAATTTAAAAAAATATATATTTTTGGTTTCCGACTTTCTGCCTACCTGCTACGCATATCACATGGTTGATACGTGATTTATACCTAGTGGGTCACAGATCATCTTAACCTATTGGCGCAGCTCAGTGGGAACTGAAACTATTCCCATTGGCGGCACATTGGCTCCTGACTGCACGTGTCGTCTCCTCAATTGGCTCGTGACTCCATGTGTAGTCAGTGAGTGGGACAGCAGTGTGTTTGCAGCGCGGTCAGTGGTCAGTTGGACTCACAGAGCTCTGAGGGCAGCAGCTGAAGTCAGAGTTTTGTTTTTTTGCAGCTACCTCCCAGTAGTGCATTGCTGCTCCTGCTCTTGATATATGGACAGGAAGTAGAAGCTAAAAATGCTTGATGATGAAATGCGAGTGTCTTTATCTAATATTCCACCAAATATTCAGAAACTGTGTTCATCCCATCAACCTCATACATCCCATTAAAGTAGTAAGTAGCTACTCTTAAAACAAGTTAGTTTAACCTCCTGTTTGCTAGTACAATGAATATCTGTGCCGCAAAATGATGTAGGTCTAAAAAGTGTGTCACCAACATAAAAAGTTTGGAAAGCTCTGCCCTAGATACTTGGTCCCCAGAGAGTTAAAAGGAAAGGGTAATAAGAGCACTGAGCCTTGCTGTTGTACCTGTAAAGGAACCAGGAAGCAAACTACAAAGAAGAAGTGGTCTGCACTGTAGCTCATTGGTTTTCAAACCTGTCCTCAAGCCTCCACAACAGGTCAGGTTTTCATGATTACCTTGGATGAGAACAGGTGTTCATTAATCAGCTGTGCTGGCAAACAATCGGCTAGATTAAGAGTTTTTGTCGGTAAGGCTTGCGTTGCAAAAAAGCAGTGTTTAGCTCCTAACGCAGCCCCATTGTTTCCTATGGGGAAAGGAATTTTATGTCTGCACCTAACACCCTAACATGAATCCCGAGTCTAAACACCCCTAATATTACACTTATTAACCCCTAATCTGCCGCCCCCGCTATCGCTGGCACCTACATTATATTTATTAACCCCTAATCTGCCCCCCCAACGTCGCCGCAACTATATTAAATTTATTAACCCCTAATCTGCCGCCGCAAACGTCGTCGCCACTATTATAAATTTATTAACCCCTAAACCTAAGTCTAACCCTAACACCCCTCTAACTTAAATATAATTTCAATTAAACTAAATAAATTTACCATCATTAAATAAATTAATCCTATTTAAAACTAAATACTTACCTGTAAAATAAACCCTAAACTAGCTACAATATAACTAATAGTTACATTGTAGCTAGCTTAGGATTTATATTTATTTTACAGGCAACTTTGTATTTATTTTAACTAGGTAGAACAGCTATTAAATAGTTATTAACTATTTAATAACTTCCTAGGTAAAATAAAGACAAATATACCTGTAAAATAAATCCTAACCTAAGTTACAATTACACCTAACACTACACTATTATTAAACTAATTACCTAAACTACCTACAATTAATTACAATTACATTAAATAAACTAAATTACGAGAAACTCCCCCCTCCCACTAAATTACAGGGGGAAAAAAGAATTACAAGAATTTTAAACTAATTACACCTACTCTAATCCCCCTAATAAAATAAAAAAGCCCCCCAAAATAATAAAATGCCCTACCCTACACTAAATTACAAATAGCCCTTAAAAGGGCCTTTTTGCGGGGCATTGCCCCAAAGTAATCAGCTCTTTCATCTGTAAAAAAAAAATACAATACCCCCCAACATTAAAACCCACCACCCACACACCCAACCCTACTCTAAAACCCACCCAATCCCCCCTTAAAAAAACCTAACACTACCCCCTAGAGATCTCCCTACCTTGAGCCGTCTTCACCCAGCCGGAAGTGGACCTCCAGAGGGGCAGAAGTCTTCATCCGATCCGGGCAGAGGAGGTCCTCCAAGCGGCAGAAGTCTTCATCCAGACGGCATCTTCTATCTTCATCCATCCCGAGCGGAGCGGATCCATCTTCAATCCAGCCGACGCAGAGCCATTCTCTTCCATCGACGTCCTAACGAAGAATGAAGGTTCCTTTAAATGACGTCATCCAAGATGGAGTCCCTTGAATTCCGATTGACTGATAGGATTCTATCAGCCAATCAGAATTAAGGTAGGAAATTTCCTATTGGCTGATCCAATCAGCCAATAGAATTGAAGTTCAATCCTATTGGCTGATTGGATAAGCCAATAGGATTGAGCTTGCATTCTATTGGCTGTTCCAATCAGCAAATAGAATACGAGCTCAATCCTATTGGCTGATTGGATCAGACAATAGGATTTTTCCTACATTAATTCCGATTGGCTGATAGAATCCTATCAGCCAATCAGAATTCAAGGGACGCCATCTTGGATGACGTCATTTAAAGGAACCTTCATTCTTCGCTAGGACGTCGATGGAAGAGGATGGCTCCGCGTCGGCAGGATTGAAGAGGGATCCGCTCTGCTCCGGATGGATGAAGATAGAAGATGCCGTCTGGATGAAGACTTCTACCGCTTGGAGGACCTCCTCTGCCCGGATCGGATGAAGACTTCTGCCCCTCTGGAGATCCACTTGTGCCCGGCTGGGTGAAGACGGCTCAAGGTAGGGAAATCTTCAGGGGGGTAGTGTTAGTTTTTTTTAAGGGGGGATTGGGTGGGTTTTAGAGTAGGGGTGGGTGGTGGGTTTTAATGTTGGGGGGGTATAGTATTTTTTTTTACAGGTGAAAGAGCTGGTTACTTTGGGGCAATGCCCAGCAAAAGGCCCTTTTAAGGGCTATTTGTAATTTAGTGTAGGGTAGGGAATTTTATTATTTTGGGGGGCTTTTTTATTTTATTAGGGTGATTAGAGTAGGTGTAATTAGTTTAAAATTCTTGTAATTCTTTTTTTTCTGTTATTTAGTGTTGTTTTCGTAATTTAGTTTATTTAATGTAATTGTAATTAATTGTAGGTAGTTTAGGTAATTAGTTTAATGATAGTGTAGTGTTAGGTGTAATTGTAACTTAGGTTAGGATTTATTTTACAGGTATATTTGTATTTATTTTAACTAGGTAGTTATTAAATAGTTAATAACTATTTAATAACTATTGTACCTAGTTAAAATAAAAACAAATTTGCCTGTAAAATAAATATAAACCCTAAGCTAGATACAATGTAACTATTAGTTATATTGTAGCTAGCTTAGGGTTTATTTTACAGGTAAGTATTTAGTTTTAAATAGGATTAATTTATTTAATTGTAGTAATTTTATTTAGATTATTTTAAATTATATTTAAGTTAGGGGGTTAGGTTTAGACTTAGGTTTAGGGGTTAATACATTTAATATAGTAGCGGCGACGTTGGGGGTGGCAGATTAGGGGTTAATAAATGTAAGTAGGTGTCGGCGATGTTAGGGACGGCAGATTAGGGGTTAATAAAATTTAACTAGTGTTTGCGAGGCGGGAGTTTGGCGGTTTAGGGGTTAATATATTTATTAAAGTGGAGGCGATGTTTGATCGGCAGATTAGGGGTTAATATATTTATTAAAGTGTTTCTGATGTGGGGGGGGGGCTCGGTTTAGGGGTTAATAGGTAGTGTTAGTGTACTTTTAGCACTTTAGTTAAGAGTTTTATGTTCCGGCGTTAGCCCATAAAACTCTTAACTACTGACTTTTAAATGTGGTATAAGTCTTGCCAGGAGAGGGTCTACCGCTCACTTCTTCCAAGACGCGTAATACCAGCGTTAGGCAAATCCCATTAAAAAAATAGGATATGCAATTGACGTAAGGGGATTTGCGGTAAGCTGTACTTGTGGAAGGAAAGTGAGCGGTACACCTGTACCTGTCAAACTCGTAATACCAGTGGGCGTTAAAAAGCAGAATTGGGACCTCTCAACGCTGCTTTTTAAGGCTAACGCAAGACTCCTAATCTAGGCAAATAATTTTATTAACTGTTGTCTGTATACTCTGGCAATCAAGAAGTTAAAGGGATATTAAACTTAATTTTTTTTCTTTCATGATTTAGAAAGAGCATGCAATTTTAAACAACTTTCTAATTTACTTCTATTATCTAATTTGCTTTATTGTCTTGATATCCTTTGCTGCAAAGCATATCTAGATAGGCTCAGAAGCTGCTGGTTGGTGGCTGCACATAGATGCCTTGTGTGATTGGCTCACCCATGTGCATTGCTATTTCTTAAACAAAGGATATCTAAAGAATGAAGCAAATTAGATAATAGAAGTAAATTGGAATGTTGTTTAAAATTGTATTCTCTATCTGAATAATGAAAGAAAAAAGTTGGGTTTAATGTTCTTTTAAATTACTGATACATGTGACTGGCAAACAAGGGGTTAAATCACTGTTGCCTGTATATTTATGACAATCAAAATGTTAATTCACTGCAGCATGTTTGTTTCTGGTAATCAATAAATTAAATCAGTGTTGCATGTATATTTATGGGAACAAAAGGGTTAAATCAGTGCTGAATGGATAGTTCTTGCAACCAAATCATAGCTTAAATCGCGATTGCGCTCAAGTGACTGCGTTTACTTTCAACTTGTAATACGAGCGATAAGCTTGATCAACGCTAACACCCACAATAAACCCCAAACATTTGCACTCCACTCATAATCTGGCCCTATATCTATCTATCTATCTATCTATCTATATATATATACAGTATATCGTTTTCAGTTTTCACCCTTTAATCAGCCCCCTGATGGTGACACTTTAAAAGCCTTGTTATTGAGAAAGAAGACATGCTAAACCATACATAACTAAGCCAAAGCTCAATAAGACTGCTTTGATTTACACTAAAGAAATGCCTGTATCGCAACCTCAAGCAAGCAATATATATATATATATTTGTGTGTGTACTGTTTTATTTCTTCCAACATCAGAAATCTGAACGATCAATTTACAGAACTGCATCCTTTGAAAAACTGCAAGGTGTAAAACCCCTCAGGCAGCCCACAGACCCTGCTGGTGATGCCCTATTCTGACTGGAGTGTGGAAACAAAAACCCTGTTGCTCTTACAAGAAAATGTCATCTTGAATGAGCATGGAACTGACAGATTATTTACTGCATCATAACAATTGTACTCTATAACCTCTAAATCCATTTTCATTTTAATACAAAATTTTAGGGACAAAACTCCAAATCAACATGCAGTGTGTGGGATTGCTCTGACCTAAAATTTCTTTTCTGCAGTCTGTCTGCCCACTTATGTCTATACCCGGCCTACAGAGAGCTCAGAACTCTAGCTTGTATGCTAATCTCCTACCCCAAACCATCCAATCTTCACTCTAGATATATCTGGCCTAAGCCAGATGAAGCAGATTAGTTACCCAATAATTAGTTAGCCCACTCCAGACAATTCAGTAGATTCCCCTCAGCTACATGGCCCACTCATAGCCTTAGTCCTACTATTGTATTTTTTTTTTAAAATGAAATTGCGGGAAACAGCATATTAAGCCCTACTGTACTATGATCATAATGTTCCCAGGGCCGGTGTTAGAATTTTTATCTACACAGATGAAGACACATTTTGTTACCCCCCCCATAAAAAATGATGTACCCTGTTGCCCAGGTGAAGACTTAAAAAAGACAGTACAAGCATACAGAGCTTCATTTATTAGCTGGACTCCCACCCCCCCAATGGTTAATAAACTCTGACCATGAGCAGTGCACTTTAGTCTACCTCATGGCAACAAGTTGCCTTAAGAACCTGTTTCTATAGTGCTTAAAGAAAAGGTATGAGTTTGTGATATTGTTGATGCCTCCGTATAAAAACAGTTTTCAGTTTTTGCGAGGAGTTAGACAAAGTCCTATAGAAGAGATAACTTTGCTTTTATCCTTTGTGAAACTTTTGTAAATATTTTAATTTTGCATATACCTGTACATTACATCTCAAGTATAGTTGGGTCAAGTAGCTACTAGACCTACTAGAAAATGAGGCCTAAAAATAATTGCTATTTTTTAAATAATTATTAATATAGTAGAAACTGAGCCAGAGACTTATTCATGTTAGTATAGCTATATAGTCAAGGCTCTTAAAAAAGTATGAAAAGCTCTGTTATCTTGATAAAAATGAGGACTCAATCAACACAAAAAGTCAACATTTTAGTGGTACCAGATTCAGCAATGGGGAATAAAATGTTATACTTTATTTTTTTTTACTTACAGGTTTAAGGACAAAAATACTAGAAGAAGAAACAAGGAGTGTCTTTTAAAAGGTAATAGAATACTAGAAATTAACTTAATGTAAGGTAGTCAACCATACATATGTAGTCATCTCCACTCTAACACTAGTTAATAGAGGTGATAAGCATATACTGGAGGATGATAGCACCTATTGACCTGTATAAGCATGTATTGAGGACTACAAGACCATCCTTTTGTAACTGTGCATGTTATCTGGATTCTTCCTGTTCTTTTTTGTTTTTCTGTATTGCCATATTACTAGGGGGTTGGGTTGAACTTTGAACTTTGCTTGGCTATTCTAACCTTTTAGTACCGTCAAGCTGTCTCTGAGTCAGTAAGAATGAAGATCCTGGGACTCAAGAACTGTTCTCACATCTGATATAGCAAATATAAAGTTATCTAAATAGACTGAGAATTTTAACTATTTACATAAATATACATTTATAAAAGTGTGATGGATCCTAAAGGTGCTTCTGGTCAGTTACATTCTAAACCTACACACAGCTCTGTTTTATTTATTATTATTTTTATTATTATACTTTATTTATAAAGCACCAACATATTCTGCAGTGCTGTCCATAGGTATAATTAATATAAGTAAAACAATGATATAATACTTGTAAGAGAAAAGGCAAAATTTGACAAATACAAGAGGAATTGTGGGCCCTATTCCTGTAGGAACTTACAGTCTAGAAGGGAGGAGGGTGAGAAACAGGAGATGAGGACAGCAAGGGTAATGATAATGATGTTCATGCAGAGTTAAATGAGAGCAATTATTTGGTAAATGGAATTCTTTTGGTACTGAGTTGGGTGGTAGGTTTCCCTGAAAAAAATGTCTTTAGGGAGTGTTTAAAAGAAGGTAGATTGGGGAAAGTCTGACAGTGCAAGGAAGTGCGTTCCAGTAAGTTGGTGCCAGATGATAGAAGCCCTGCAATCTAGCATGGGAAGAGATGATGATAGAAGATGCAAGGAGCGGGTCATTGTTGGACCTTAGGGGGTGGGTTGGATTATATTTGTTGATTAGTGAGGACAGGTAGTGGGGAGCAGAGCAGCAGATACAGAGAGGTGGAAAAGGTGATTAACCTGGCAGAGGTATTTATGATGGATTAAATTGGGGAGAGGCAGAAGAGAGGAAAGTCAGTTAGTAGGTTATTGCAGTAGTCAAGTCAGTAAATTATAAGGGTGTTGATTAGTTGCTTAGTGGTGTCATCGATTTGATTAGAGTTGTGTTACTCTTAGGTAGCGGACTTGGGGTGATGGGGAAATAGTGATGCCGTCAACAGTGAAAGAAAATTCAGAAATGTAAAAAAAAAAAGTACACAAATGTAAGGCTTGCAGCCAAGGACATGAAAAAGCAATATAGTAAACACAGACTTTTAATAGTTTTAAGGGATTTTATGACTTCTAAATTACAGCCCTATCCCAGTAGCTGTTTTATTACATTTTTATAAAGTGCATCAAGTGATTTATTGAAGATCCTAGTTTTTTAATACTGTGGCCTGTCAGCTTTGCACAGTAACTGCAAAGTAATAGGCTCCCCTTTATTAAACTGGGAAGCCATTAAAGAGAAAGCAAAACAAAATGTGAGTGTGAATGTAAACCAGACTTGTCTAATTTAAGGCTTATGGTCCACAATTTGTAAACTATATTCTCATATGCTCTATATGAAAACAAAATGAATTGTGGCTCCTTGTGAAAATGGTTTGATGTTACCACACTAGATAAATATTGTTGTTGTGTTTATAATCTGACAACTGAGGTAGTAATGAGACTCTCACAAATTAGTACATAGTTGCGAACATTTCCAAAAAATATTTCAGGGACATTTTGCAGCAGAGCAAGCAAACAAGTTACCGGAGTATTGATGACCTATTGTTCAACTGCTCTGCCCACTTATTCTGCAATCAAAACACACCCATTTGATAGAAAAAGTATAATTTAGACTTATTCATAGCTTATTATACATATTACAGCACCAAACTCTTACACCTACCTCATAATATTGAAAATACCATTCTCTTGAACACATTCTGGGCATATGGTTATTGTTACAACACTTTATCAAAATTAGGCAGGGCTCAGCTAAGTGCTTAATGATATACAGAACTGAAGTGACACAAAACTACATTAGATCCACTGTCCTAATACTAGACAGATGCAATGCTTCCTAAATTATCCTAAACTCCTATTGACACTCTGAGGGCAGAGGTGCAGAGGAGGAGCTAGGCTGCAGTGTGTCAAATTACTATAAACAGAAGAGACACAGCAAACACAGCTGATCTTACTGTGTGATAATGCACAGCACCGGGCTGGGTGAGCTGTTGGGTGCAAATAGATTTTTGTATTATTTAGTCTGATAGCAATTTTCATATTTTTTGCACTGTGTGTAGAAAATGGAATATGTTTAAAACTCCTGCTAAAATCAGTAAGCTGCAGACGATACAGAGTGCTAAAATATGATTACTGTTAGACTAAATAATGCAAATATGGAAACAATAAATTGTCTACAGTAGCAGCCAAATAATCCCCCTCTTTTACAACAAATCAGAACAGCTCCTTTCCTAGTGTGGAGTAGCTGTGTGCAAGTATTTTTCTTCTAATTTGTGGAAATTTAAACATTGATCACTCAGAGAATGTGCAGCAAGGAGACCCTGCCTAGACCTGCTTGAGTGATATAGCAGAGTACTTGCTGCACGCACAGACTAGGGTGCTGTGGTGGTTACAGCTTTGCAGGCTTAAAAAAATGGTAATTGTTTGTTTCAATGTAAAAATAATATTGGGAATAAATAATGTTTTGAAGGTATGTCTATCATTTAAAAGTGTTACATTTTTAACATTTATAAAATAATGTATACCACAATATTTGTGTTTTTTGTTTTTGTTAAAGGGACATGAAACCCAATTTTTTTCTTTCATGATTCTGATAGAGCATGTGATTTTAAACAACTTTCCAATGTTCTTCTATTTTCTTGTTCTCTTGCTATCCTTTCTAGAAAAATATACCTAGGTAGGCTCAGGAGCTGCTGATTGGTGGATACACATATACAGTGGGACAAAAAAGTATTTAGTCAGCCAACAATTGTGCAAGTTCTCCCACTTAAGACGATGAGAGAGGCCTGTAATTTTCATCATAGGTATACCTCAACTATGAGAGACAAAATGTGGAAACAAATCCAGACAATCACATTGTCTGATTTGGAAAGAATTTATTTGCAAATTATGGTGGTAAATAAGTATTTGGTCAACATCAAAAGTTCATCTCAATACTTTGTTATATATCCTTTGTTGGCAATGACAGAGGTCAAACATTTTCTGTAAGTCTTCACAAGGTTGTCACACACTGTTGCTGGTATGTTGGCCCATTCCTGCATGCAGATCTCCTCTAGAGCAGTGATGTTTTGGGGCTGTCGCTGGGCAACACGGACTTTCAACTCCCTTTAAAGGTTGAGGTATGGGGTTGAGATCTGGAGACTGGCTAGGCCACTCCAGGACCTTGAAATGCTTCTTACGAAGCCACTCCTTTGTTGCCCGGGTGGTGTGTTTGGGATCATTGTCATGCTGAAAGACCCAGCCATGTTTCATCTTCAGTGCCCTTGCTGATGGAAGGAGGTTTGCACTCAAAATCTCACAATACATGGCCCCATTTATTCTTTCATGTACACGGATCAGTCGTCCTGTTCCCTTTGCAGAGAAACAGCCCCAAAGCAGGATGTTGCCACCCCCATGCTTCACAGTAGGTATGGTGTTCTTTGGTTGCAACTCAGCATTCTCTCTCCTCCAAACACGACGAGTTGTGTTTCTACCAAACAGTTCTACTTTGGTTTTATCTGACCATATGACATTCTCCCAATCCGCTTCTGGATCATCCAAATGCTCTCTAGCATACTTCAGACGGGCCCGGACATGTACTGGCTTAAGCAGGGGGACACGTCTGGCACTGCAGGATCTGAGTCCCTGGCGCGTAGTGTGTTACTGATGGTAGCCTTTGTTACGTTGGTCCTAGCTCTCTGCAGGTCATTCACTAGGTCCCTCCATGTGGTTCTGGGATGTTTGCTCACCATTCTTGTGATCATTTTGACCCCACGGGGTGAGATCTTGCGTGGAGCCCCAGATCAAGGGAGATTATCAGTGGTCTTGTATGTCTTCCATTTTCTAATTATTGCTCTCACAGTTGATTTCTTCACACCAAGCTGCTTGCCTACTGCAGATTCAGTCTTCCCAGCCTGGTGCAGGTCTACAATTTTGTTTCTGGACATTCAACAGCTCTTTGGTCTTCACCATAGTGGAGTTTGGAGTGTGTTTTATACTGATAACAAGTTCAAACAGGTGCCATTAATACAGGTAATGAGTGGAGGACAGAGGAGCCTCTTAAAGGAGAAGATACAGGTCTGTGAGAGCCAGAAATCTTGCTTGTTTGTAGGTGACCAAATACTTATTTTCCACCATAATATGCAAATAAATTCTTTCCAAATCATACAATGTGATTGTCTGGATTTGTTTCCACATTTTGTCTCTCATATTTGAGGTATACCTATGATGAAAATTACAGGCCTCTCTCATCTTCTTAAGTGGGAGAACTTGCACAATTGGTGGCTCACTAAATACTTTTTTGCCCCACTGTATGCATCATGTTTTCGACTCACCCAATGCATTAACTAGCTCCCAGCAGTGAATTGCTGAATCTTCAATAATTGATAACACGGAAATGAAGCAAATTAGATAATAGAACTAAATTGGAAAATTGTTTAAAATTGTATATTCTATCTGAATCATGAAAGACAATTTTGGGGTTTCATGGCCCTTTAAGGTTATGGTTAAGGAATTATTGGGTGGACATTTGTTTTATGACTCCAGGGTCCAGACACATATAAACTCTTGACCTTGCTACAGTTTGCTCTCACTGAAAATAGCTAAGAAGTAAATATAATAACAGAAGTGCTTTGGAAGTTTTTTTTAACTATATGCTGTATCTGAATCATGAAACATTAACCCCTTAATGACTGCACAATTATACTTTCCCTCCTCCCTGTTGGTCACTGGAAATAGCATGGTCTTGCCACTGAAGGCGAGACCGCGCTATTAACCATTTAATCCCCATAGAAAGACCAGTGACATACAGGGTACCTCGCTGGTCTTTAAGGGGTTAAAGGGATAGAAAACGGAAATGTGCATTGGTCCATTCAATTTGAAATAAAAGCATTTTGCAGAATACTTCCATTAGCAAAAATGCTTCTAGTAAAATGTATTACTGTTTTTCTGCAGCATACACACATATCCTGTGAGAGCCTGTGCTCCCGTATTAAAGAAACATGCCTGCTTAGAGAGCTGGAGGGAGTGTGTATTGCTTCTGAAGACATAATTTGTATCATACAAACTACTGCTGACTCTGAGAAGGTGCGGTACTTAAATACTGGTGCACAAGCTCTCACAGGATATGTGCGTATGCTGCAGAAAAACAGTAAAAACTTTATTAGAAACATTTTTGATAATGGAAGTATATTGCAAAAATGCTTCTATTACCCATGCACATTTCATTTTTTACCTTTCCAGACCTTTAATTTTTACTTTAACTTCCCTTTAAATTATGATAAACATACAGCTTGAACTAAAAAACAAAACAAATCCTACTTTTTTTTTTTTTACTCTGGCATCATATTAGTTAAACATCATTCTTATTACTACCATCCATTTAAGCTTAACTCCATATCAAAGAAAAGTATATTTTTCTTTGTGGCAATGTATGAACAAGAGGGTCATCCTGATCTGAGTTGTCAAGTGCTCTAGCACCTATTTTTGACTCTCTTAATACTGAAGTGTTCAAAGCTTCAGCTTAATGAAAGCTAATGCTGTTGCCTTCGGTGTGTGAAATGGTGAGCGAAAATCAGCTCACTGTTAAATGAGCCTATTGTATTTTACTCATATAATAGCTCCTTTAAATCTGAGAAAAATATGCACTATCTTGTAAAAGATAAATATAGAGTACGTGCAGACCAGAAAGATATAGCATAATAATTACACCACTGTCTGGGCTGATCATTTTGTGGAACAGACATAAAACTGCTCTACATCTAAGGGAGAGACGCGTGTTAGACTGCCAGAGATTTATTATATCAACAAGATTAGAAATCAGGTCAAAGAGTAATCATCCAGTTAGTGAAATATCATCACACAGCAATACAACTCTAAGAGTTTCTTGAGAAATTGTAGGATGAATAATTTTAGGTAGTCCCTAAACATTTCCAAAAGATGTTCAGTGCTTATAAAATATAACTGATCATTTCTTACTATATAGACACATTAGTGATTTAAAGTTCTCTTCTTGACATCTGCAGAACTTCTTATACCAAGTTATCACTTATCATATGCAAATTATTCAAGTTCTTGCCACTGTAGGGGTAGCATGTGAATAGTTACAGAAGGGGACCCCTTGCTCACTGTGCATTGCGCAGTGGTCTCTGACCATAGAGTCCGAACACATGTGTGTAACTGTTTATGGCTTAGAATGCCACAGATAATTAGTGATACATGAAAAAATACATACAAAACAGGAAGAAAAAAATAGCACACTTTAATCGATACTGACTATAATCTCCTTTAAGGCAGCTGCAGTAAATATTTTTTTTAGCTTTATGATGTTTAAAAATACTTTTAATATTAGCTTTTCTTCATATGCTGTCAATTATAAGAACCTTGGAGATGTTAGGAAGGAAAAATCGTTTAGAAATGCTATTCCAGAATGATCTGCCCCCTGGGGGTTGGCTGTTTCTTTTATTCAGAGGATAAGTGTTTATTTCAGATGGACTGTTCTTTATTTCACCAGATTAGGCTGGGACATAGAGAAAGGGCCAAATAGGATAAAATAAAAAATACCCTTTATATGTCACCATCCCATTAAACAAGGCTATTTTTCTTTTTAATAAAGATACCAGTGTGTTTTACTGTTACAGTCCATTACACACAGAGATTTCCAAACATCAATCACTATGGTTGCCACCCAGCTGGCATGTTTATGGTTTTGTCCATATAAATAGCAAAGAAATAAAAATAAAAGTCCTGTTTATGAGGAAACTTATTTTTAATGTGTTAGAATCTAAATTAAAACAAATGGCCATTTAAAATCAGAGGCTCAACAGCTTTAGTTTCTGATTTATGCTGTATAATTATTTATGTTCATTAATATGACTTTTTTCCCACAAGAAAAGTGGCATCTCTTCAGGGCACGTATTTTGTGCCTAGAATAATTTCTAACCCTCACAAATCTTCCATAGTCATCTACAAACCTAAAGATGTTTTCAGTCGTCACTAGTCTCATGGTCATTCTTATCTGGACAGGTCTAACCTTTATATATTGATGGTTTTATAAACTTTACATCTCTCTGGTGGAATGGAATTACTTTGAAAATGTAGCCTATGACTACTTTACTATGACAACTTTTTTCACATAATTTTTATATAATTTCTGATTTTGGCCCTAAAAATAAATAAATTATATATATATATATATATATATATATATATATATATATATATATATATATATATATACAGTATATATATATATATATATATATATATATATATATAGATAGATAGATAGATAGATAGATAAAACATGCCATTTTATGTATTTATTTTTAATATAAATTTTTAAATAGTTCAATATCAAAAACAAAATCCACCATATACGTATTTTTCCATTTGATATATTTTTCCTTGAGTTTAATTCATTGATTATTACTCACTCCCCAGAGTTCTCTTCTTTTCCTTATCATTCATTTCCCCTTATTCTCATCTTTCACCTCCCAAAATCATTCCTTTTTCCCCCCCTTTGTTTTATTTCTCATTAAAATTTAAAGGACCACTCAATGAAGTAGAATTACATAATTAACAATTACATAATAGAAAGACAATGCAATAGCACGTATTCCGAATTTCAAATAAGCAGTAGATTGCTTTCTGACAAATTCATTTTTTCTCCCATTTTCTGGCCCCCTGTATCACGTGACAGACATCAGCCAATCACATACTGGTATACATATACCATGTGAACTTAGGCAGATGCTCAGTAGGATCTTGTTCCCCAGAAACTGTGTACTGTATATAAAAAGACTGCAAAATTTGATAATGGAAGTAAATTGGAAAGTGCCCCTTTAAGTAATATTTACTTTTTCTAATAATTAATTTTGCTCTTGATTTTTCTTGTCCCACGTCAGCAAGGTCTTCATCCACGTCTGCATTCAAAATTTGTCCCGTATGTTAGAGATGTAGAACTTGCATGTTGATATCTATGTGTACACGATTTAGAGACATACAGCGTATCATAAATGAATATGTGCATTTAGATCCTGATTATTATTAAAAAAATATAAACCCTGGTTTTCTATAATGAAAGTATTTTATACATATAAACTATAATATAATTATGTAATAGCAATATTATAGTGTATTGATTTATTTTAAACAATTATACTATATATTATAATTGCATTATATTGTATAATATAATTAGAAATAATTTGGCTAATTTTAAATTAAACCACTGTGTGTGCGTTGTGTTTTTCAGGGCATAAATATAAAAAGGAGAAAAAAATAGCCACAAAAGCCTAGATTTCAAGTGAAGAGTAAAAAAGAGTAAAAAGAGTGTCAAAATAGAGAGAGCACAATCCATAGGGCTTCCATTTTCACTCTAATATTACAAGCCGAGAGTAAAATGTTAGCACCTGAGCCAAAGTTTATGGCACACTATCATCTGGAGGTCAGCCACGCTAATATTCTTTGGTAAAACATTTTTACCATTGAACAGATTGTAATACCAGAATCGTAATATGGACCCTATGCAATCAATAGCATTCCACCACTAGTAATCTAGGCCAAAATGTTTTATTATGAGTAGTAGAAAAACTATATAATGAACTTTATTTATTTATTTTGATTGCTCCTGTAATTTAACTCTGAAAACAATGAATTTCCCACTAACCCAGTGCTGGAATGCCCCAGGCAGGATCCAGAACCATCTGTCTTTAACATTCTACACAGATACTGCTTGTTCAGCACAGGAGCTAATTTTATATTTGTTATTAATTAGACATAGTAAACAATGACTCAAAGGGGCATATTTATCAATGTGCGAGCGGACATGATACGAAGTAGTGTATCATGTCCGCCACACATCAATAAATGCCAACAGCATAAGCTGTCTGCATTTATCATTGCACCAACAGTTCTTGTGAACTGCTGGTGCAATGCCGCCCCCTGCAGATTCTATGCCAATCGAGTGCTAGCAGGGGGTGTCAATCAACCGTTCGTATTCGATCAGGTTGATTGCTGTCCGCCGCCACAGAGCAGGCAGACAAGTTATGGAGCAACAGTCTTTAGAAACAAGGGGCATCAAGCTCCAAATGGAGCTTGATAAATATGCCCCAAAGGCTTTTCAAAGAGTGTGTCCCAGGTCTACAAAGCAATTAGAAGTTGTTAATTGTTGGTCTATGATATACATATCTAATAATGACATTAACCCCTTTACTGTGCTTGACAACACATTGTAATCCACACAAGTAGTTAGATCTGGTGGGTGGAGGGCCACTTTTGGAGCTAATAGCTCCCCAATCCCTGCTGGTCCATGAACTGGCATCACCAGGGGAATACAGAGATGCTGGTGTCATCACCAGGCCCTTGACTGGAGACACCACCAAGAACCAAGTGAAACGGCAGCTCCATAGGACTTATTGGAGATGAATGGGGAGGGGGGTATTTAAACTCCTCAATCTCAGCACCCTTAAGTCCTAAAAAAACAACAACCCATGATTTCAAAGATTCCAAAGGCAATCACATGCTCTTTAAAAAGCTGGTTATCTTGGGGATATAATGCTAGAGAACCGATATGTAAAAAATAAAATAAAAATCCTAACAATTCCCCACACTGTTTGTGGGCTGGGGGTCCCTAGGTACATATAACAGGTCATCAAAAAGGCCTAGAGACACCCAGAAGCCCCTGCTTTCCCAGCCCCTTTCAGTGGGTGTTCCAGCCTAACCACATAAACAATGCTAAACTGGAAACTTCTAAGTAAGTTTTATTATAGTGTCTGGTTATGCTGGGGGGCTAAAAGGGGTAGTCCAGGCATTCTTTATTGACCCTTTGGCACACTACTGATTAATCAGCTGGTCCTTTAGTCCTATATTTTTAAGGTCTAATGTACAGTAATCATACTAGATCGTCCTCCTTGCTAAGACCTCTGTGGTGGGTAATTAGGGAGTGATAATAGGGCAATTAATTTTAGCGTTCAGGCTTCCTGTCAGCCTGCAAGAGTCTAAAGGCTTCAGCTATATGGTGATAGGTAGCCATAATTAGGGAGTGCTGAAGGGGAAGTCAGAAGCTCAGTAGTTCTTGAACCATTGGCAGGTGAAAAATTAAGACATTAGCTTCTCTAGATGAGGCCTACACAGGCTTTTATGATGGTAGTAGTGGTAAAGGCACTCTTAAAGGGACATTATACACTAGATTTTTCTTTGCATATATGTTTTGTAGATGCTCTATTTAAATTTAAAAAAAAATATTAGTATAGTTTTGCTTATTTTTAAATAACGTGCTGATTTTCAGACTTCTAACCAAGCCCAAAGTTTTAGAAGTATACTGATGTATATCTACTCCAGCTTGCTCCTGTTTGTGTAAAGAATCTTTTCATATGCAGAGGAAAGGGGAGGGGGGAGTGTCTTCTTTTTTTGGTATACAACCACTTTCATTGGGTGTCCCAGCTCACCTTTTCAACAGTGCTTAAAGGTACAGTCAACCATAGAATTGTTATTGTTTTAAAAGATAGATAATCCTTTTATTACCCATTCCCCAGTTTTGAACAACCAACACAGTTATATTAATATACTTTTTACCTCTGTGATTACCTTGTATCTAAGAACCTTCTTCCAGCCCCCTGATCACATGACTGTGACTGTTTATTATCTATTGTCTTTAATTTAGCATTGTTTTGTGCTAAATCTTAGATAACCCCCTGTGTCTGAACACAGTGTTATCTATATGGCCCACATGTACTTTCTGTCTCTTTGTGTTGAAAATTGATTTAAAAAGCCTGTGATAAGAGGCAGCCCTCAAGGGCTTAGAAATTAGCATATGAGCCTACCTAGGTTTAGTTTAAACTAAGAATACCAAGAGAAAAAAGCAAATTTTTTGATAAAAATAAATTGGAAAGTTGATTAAAATTAAAAGTCCTATCTGAATAATGAAAGTTTAATTTATACTAGACTGTCCCTTTAACTACTTTATAGTAGTGTCTATTACATGCAGTTACATGAAAATTGATGTATACTGTCCCTTTAAGTATGGCGAGCCACAAGTATTTTCTTTATGGGTTGTAGATAGGGTGACCAGATGACCCATTTTTTACAGTATTGTCCCATTTTTTAACACAATGTCTCTGTGTCCCTAAACAATTTTGAATGGATGTCCTGTTTTTCTTATCATGACTGTTTAGTTACAACTTGGTCAGGCCTGGTATCACTTTTATAACCATTACAGGGCTATGAAATGCTATAACTGCAGCTGTTAGCAGCTCTGAGCCTGGGGAGCTACAATACCCTGCATGTTGTGGCAGGAGAAGTCTGCGCCCCTTTTTGGTTGTGTCTGGGAGCGATTGTGGGCTGCTTGTGAGCAAAGAGATTTGAGCAGTAGAGAGAGTGCAATTGAATATCAGGACAGGTGAAAAGCAGAGGCAGGGCTGAACAGCAGAGAGAGAGAGACAGGCCCATTTATCAAGCTCTGTACGGAGCTTGAAGGGCCGTGTTTCTGGCGACCACTGCTTCATAACCCTGTCCGCCTGCTCTGAGCAGGCGGACAGACATCGCCGGAAATCAACCCGATCGAATACAATCGGGTTGATTGACACCTCCCTGCTGGCGGCCAATTGGCCGCGAATCAGCAGGGGGCGGCGTTGCACCAGCAGCTCTTGTGAGCTGCTGGTGCAATGTTAAATGCGGAGAGCGTATTGCTCTCCGCATTTAGCAAGGTCTTGCGGACCTGATCCGCAGTGTCGGATCAGGTCCGCAAGCCCTTTGATAAATGGGCCCCAGAGAGTTAAAAAGCAGAGACAAGGCTGAACAGCAGAGAGAGAGAGAGTTACAAAGCAGAGGCAGGGCTGAACAGTAGAGAGAGAGAGGGGGAGTTGAAAAGCAGAGACAGGGCTGAACAGTAGAGAGAGAGAGTTTAAAAGCAGAGACAGGACTGAACAGCAGAGAGAGATACAGCTAAAAAGCAGACAGGGCTGAACAGCAGAGAGAGATACAGCTAAAAAGCAGACAGGGCTGAACAGCAGAGAAAGAGCGTTGAAAAGCAGAGAGTTTACTCTGAGTTTTTGGTTAACTATTAATGTACTTTATTGTGAAGTGATATGTTTTGTGAATATTATATTTATATTGCCAAATGTGCCATGTTGTGTGAGAGGCAGAAGAAACAACTTTCAAAATATAAAATAAAAAGGGTCATACAGTTTTCTGCCTAACCAACTTAAAAAAAATCACCACTTACAGTTGCTTATACCTGGTATATATTGTTGTCTGTATGTTACATGTGATAGTTGTTAGTTAATAACAGTTATAATAGTGGCAGCTATTAATTTCATTATTTAAATTAAAATAAATGCTTTGAAGTGCTACAAATAACCTACTCTAATAATTCTTCATTTGCTTTTAAGTGTGTTACAGGTTGTCAATGAAGTGTTCTTTTTCCCCCTTTTGTAGAAGGGGGAAAAACTTAATTACAAATGCCTGTGTTGTGCTTTAATTGAGTAAGGATGTCAATGTTGGTATAGAGAACATAGATTTGATACTTATAACCCCAAGTTCTTTGAAAAAAGGTAAAACATATATAAAAGCATTTTTCCCTGCCAGCTGTATATTATATATTGGCCCGGATATATATTGAATGAATTAATCCCCTGAACTGGTCAGGGTCCTCCTCAATGACCTTCTGTATTTCTATGAGATGGCTGGACATGGATAGGCTCCACGTTATAGTTCAACTTTCTGTTATTGAGGTAAACAAACTGGAATAAAAGGTGATCTGAACATTGACATTGATTCTACTACTTCATCTTATAAATACAAGAAGCAATGGAGTGATCCCAGTCAGAATTAAATTGCGTAGTGAAGTTTATGTTTAGAGTAAAATTGCAATGGAGGGAGGGTTGAAGTTATGTTGTTGTTTTTTTTGTAAACATTTTATTTTATTTTTTTAACTCTAGCAATCCTACAACCCTGAAAAAGCTACATGTAAGGGAAAAATAGAAGTTTGTTTTAGCTGCTATGACAGTAAAAGAGGAGCTTGATACCTTTCTAAAGTTGCCACTACCCAGCTGGTGCTACCATTTGTAGTGAGCCAATAATAATACAATTAGTTCCTTGTAACAATAGCAATATACTCCTGTCAGTGTGACAGCATGGGATCTATGATGGTATTTTAGAAATACAAAAATGATAAACCATTCAAAGAGGATGTCTAGAAAGACAAATGTTTTAAGACAACTGTCTAGAAAAACTTCATAATCTTACATTTTAAAGGACTAAGATAAATGACTGATACCAACAGGATTGTCCAGGAGACCCAAGTGAGTCACTCAATGCTAAAGAACAACCATTTTTAAAAGCTCTTGTAAAGAATAAGCAAATTTCTCTTGGGCACATGTTGCAAATGCTATTATTGTGTTTATGGCATTTTTAATTTTTTTGCCCCCTGACTCTAGAAACATTTCTGGAGACACCCATGAATACTACATACACCTTTTATCTTTTTAAAGGTTTTAAGAATATGTCAACAATGTCAGAAATGCAAAATTAATAATATAAAGAAGGAGATCCCGATGAGAAAAATATTAAACAGCAAGCAAGAGAATAAATATTATACCAAGGTGGAGAATCTTAAAGCGACACAATGATATAAAAATGACACATATTAAAGAGATACAAGGATAAACCCAAGTAAACATTGGCACATACAATTATGAAATAGAATATATAATTGTTAAAAGTGGGAAAAAGTAACAATGAACATTGTTATAGTTTATTGTCGTAAGCATTTGTAACTCCTCCATTCTAAGGCTGCCGTATGGACATCAATAATCTACTGCACTCATGCACTTGTCAAGTGTCATACCATCAAACAAGATAGGAGCAGCAATCAGCAATCACAACTCCTGCACTGGACATCACAGTTGATGTTCTTATGTAAAATACTCTAAGCAACAGCAAGCAGAATGTCTGCCTTGTATAGTATTACTGGGAATAGAAACCACTTAATACAAAGAGCTATATTCTAAACAGCTTGAAACCAGCATAAAAGGAATAAGGGTAAGTATAAACTTCAAAACATATACTTTTTTTTACAACTTTCTTAAAGATATCTATCTTTCTGTCTACCTATTTATGTTTCAGTTTCTGTGATTTGTTTTTTAGCAAGCTTTTTTACTATAAGTTATTGCCACTATGTTGTGCCATATTTCCATAGTACTCCAGAGCAGTTTCATAAAATCTCTACAGCTATGGATTGATTGGAAGCCAAGGACCGTAACACATCATACATAGATACATTATATGCTTATACGATATTTAGGAACCACTCCCGACCTAGTTATTAGCGTATTTCTTCTAAAATGATTAATTTAGCTTGGCAAAAAATAACAGGTAAGGGAACCTAAGGTTAAGGGTTTAGTATAGCACTCATTCCTACTAAAGTAATTAAAAAATAGAATTTTTATTCTGGTTAAAGTTAAAAAAGGAATTACACCTTTAAAAGTACCCACTATATCGCTGTACACCTTATCCCCCTGTTTCCTGGCCGATAGCAGCTCCCTCGGCTTCAGGTGGCAGGGACAAGGGACAGCAAATAAAACCAAACCAAATGTGCACCGAAGTGCTTACAAATCTCACAAACGCGTTTCGGCTGTGTTAACCAGTCTTTGTCAATGTGTTAGAACAAACCGAGGCCCGGGTGCCACCCTCTTTTATAGTGCTAGCAACTTCTCTCACAACCAATCAGCTGAAGCCTTTAGGAACACCCATCATCGCACCAATGAACGGCTGTACATTCAGGGCGTATACTGATGCTTACATCTGATAGGATTTACTGATTCGGCTTTGTCTCTACTGATTTTTTTATTGGTTGTGAGCACTGACAACTTAACTATCTTTGCACAATGTCTAAAATGAAATTGTGTGATCACTTGTAATACTTGTGCATGGCAAAAATTCATAACTGATACTGTCTTCACTATGTATAAGTGTATCGAATCTCGGCAAACACTCTTTTGATTTAACGTCAATCTATCCCGTCAGCACGGCTGTCCGTGGTATGGTTAACCATATCCTGCAGTGTTCCTATGCTTATGCACTGAATAAACACTGTCGCTTCATCATTTCTGCGCTGATAGGGTCTAGATATTCCTTGCACTTAATTCATAACTGATACTGTCATGACTATATATAAGTGTATCATATCTCGGCAAAACCTCTTGTGATTTAGCATCACTCTATCCCATCAGTACGGCTGTTCATGGTGTGGATAATCATATCCTGTAGCATTCCTATACTTTTGCACTAAATTAACACTGTCGCTTCATCATTTCTGCGCTGATAGGGTCTAAAAATTCCTTACACTTAGTCATATGAACTATTACTTTATGCGATTGCTCAGGAGGCTATAGGTAGATAGTTGTCACGTCTATTGAACTGACAAATTCTTGTCTAGCTAGACACAGGTCTACACAGGTCTACCTATATTTAATCTGAGATCTCAGCGCAGAAATGATGAAGCGACAGTGTTAATTTAGTGCAAAGCATAGGAATGCTACAGGATATGATTATCCACACCATGAACAGCCGTACTGACGGGATAGAGTGATGCTAAATCACAAGAGGTTTTGCCGAGATATGATACACTTATATATAGTCATGACAGTATCAGTTATGAATTAAGTGCAAGGAAAATCTAGACCCCATCAGCGCAGAAATGATGAATAGGGATGTCGCGAACCAAAAAATTTCGGTTCGCGAACGGCGGACTCAAACTTCCGCTACTGTTCGCGAACCGGCGAACCGGGCGAACCACCAATAGGCAGGCGAACTTTAAAACCCACAAGGACTCTTTCTGGCCACAATAGTGATGGAAAAGTTGTTTCAAGGGGACTAACACCTGGACTGTGGCATGCCGGAGGGGGATCCATGGCAAAACTCCCACGGAAAATTACATAGTTGATGCAGAGTCTGGTTTTAAGCCATAAAGGGCCTAAATCACCTAACATTCCTAAATTGTTTGGAATAGCGTGCTTTAAAACATCAGGTATGATGTTGTATCGATCAGGTAGTGTAAGGGTTACGCCCACCCTGGCACACACGCTGGTAGGCAGGCTACTGCAATTAAATTACACTAGCAGACTGATGTAAAAGTTTTTTTTTTTTTAAATTTACACTAATGTTACACCAGATATGACTGGTGGCACTAACTTGGCAAGTGGGCCCACACTGCAATAAGATTACACTAGCAGACTGATGTCTCACAGTCAAAAAAGTTTTTTTTTTAAATATTTAAACTACTGTTATAACAAATATGATTGGTGGCACTAGTTGGCAAGTGGGCCTGGCACACACCCTGGCAGGCAGGCTACTGCAATTAAATTACACTAGCAGACTGATGTAAAAGTTTGTTTTTTTTCATTTACACTAATGTTACACCAGATATGACTGGTGGCACTGAGCAAGTAGGCACAGTATATGTTGTAAGCCTGACACACAGGCTGGATGGCAGTGGCAGGCTGGCCTGGCAACTGAAATTAGATTACAATAGCAGACTAATGTAAAAGTTTTTTTTTTTAATTTACACTAATGTTACAACAAATATGACTGATGGCAAGAACTTGGCAAGTGGGCCTGGCACACACTGCAATAAGATTACACTAGCAGACTGATGTCTCACAGTCAAAAAAGTTTTTTTAAAAAAAATATTTAAACTACTGTTATAACAAATATGATTGGTGGCACTAGTTGGCAAGTGGGCCTGGCACACACGCTGGCAGGCAGGCTACTGCAATTAAATTACACTAGCAGACTGATCTAAAAGTTTTTTTTTTTTTAAATTTACACTAATGTTACACCAGATATGACTGGTGGCACTGAGCAAGTAGGCACAGTATATGCTGAAAGCCTGACACACAGGCTGGCAGTGCCAGGCTGGCACTGCTATTATATTACAAAGAAAAAACAAAACAAAAACGACTGATGTAGCCCTAAAAAGGGCTTTTTGGGGTGCTTTCCTTACAGCAGATATCAGATGAGTCCTTCAGGGCTGTAGTGGACACTGAATACAATAGCCTAGCTATTAATTTCCCTATAAAATCAGCAGCAGCTACACTATCCCTCCTCTCACTACGAATGCAGGATCACAATGATTCTAAAATGGCTGCTGTCTGGGAGCTGGGAGGGTCTGGGAAGGCGTGTCTGCTGCTGATTGGCTATAATGTGTCTGCAGACTGTGAGATACAGGGTCAAAGTTTACTCAATGATGACGAATAGGGGGCGGATCGAACATTGCATATGTTCGCCTGCAGCGGCGAACGCGAACAAGCTATGTTCGCCGGGAACTGTTCTCCGGCAAACAGTTCGGGACATCACTAATGATGAAGTGACAGTGTTTATTCAGTGCATAAGCATAGGAACACTGCAGGATATGGTTAACCATACCACGGACAGCCGTGCTGACGGGATAGATTGACGTTAAATCAAAAGAGTGTTTGCCCGAAATTCGATACACTTATACATAGTGAAGACAGTATCAGTTATGAATTTTTGCCATGCACAAGTATTACAAGCGATTACACACGTTTCATTTTAGACATCGTACAAAGATAGTTAAGTTGTCAGTGCTCACAACCAATAAAAAAATCAGTAGAGACGAAGCCGATTCAGTAAATCCTATCAGATGTAAGCATCAGTATACACCCTGAATGTACAGCCGTTCATTGGTGCGATGATGGGCGTTCCTAAAGGCTTCAGCTGATTGGTTGTGAGAGAAGTTGCTAGCACTATAAAAGAGGGTGGCACCCGGGCCTCGGTTTGTTCTAACACATTGACAAAGGCTGGTTAACACAGACGAAACGCGTTTGTGAGATTTGTAAGCACTTCGGTGCACATTTGATTTGGTTTTATTTGCTGTCCCTTGTCCCTGCCACCTGAAGCCGAGGGAGCTGCTATCGGCCAGGAAACAGGGGGACAAGGTGTACAGCGATATAGTGGGTACTTTTAAAGGTGTAATTCCTTTTTTAACTTTAACCAGAATAAAAATTCAATTTTTTTATTACTTTAGTAGGAATGAGTGCTATACTAAACCCTTAACCTTATGTTCCCTTACCTGTTATTTTTTACTTACGTATACTGTAGGGTTAGCACCGGATTAACTATCCATTAATTCCTCTATACACTATATCTAGTGCCAGTTCTCTAATTTATATCTAATAAATTAGCTTGGCGTCACATCACGTTTGCCTTTATTTCTTTTTCAATGCAATTTCAACCGTTGTATTTCTGTAACTCATTTATCACACAGAATATCCTTCATCAGTGCTGTGGGTATGTTTATCAAAGTCATGATTTACAACAATAGGTCAGAGCAACAACGCTAGATTTAATATGTGCTATTTTTCACTATTAAATTCAATATTGATATTGTTTTGCACTTTAGATACCAGATGAGATAGTCAATCTGTCAAAATGTGTGCATAGCACATCAATTCATGTTCTACAATCAGCCCATCTGATATGTTTTGTAAATTCAAGAGACAGATGATACTGTAAGAGCTTAGGAAAACGCTGATGAAGAATATAGAAGTTAGAAAAAACAAACAAATATAATAACTTTATTAGAAACAGTTAAAAAAAATATAAATTTAATCAAAATCTATGTGTAAAAAGATCACTGAGATGGGACATAAGGCTATAATGAACACTACATTTTATTAGGGAAAAATATACATGTGTGTGTATATATATCTATATATATATGTACAGTATGTGTGTGTGTGTATATATATATATATATATATATATATATATATGTATATATATGTGTGTGTGTGCATATATGTGTGTGCATGTAGGTGCGTGTGTGTATATACAGTCATGGCCAAAAATATTGGCACCGCTGCATTTTAGATAATGCACCACTTTGCCCAGGAAATTGTTGCAATTACAAATGTTTAAGCATTCTCATGTTTATTTATTTTGTTTGCATTGGTGTGACACAAAAAAAGTGGAGGAAAAAAAGGCCAAATCTAACAAATTTGACGTAAAACTCCAAAAAGTTGCTAGAGGTTCTTTATCCATCATTCGAAAATCCTTTGTTGCAATCTTTGATCAATTGTTCTATTTTGTTCACGTCCAGGGAGATTAGCTACAGTGCCATGGGCTGTAAACATCTTGACAATCTTGCACACAGTGAACACAGGAACATTAAGATCTCTGGAGATGGAATTACACGAGCATCACAAACTTGGAATGCAATTATTTCTTACAATTTTAAGAAGGTGCCAATAATTTTGTCCAGTCCATTTTTAGGAGTTTTTATGTGGCTTTTTTTTCTTCACTTTTTTGTGTCATACCAATACAAACAAAAGAAATAAACATGAGAATGGCTAAACATTTGTAATTGCAATTTTCTGGGTAAAATGGGGCATTATCTGACAGAAATGCAGGGGTGCCAATATTTCTGGCCATGCCTGTATATCTGTGTATGCAATCAGCCAATAGGATTGATCTAGCATTCTATTGGCTGTTCCAATCAGCCAATAGAATGAAAGCTCAATCCTATTGGCTGATTGGATCAGCAAATAGGATTGAACTTCAATCCTATTGACTGATTGCATCAGCCAATAGGATTTTTCCTACCTTAATTCCGATTGGCTGATAGGATTCTATCAGCCAATCAGAATTGAAGGGACGCCATCTTGGATGATGTCACTTAAAGGAATCTTCATTCTTCAGTCGCCGTCGGATGGAAGAGGATGCTCCATGTCGTATGTCTTCAAGATGGACCCGCTCCGCTCCGGATGGAAGAAGATAGAAGATGCTGCCTGGATGAAGCCTTCTGCCAGTCTGGATGTCCTCTTCTGGCCGGATCGGATGATGACTTCTGCCCCTCTGGACGTCCACTTCTGCCCGGCTGGGTGAAGACGGCTCAAGGTAGGGTGATCTTCAAGGGGGTAGTGTTAGGTTTTTTTAAGGGGGGATTGGGTGGGTTTTAGAGTAGGGTTGGGTATGTGGGTGGTGGGTTTTAATGTTGGGGGGGTATTGTATACTTTTTACAGGTAAAACAGCTGATTACTTTGGGGCAATGCCCTGCAAAAGCCCTTTTAAGGGCTATTTGTAATTTAGGGTAGGGAATTTTATTATTTTGGGGGGCTTTTTTATTTTATTAGGGGGATTAGATTAGGTTAATTAGTTTAAAAAAAAAGTATTTTTTTTATTTTCTGTAATTTAGTGGGGGGGGGTTGTACTTTAGTTTATTTAATTTAATTGTAGTTAATTGTAGTTAATTAGTTGTAGGTAATTTATTTAATTAATTTAATGATAGTGTAGTGTTAGGTGTAATTGTAATTTAGGTTAGGATTTATTTTACAGGTAAATTTGTACTTATTTTAACTAGGAAGTTATTAAATAGTTAATAGCTATTTAATTAGTACTATTCAACCTAGTTAAAATAAGTACAAAGTTCCCTGTAAAATAAAAATAAATCCTAAAATAGCTACAATGCAACTATTAGTTATATTGTAGCTAGCTTAGGGTTTATTTTATCGGTAAGTATTTAGTTTTAAATAGGATTAATTTATTTAATAGTAGTACATTTATTTTGTGTTATTTAAATTATATTTAAGTTAGGGGGTGTTAGGGTTAGGGTTAGACTTAGGTTTAGGGGTTAATACATTTAATATAGTAGCAACGATGTTGGGGGCGGCAGATTAGGGGTTAATAAATGTAGGTAGGTGTTGGCGATGTTAGGGACGGCAGATTAGGGGTTAATAAAATTTAACTAGTGTTTGCGAGGCGGGAGTGTGGCAGTTTAGGGGTTAATAAATTTATTAAAGTGGCGGCGATGCCCGGTCGGCAGATTAGGGGTTAAACATTTTAGTTAAGTTTTTCTGATGTGGGGGGGCCTCGTTTTAGGGGTTAATAAGTAGTTTATGGGTGTTAGTTTACTTTTTAGCACTTTAGTTAAGAGCTTTATGTTCCGGCGTTAGCCCATAAAACTCTTAACTACTGACTTTTAAATGTGGTAGGTGTCTTGCCAGGAGAGCGTCTACCGCTCACTTTTTCAGGCGATTGTAATACCGGCATTAGGCAAATCCCATTAAAAAGATAGGATACGCAATTGACGTAAGGGGATTTGCGGTATGCTAAAATCTCAGAAAAAAAAGTGAGTGGTAGACCCTCTCCTGACTGACTCGTAATACCAGTGGGCGATTGTTTGTATACATTTTGGATACAACTTGGAAACAGAGGAACTTGTTACATACATCTTGCATATGGCTACAGAACATGTGATTGGTGACATTGTTATTAGTAAAAGGTCTTTACAACTATACCTCATTATGTACAAGTGTACCTCATTATGAATATATAACTGCAACACCATAAAACACTGATCTTCTGCTTTATGTAAATAAAAACCTACCTGTGAAATAAAAAAGAAACGAAATTTAAACTATAAATTAAACTAACATAACTATTAGACTAAAATTAAACTACAAATGAATAAACTTAATTACAAATTACAAAAAACTAAATTAAAAATTAAAAAAACCTAACCCTATTAAAAAAATTAAATCTACAATTACAAAAAATAAAAAATACTAAATTACAAAAAATAAAAAAGTACCAAAGTACAGAAAAACTACAAACAAAATTATCCAATATAAAAAAATTACACCTAATCTAATAGCCCTATCAAAATAAAAAAGCCTCCCAAAATAAAAACGCCCCCTAACCTACAATAAACTACCAATAGCCCCTAAAGAAATCAGCTCTTTTCCCTGAAAAAAGACAGACCCCCCCCAACAGTAAAACCCACCACCCAACCAACCCCCCAAAATAAAAAATACCTAACTAAAAAAACTAATCTACCCATTGCCCTTAAAAAGGACATTTGTATGGGCATTGCCCTTAAAAGGGCATTCAGCTCTTTTTCCTGCCCTTAAAAGGGCATTCAGCTCTTTTAAGAAATGCCAAACCCCTAATCTAAAAAAAAAACCACCCAAAAAACCTTAAAAAAACCTAACACTAACCCCTCTTTAGGTACTCACAGTTTCTGAAGTCCCGCTTGAACGATCTTCATCCCGGCGGCTCCATCTTCATCCAGGCAGCTCCATCTTCCTCCATTGCGGTAACGGCATCTTCTTCATCCCTGCGGAGGTGGAGCAGTTGATACGTGGAGGCGGAGGTCCAGGCAATAGTTCAAGGCAGAGGTCCATCGATCCAATGTGGAGGTCCTCTTCATGCGGTCGTCTGCCGCACACAGAGGATTGAAATGCAAGGTATCCCTTTTATACTGGGGGTACCATTGCATTCCTATTGACTGAAAATTTTAAATCAGCCAATAGGAATTAGGGCTGCTAGAATCCTATTGGCTGTTCAAATCAGCCAATATGATTTAAGCAGCTCTCAATCCTATTGGCTGATTCAATTAATTATTTTATTTTTATATTTTATTTTATTTTAATTAGAGCTGCTTTAATCCTATTGGCTGATTTGAATAGCCAATACATTTTTAGCAGCCCTTATTCCTATGGCTGATTCAAATTTTTCAGTCAATAGGAATGCAATGGTACCACCATTATAAAAGGGGTACCTTGCATTTCAATCCTCAGTGTGCAGTGGACAATCGCATGAAGAGGATTGCCACATCGGATCGATAAACCTCCACCTTGTACCTTTGCCTGTACCTGCACGTATAGACCGATCAGCCTCCGCAGGGATGAAGAAGATGCCGGTCCAGTGATGGATGAAGATGGAGCCACCTGGATGAAGATGGAGGTGTGGGGATGAAGATCGTTCAAGCCAGACTTCAGCAACTGTGAGTACCTAAAGAGGGGTTAGTGTTAGGTTTTTTAAGGTTTTTTTGGGTGGGGTTTTTTTTTAGATTAGGGGTTGAGCATTTCTTAAAAGAGCTGAATGCCCTTTTAAGGACAGGAAAAAGAGCTAAATGCCCTTTTAAGGGCAATGTCCATACAAATGCCCTTTTCAGGGCAATGGGTAAATTAGTTTTTTTTAGTTAGGTTTTTTATTTTGTGGGTTTGAGGGGGTGGGGGTTTGTATACTGTTAGGGGGGGTTTGTTTTTCTTTTGTAGAAAAAGAGCTTATTTCTTTTGGTAGTTTATTATAGATTAGATTTTTTTTTTATTTGGGGTGTCTTTTTTTTTTTAAACAGGGTATTAGAATAGGAATATTTTTTATTGTTTTGGATCATTTCGTTTCTTATTTTTTGTAATGGTAGTTTTTTTTTATTTTTGGTAATTTTAGTGTTTTTTATTTTTTTGTAATGGTAGATTTTTTTTATTATTTTTTTGTAATGGCAGGTTTTAGTGTAAGGCAGCTTTGGTTTTATTTCACAGGTAAGTTTGTATTTATTTTAACTAGTAAGGTAATAACTATTTACTAACTAGTCTACCTAGTTAAAATAATTACAAACTTACCTGTGAAATAAAAATAAAACCTAGCCTATCAACTATATAACTATTAGTTATATTGTAGCTAGCTTAGGTTTTATTTTACAGGTACGTATGTATTAAGTTTTAAATAGGTATTATTTAGTTACTAATTGTAACTTTAATTTAGCTCTATTTTAATTATGTTAAAGTTAGTGGGTGTTAGGTTTAGGGTTAGGGTTATGATTAAGGTTAGGTTTAGGGGTTAATATAGTTTAATTTAGGTTGTTGCGATGTGGAGGGCTGGCGGTTTAGTGGTTAATAGGTTTATTTAGTGTGCAAAAGAATGAAAAAACAGGAGAAGCGCTAAACAAAGCTAAAGGTGCTAAAAATGAAAACAAAGTGAGATATATAACTTGCTATGCAAATATGATTTAATCAGACAATCATAAGAGGTACAAATCCTGCAAAAAAGTGCATAAATGTAGAGATATTAAAAATCGGACGTCTCCGATATATAAAACACAAATAAAAACAAATGACTACATCTATAATATAGCGGCCGCTATAGTTCATCTGTCAAGTTATCCTGACCAATAGGATTTCCCTTCAGAGACGATGCCTCCCGATCAGTGACGTCACGGGATATACATACGCCTCACGGAGGTGATTCCATACACACGGACGGTACTCCTGAAGGTAACACGGGTTTACTTTTACCCGGCTTTGATCTCTTCTGAGGACTAAAGTTATCTATTGTTGACTTCCTCTACATAATACAGAGACAGGTTCTATTATATTGGCAACAGTAGTCATTTGTTTTTATTTGTGTTTTATATATCGGAGACGTCCGATTTTTAATATCTCTCATTTATGCACTTTTTTGCAGGATTTGTACCTCTTATGATTGTCTGATTAAATCATATTTGCATAGCAAGTTATATATCTCACTTTGTTTTCATTTTTAGCACCTTTAGCTTTGTTTAGCGCTTCTCCTGTTTTTTCATTCTTTTGCATATATTTTTTTCCCTAACGTGAGGGACTTTAGGGAGGGAGCAGCTTGGTGCTTCTTGCGCACACTTTAACACACCTACACACAGGTTTATTTAGTGGTAGTGATGTGGGAGGCCAGAGGTTTAGGGGTTAATAGCTTTATTTAGAGGTGGCGATGTTGGGGAGCGGCGGAATAGGGGTTAATATCTTCATTATAGTGTGGGCGATGTTGGGGTGCGAGTGAATAGGGGTTAATAACTTTAGTATAATGCAGCGATATCACAAGCGGCAGATTAGGGGTTAATAACATCATGTAGGTGTCAGCAATGTCAGGGGCAGCAGATTAGAGGTGTTTAGACTTTGGGTTTATGTTAGGGTGTTAGGTTTAAACAAACCATTTTTCCCCCCATAGACATCAATGGGGCTGCGTTACAGAGCTTTTCATTCCACGATCGCAGGTGTTTTTTTTTTTTTTTTTTTCTAACACTCTCTCCCCATTGATGTCTATGGGAAAAGCGTGCACAAGCACGTCAAAACATTGCTTTTATTTTGTGCGGTATGGAGCTCAATGCAACCATATCGCACGCACAAGCCGTCTTTTTAAAAACTCGTAATGGCAGCACTGTGGAGGGTAAAATAACGCAACTTTTGTTTTTGTTCGTTAAATACCCTCTATAGTGCAAAACTTGTAATCTACCTGTATGAGATTCATAGATGCTTGTGAGGTTGTACAGAGACTCCTCATTGTAAAGGCAAAATTATGTTCAAAAGTAATTGAGCATCAAACACATAGGAAACACGCTAACAAAACAATTGATGTAAATATGTCTAATTGTAAAATAGCCACAAGTCTGTTTTGTATAATAATGGACAGAATGAAAAAGAGTTAGCTGTAGGCTAATATACAGTAAATTGTGTTTTATTAGCAAATGACACATAAATTACAATACAAAGTATTAAAGTATGGTAAATTTCAGACTAGAATGTTGCAATGAAAAAATTGCAATTGGCTTGCAAGTAAAACTACATAATTTTTTTAAAAGTGTATATATAATTTATAATAAAAGATTTATAATCCTAATTGGCATTGTCTGCTCCTCTGCCCCCCTTCATTTCCTCTTTTGGCTGGGCTGTGATGTATAGAGCAGTATAACCCATTCTCTACATAGGCTTTCTAAGGGCTTTAAAGGGGCTGGACTTCAAGATTGTCAAATGACACACGTTGATTTGATGTTCACTGGAATTGTTATAAAAAAAAAAGAGTTTGTCCAAGTGGGCTGGCATAATTTTGCAATAGAAGCATTACTATAATTTAACCCTTTCACAGATGGATTAAAATAAAAAAAGATAAACATACACTTTTTTAATGGCAAAGATTACATAAATGGCATTTGATTAGTTAAAGTTTAACTATAATAATAAAGTTGTAAAACTAAACAAATTTAATTTATATATATAAAATACAATGGTTGAAATAAATATTTACTTTTTATTTGTCCATAGATCTTATATATTATAAATAGATTAAAAAATATTTAATTTTTTTTATCTTCCACCATTAAAAAAAACAACAACAAAAAACAAAAAACTATTTATATATGCAGAGTCTTTCTGGGATGCCACTTTCACCAGATATGCAAAGTAATGCAAACTAATGGGATATTTTTCAAAATTAGCAGGTCTGAGATTGACAGATCCTGCCCTAAAATGTTTAACCTTTCGAGGGGCTGTGGTGCCCCCAGGAAATGTATTTCACATCTTGTGGTCTCCTCAGGGTTTCTATAAATGTTTGGCCTCTTGCTCCTCAGAGATTCCAAAGCTCACAAATACCAGACCTCTTCTGGAAATAGTATACATTTATACTAACTGGAAAATGTCAACCATACAAATTATTAACAGAGCAACTAGTTTGCTATCATGAGGGATTAAATTATCATTAATGCACAGATGGAGAAGGGATTCTATGTGGCGCACAACTCTTTTGTAAGATACCATGGGGCCTAGGACAGATGGTGGACATATCTTTAATCTACCTAACTTATTGGTTGAAACTTCTTTACTGTAATTAGGGATATTGATTTATGTTTTGACTCTGATAAAGCAAAGGATGTTTGGAGTGTAATATATCTCATCTGTGGAGGTACACAACCTTAGTGACAGGCATGTTGTTGTTTTTTTTCATTTTCTTTTTTGTGTTAGAAGTTTCATATTACACTTTTCTTGTGAAATGTAAAATTGTTAAATGAATACTTGTTGTTGTATTATAGTGTTTTTGTGAAGTACTTGTACCAATCTGGGTATTAGAATATGTCAACCTTGCACACAAGGATGAGAGAAAATTATTATCTAGTCAAGACTTGAATGGCCTACAAAGGACTCTCTTAAAAGCCACAGTTGATGTATCATTCATAAAATGTTGGTTGTATCTCTGCCTTATGTGTAATATTTATCTATGATGCCAGTGCCACCATTACTATATTGTTCATGTTTAGAATTTCAATAAAAATATTATTAAAAAAAAGAAAAGAAATGTGTCTTAATGTAGTCAAGCTAAAACAGTTATTATAAAATGATAACACATTCTATAATAATTTGGTCTGACTATTAAACAATGATTTGTGTTACTGATCTCTGGACCCCATTTTATAGGAGTTTGTTTTCTACATATTAATTCATAACTCATGCCCGATTTGCTGCAATTGTTTTTCAGTAGCCAAACTTCACTTGCCTTATTTAGAGGAGCCAATCTGTGTTTGAGTCTGCAACTGACAAGGCTAGCATTGGTCACTATACTAGTCTAAAGTGCATTGCATTGTTTTGCTGTTCCTATCTTTTCCACACCTTTAAGAAAATATGTAATTGTCTTGAGAATTCTGCTGTGTACTTTTTCACTTCTGTGAGTTAAAAAGGCCAACATTTTCAGAGCTAAATTACATGTAAAGGGGCAATATATAAAGTATGTTGCAAACTTGTTTTACTATGCATATATATATATATTTTTAATTAAAATCTCACTATTTACTGTCCCTTTAAAGTGACATTATACACTAATTTTTTCTTTGCATAAATGTTTTGTAGATGATCTATTTATATAGCCCATAAAGTTTTTTGTTTTTTAAAAAAATGTAAAGTTTTGGTTATTTTTAAAAAACATTGCTCTGATTTTCAGACTCCTAACCAAGCTCCAAAGTTTTATGTGAATACCGTCAGCTACCTACTCCAGCTTGCTCCTGTTTGTGTAAAGGGTCTTTTCATATGCAAAAGAAGGGGGAGGGGGGAGTGTCTTATTTGCCACTTGCAGTGGGCTTTCCAGCTACCTTTTCAATAGAGCCAAACTGTCAGCTTCTAAGTAAGTTTGTAAACAGTTTTATACTGGATTTTTATATCAGTATCTGTGCATCTTATTCTTTATAGTAGTGTCTATTACATGCAGTTATATGAAAATGAGTGTATACTGTCCCTTTAAATGACCATTCTGATTATCATATTTTACTTGTGTGTACATACCACATTTTTAAAGTGTGAAAGTGTGATCTGAGCTATGTTTATAACTTTGTTATTTAATCAGGAAATTAATGTGCTGCACTCAGCATGCTATGCTTATATTATCTGATTAAACTAACAATTTTAAATTAAAAATATGTGTTCATACACAAAACTTTCCAGAGGGCTACCAATTATATGCATGCATTAATGATCAAAATAATCAGGAGAAAGCCATATGCTAGTGAGCCAATGAGGCATATTTAAGAAATGTCTTGTGGACCTGATTCGACAATACGGATCAGGTCCGCAAGACATCGCTAAATGCGGAGAGCAATACACTCTCCATATTCAGCATTGCACCAGCAGCTCACAAGAGCTGCTGGTGCAAAGCCGCCCCCAGCTGACTCGCGGCCGCAGGGGGTGTCAATCAACCCGATCGTACTCGATCGGGTTGAATTGTTGCGATTCCTGTCCACCTGCTCAGAGCAGGCTGACAGGGTTATGGATCAGTGGTCTTTGTGACCGCTGCTTCATAACTGCTGTTTCTGGCGAGTCTGAAGACTCGCCAGAAACACGGGCCATCAAGCTCCTTTTGGAGCTTGATAAATATGCCCCAATGAGTGTACAGGGAGAAACTAAAAAACAGTTTCTAGAGTCCATTACATTATTTTGTTATGCCCTGCAATATTCTGTGCGGTGTGACATTACAGTAAGTCTTCCTTACTGCATGAAGCTGGGGAAATGGAAGTTCTTTCAAGGAAAGCTATTAGACTCTTGCCTAATGTCACTATACAAAGTTCTTGCTATTTTAGCACTGTTATTAGTTGTCCCTTTGAGTAGTACTCAGAGCCTCTCATTCCTTCATGTACTTGCTTATTAAACTGATCACCATTGACTTTCTGGAAACAATGAATCTTTGTACGAGTAATTAAGGAACCCAGAAATCATTTAGGTCACATTTCAGATATTATTTTATTAACTGTTGCTTTTGAATGTGAACTTAGCACATGGAAACATTAAACAAGCTGCGCAAATAGCCAACAAATGCAGTTCTAAAAAAGGGTCAACGTAGGTGACCTCATATTGACAAAAATAATTCAATGCACAAAAATTCTTACAAAAGTTCTGACTTTCTCAAAAGAAAGTACACAATACAAAGCCAATGGAAAATCAGACAATAACCATGATTTCCAAATGAACTAGAATAACCTAAAAACCATGGAAAAACCATGTGAGACAACTTACACAGCTCTTCTAATGGGTTGGAATACACTCCTACACCCCATGAAAACATACTATAGCGCTTCAGTGTTTTTATTCACAGGGTAGCTAAGTGTTGTTGGGGAGGTTTAAACCGCAATCTTCAAGACTGTACCAACCAAAAAAGCATGGGGTTGTCTTATATTTCATGGCTTTCTTTGCACACAGAATTTGCAGACAGAAATACTTCTCAGCTGATGAGCCTTATATTTTAGTTATCTTCCTGATCACTCCCGATTTAGACACCAATGATGTGACTTGTGATCACTTTTTCCAGTCATTTAACACTTTTCGGAGTTTTATCTTTTGAGGAGAAATAAATTATTTGAATAATGATAATATCCAAAGATACATTTTATATAATATAAATCACTTAGTCAAGTTAGGTCTGGTACAGTTCATATCTTTTTTACACAATAGGTTCTACTGACACCCATGTTAATTTTTACTAATTGAGCTGTGCTCAGCAATAGGCAGCTTTATAATCTGCCAGCTACAGTGGTACATGTAAGACATTCTATGGCAGAGGTTTGTACATTAATGGAATTCCAAAATAGATAAGCTCATCAGCAACCTGTCCAAATCACTAGGTCAATCCAAGGGTCAGATAAAGTGAGAATTGTTTAATAGATTGGTTATATTCTCTGCACTAAGCTTTAAATATATATAGCCATTCCAATCCTGCTTATTAATATGCATTATGTTTCTGATACTAGTGAGCTCCCATAGGGATCTCAGTGCAAACCTTGTTGCCATCATCATATCTTAAAAGGAGTCTGACAAACACTGATGTACAGATAATTAATTCCCCTCCCCACATGTTTTTTTTTTCAGACAATGTAAGCTCAGAGTCTACACTTCTATAGAGAGCATGCTGCAGATCAGTAGATTGATAGCTGTGCTCTGTTCATAAAATGCTCCCATTGCACCATAAGTCAACAGCAACTTAAGCTGAGCGACCTTAAAAGATGCAACGAGTCCTAATAACTACCCAGAGAGATAACTGGCACCAACAAACATAATGTTTCTAATTTATGGAAGCAAAATTGATCCAGATTCCATGGAAGTCTACATGGATGACATGAATGTAGATAGGGAATATTTGTTCATTCTGGAAGGAAACCCATTGATTATCTATGTGGACAAACCATTTCATGTAAAAGGAATACGTTGACTTTCTAAGGAACAAACAATTTATTTTATGAGATTGAGTGGATGTGCTTGTTGCATTGCAACCACTATAATAATTTACTAAATAATTACTTTAAGAAAAATATAAATCAGTTTTTATAAAAATACGCCACCTAAACAGCCCTATGTACAAATCATGGAAATACATTTGAAATGTAATAATTTAGCACAAGTGCATCTTTGAAAAGTTATTCCTGCTTTTGTGACAATTCTGATGCATGCAACCCTGCACCTACAGCACCAGTAGCCAGCAATTACATGTCACATGACATAACTAGTACTCCGAGCAGATGTAAGAGACTAAGAGGAGGATGTGACTTTACACTAACTACCACTGCATTGGTGTAGGGTCACATGCATTACAAAAGCTATCAGAAAAGTTACTGCACAAAACAGTGGTAGCTTTTCAAAGAAGCATTTGTGCAAAAGTGATAGAATTAGAAATGTATTTTAATTTACAATTTTATGCCTTTTTCAGTTGGCGTTCAAATCATTTTATAAAGGTGACAAATGGGAGAAGCTGTTTTTATTTTGTTTGTTTGTATTTTTTGTAATGCAAATTAAGAAATTAATACATTACACATATCAGAGTAGATTTTAGTACTTTGACCTACCTCCAACTGGCTAATAATGTTTTTTTTTTCCACTTCGGCAATAACAGGAGCAAAACTGAATGTGGTTTTATTAATTATCTCTCCTAGGAAGCCAAGAAACAATAGACAGCATTTATACCTGTGAATAATTATGAATTATCTGCAGCTGCTACATGAAGCGAGTCTATTCATTTACCACATACAGATTACTGTTAAAGTAAATTCTGCCAGCAATAGTTTTTGTTTTAATGACAGAGAAGATGATTTGAATTGCACCCTAGAGTAGAGGAGGAGACTTTTGTCTCATTCAGTTAATGTTTCTAATATAACCCAAGACTAAACTTCTATGTTCCCAGAAGATGAATCATGTGTTCCTCTCCTCCCGCTCATATTCTCTTATGGCCATATTGTTAGTGGTTAAAATGTGGTTGTTCAACCTAACCTTTTCATCTGTCCCCCATTTTCTAATCTTTGTTAATGAATAATGGGCATATTTTGCATAACTCAACACTGCGTGATACTCAGGTTGCTTTTAGGTGCAACTGGATGCATAATATTACACTATTGATGGCAAACTAGAGATAGTTTGCCATCAATCAACATTCAAATTCTACCTCTCTTTATCTGATAGACAGACAATGCATATATATATATATATATATATATATATATATATATATATATATATATATAAAAGTTTCTTTTCAAAGAATTATAGATTTTTGTTTCAAACAATACAATTTTGGGGGGCGGAGCCAGCTGCTAAAGCAGTTAGACGTGCTTCAGTACAGCTCCAGACTTTCAACTATAATATTTAGATATAATTCTTATTTGAAAATCTGAAACTACTTTACTGCTCATTAGAATATAACCACAGACTATTCCAGACTACAAATAATGTGTAGTTTGCTCTAACTATATCCTTTGTCCATAACACCTCATCTAAATCTGCCACGCGGAATCACCAAGTGCCATTTACTACTCAACATGGAGGCGTTAAAAGTTTGGGAACACAAAACTCAGCAGCTTGACATTACCGGAGCCTAACTAAGGATATAGAGTCACTGCTAGACCTCATATCTGAACCGCACAAGAAGAGATTTGGGAGTGCTGACATGAGGCTGCTTAACGGGACCTGCGATGCTACAGAGAGCCCAGCTGTGTGGAGATTGGAGACCAGGCCGAGGCCGGCTCCCTTGCTACCAGAGGGTAAGGCCATCACACATCTACCAGAGCTCCTGTCACCTACCGATCACATGAGCATTTCATTTGCCTTTGCCCCGGGGGATGCGGCCTTCCCTCAGGCCCAGGAAATAGTGACTGAGGAAAGCGACAGGGAGGAGCGCATGAATACACAAACGGCTCCCAACTCCCTACACTACAAATCTGTTGCGGTGAGACGGATACTACAGTCCGGTGTCTCTTACCATTTGGAGAGGGCTCAATTTCTCCTGCCAGGGGCCCCGCTATTTTTCATGGATGCAGAGAGCTTCCCTTGCCCAGCAGACCATGCGGTATGGGTCCCTTATAGAAGGCTCGCAATGGAGCTACGAAGTCTTTCTGTTAAATGCGGTGTGGGTTAATCTGGAACTCTTCTTATGTACCACAGAGAAGCGCTTTACTCTATTGTATCTGGGTCGGTCAGTGACATTATGAGGCTGGTGCTTGTTCAGACGAAGTGGTCTCTTTTAACCCCTATTGAGTCCATCTTATCAGGATCCACTCCATCTACTGTTTGCCACAGTTTGGACTTTATTTTTTCCCTTTTCTCTAGATCCTTGTTACTCATTAGACACCCCTATATCTAATATAACTGTACCATTAGTGTATTTTAGCAACACAGACATAGAATACCGTACCACCTTACTGTTTATCAGCTCTTGTAGTTTCTGCTGTGCAGATTTTTTGTACTCTAATTACCTTGCAAACTCTGGGCAGTGCCTTGTTTACCCACATACAATTTGCCCCAGGCCACTGTCCCCTCCACAACATTGAGACTTTGCCTAGAATGACTGAACTTTGCTTTGAGGTTGCCAATCATCTACTCAACTTATACCTCATACTTGCCTAGAGATGTAGTATTCCTAGATGCTATAACAACTACATAAGTGTTTCTTTAAGTTTATATATTACCACACATTGTTTGGTGTTTTGTTTCAGTACAGGGTGCTTTTCTGTAAAACACACTTTTATGCTGTTTGAACATTATATCTTGTTTGATTTTGTTTAATCACTAACCAGTGTCCACCATGCATGTTAAAACCGCAAATAGGGTAGATTGCACCACCTCACATGGATCCTAATTTTATATGGATTAAATCCTGGAATTATGACTCTGCCTTTTCTCTACATGTGAGGATATCCCCCCCTACCATTCTTTTAATATCTATGTGAGGTTACTCGAATTGGTATAAACACTCAGTCCCCAATACTATTTAGTTGAGCAGCCTAAAACTTACAGGTACAATTCCACTATACTACTTATTAGATATATAGATATGCCCTCTATTTCATATAGAATGCCTTACCCACAGTTAAGTTTCCTTCTACACTGTGACTAAGTTACTAGCCTAATCATATATTCCAATTTTACCAGTGATTCTGCTATTGTTCCTGTGGGTTTATCTGAATTTTAAGTTTAAAATATCTACAGAGGGCCCATAGAAGCAGAAGGGTAAACTAAATTGTGTCTCTCTTAACAATACCTTTCCACTTGGGCAACTTATACTAGTATGTAGGGCTGACATAGGTTGTTATAAACTTAGAATTGTTTGAATATTCATTGTCCAGCTTAAGATATGGAAAGGAAGAGACATATTCAGCTACATGAAACTTAGAAATGACGACTATGAGTTTGCCCAATTCTCTTTGACTTATTTGTCCCCTACGTACCTATATATCCTGTCCCACCATACAGTCTACTATGCTCCCTATGGAATTGCGTAAAAGTCTCTAACAATATATCTTCCCCATACACCTACTTAACTTGTGGAATATTAGGGTGCTACTCTGCTTGTACATAAGTGTGTATTACTTTGGCTCAAACTGTTTTTATTCATCTCCTAGGTCTCCACATCCATATGTAAACGTACCCTACACTACCCTCACATTTTATGCAGTATATACTCTAGCCTCTGTGTCCAGGGGCCGATTTGGGGCATTTTATATATACCTATGTAATGTGTTACAATGCTCCATCATCATAACTGCATAGTTTTTACATGACTACCACTGCTAATTCATATTTAGCTTAGGTGATATACACTCCCTACTCTATTGGATAACTCTCAGAGAGTTGCAGCTCCTACAGAATGTTTATTTTTGGATCTTTCCCCTATGCTAATGTAAAGCCCTAGCACTTACCTTTATAGTTGTTTAGGGTAGAACGATTACACCGATACCTATACTTGCTAGACTCTAGGCTGCTGTGATAGAAAGGGGTTAGTTATGTATATACCTAATGTTTGGTATGATTTCATTATACTCATTTTTATTAGACATAACATATACCTCAGATGTTAAAGGATTAATTTACAATTATACCCAACATTTACCTTTAATACCGTTTAGTATAGCCCAGATTTACATGCTGTTTATTATTCCCAATGTATTTTTACTTTTTATCTATTCTAAATATTCCCGGGCTTCTTCTTTATAGAGCCGCTAGCTCCCGTGACATTTCTTTACAGACTGTTTCTCCCCTCATCCTTTCCCGCTCTATATCTGTGAGCGGGTCATATCCACTATCCCCTAACCGTCTTTGTCCAGTGGTGACAATATCCCTGAGGGGAGATACTGCATAAATGCTTCACTAATGAAACATGGGTCTCATTCTAACCAGACTGGAGCTAAATCTACCCTTTCTTGGTACTCATTACAAATTTCATCTAACTCCCGTATAGCGCAGTGTTACATGCCACACGCTATGTAACGATAAGTAAGTGTCCCTGTCCATTAACATTCCTATGGTCTTCCGCCCCCCCCCACTGTAGTTGACCATAGCTATTTATATTGATATTATTATTATTTTCATCAAATAACTTAGGTATGCTATAATGCTGTTATATAGAAAAATTATTTGTATAAGCGGTGCCTACCCGCTGACAATTCCCTAATTCCCCCCTTGTTTTTTTATAAAGCACTTGATATTATGACCCTGACTTTAACAATAAGAAGCATTCAAGTATATGTCGAATTAGTTCGGAATAAAATGGGTCTGGTAGCTACAGTGCTCTTTCAGAGCGCCTTTTTTAACAGTATGGCCTGGAATAATAGCTACTCACATTATCATATAAAAACGTAAAAGGAGGTTTTATGATGTATTTTGGCATTTATTATATATATTTTTTTGTGCCTGTTATATTGTTATTGCGACAATTATTGCTATGTTTTGAAATATGTATATGCCATAGTTCTTTGTTGTCATTATGAAAAACCCTCAATAAAAAATTATTAAAAAAACAAACAAAAAAACAATACAATTTCTACAATTAGTTGACTAGTTAAGTAAAATTTAATATCCTGACATGGTCACTTATTTGAAAAGTTTGGACACCCCTATAATAGGCATGTGCTTTCGGATCATTTGTGATGTTTTAAATGTGGACAAAAGGCAGCCATATGCAGCATTCAGGCTCTTTTCGAAAGTGCAACTCTAAATGTTAGTGTGTCGCACTTTCACAAGAAGAAATCTGTCTCCGAAAAAAGCTGATTGCCGCAAGTGGCCGCCTTCTTCCACATTCGGATCATTACAAATTATTATTAGAAGTAATTTCTTCCCTATTTTCTAACTGAATTCAGCTATTGCATTCTGCTCATGAATGATATTTTTAACTTTATGTATGATGCATCTAGTTAACTCTCACTGATTTCCAGAATGTGTTCAGAATATACAGCAAACACAATCAACAGAACATCTATCAGTTTTTCACAAAGGCATTCTGATAGCCTCCAGCAAGTCTCTATAAAAACCCTTCTATATGCATATATATTCCATTATCCTCAAACATCTTCTAGGTAGATACATTTGCTTTAAGCTCGGTTCATGCACTTGTGCATTTTTGTATGCCTTTGTTATCAATTTAATGTGTTTTGTGCAAGAATTGCAGTATAAATATAGGTGTGTTGCCCAGCAAATCATGTCACAAATAATGATTTCTATTTTTAAAGGGACAGGAAACCCATTTGTTTTTCATGATTCATATAGAGCATTCAATTTTAAATAACTTTCCAATTTACTTCTATTATATAATTTGGTTAATTGTATAGTTATCCTTTGTTAACAATCAATCACCTAGATTACAAGTTTTGCACTAAACAGGGTGAGAAACACGCCAAAAAAAATGCGTTGTTGCACTCTCCTTAGCGCTGCCATTACGAGTTACTGAAAAGCCTCCTTGTGCTGTGCGTGTTTTGGTGCGTTAAGCTCCATACTGCACAAAAGCCAAGGGCTAAGTTTACATGCTCGTGCACACTTTCCCCGATAGACATCAATGGGGCGATCGCCGTAACGCAACCCAATTGATGTCTATGGGGAAAAGAAAGTTACATTTAAACCTAACACCCTAACATAAACCCCTAGTCAAAATACCTCTTGTCCACCGCCCCCAACATCGCCGACACTAATAAAAGTTATTAACCCCTAATCCGCTGCTCCCCGACACTAAATATAATTATTAACCCCTATTCCGCCACTCCCCGGCATCGCCAACACTAAATATAATTATTAGCCGCTATCCGACATTGCAAACACTAATAAAATGTATTAACCCCTAATCCGCCACTCCCCTATTCCACAGCTCCCCGACATTGCTGACCCCTTAAAAAACTTTTAACCCCTAAACCACCGCCCCCCACATCACAAAACACTAAATTAAACTATTAACGCCTAAACCTAACACCCCCTTAACTTTAAATTAAAATATAAATATCTTAAAATAAATAAAAAATTACCTGTGAAATAAAAAACCTTAGTTTAAACTATAAATTAACCTAACATAACTATTCTAATACAATTAAAAAAACTACCAATTAAAAAATCTAAATTACAAATTTAAATAAACCTAACACTATGAAAAAATATAAAAACTCTAAAAATTACAAAAAATAATAAACAATAAATTACGAAAAATAAAAAACTCTAAGATTACAAAAATTAATAAATGAAATTATCAAAAATAAAAACAATTACACCTAATCTAATAGCCCTGTAAAAATAAAAAAGCACCCCCAAAATAAAAACACCCCCTAATCTACAATATACTACCAATAGCGCTTAAAAGGGCCTTTTGTAGGGCATTGCCCTAACTTAAACGGCTCTTTTACCTAGCAAAAAATACAAAGTCCCCCAACAGTAAAACCCACAACCCAACCAACCCCCCAAAATTAAAAACTCTAAAAAAAAACTAAGCTACCCATTGCCACTAAAGGGGCATTTGTATGGGTATTGCCCTTAAAAGGGCATTCAGCTCTTTTACACTTTGCCCAAAGCTCTAATCTGAAAAATAAAAACACCCCAAAAAATAAAAAAAATACCTAACACTAACCCCAGACTATCGACCCACAGTTCCTGAAGTCCGGGCATCCTTTTCTATCCAGGCGGCGAGAAATCTTCCTTCAAGCAGGGACATCTTCATCCATCGCGGGCCATCTTCTATCTTCATCCCGGCGGTGCGGAGCGGAACTATCCTGGACGGCAAAGACATCCTGTGGGGAGCGTCCTCTTCATACGGTCACTGCCAAACACTGAAGTTGAATGCAAGGTACCCATTTCAAAATGGCGTACCTTGCATTCCTAATGGCTGATTTGATTCTTCAAATTCAAATCAGCCAATAGGATGAGAGCTTCTGAAATTCTATTGGCTGTTCAAATTTAATTCTTGTAATTTAGGTTTTTTCATTGGTATTTTTTATTTTATTTTATTAGAATAGTAATGTTTGGTTACATTATAGTTTAATGTTAGGTTCATTTTTGTTTCACAGTTTTTATTTATTTAAATATAGTTATATTGTAATTTTAATTTAAAGTTAGGGGGTGTTAGATTTAGGGGTTAATATTTTAATTTAGTGTTTTGTGATGTGGGGGGCCAGCGGTTTATGGGTTAATAGGTTTAATTTAGTAGTTACGAAGTGGGGGGCTGGTGGTTTAGGGGTTAATAGCTTTATTTAGTGGTGGCGATGTGGGAGGCTGGATGTTTAGGGGTTAATAGGTTTATTTTGCGTCAGTGATGTCGGGGAGCGTCAGTTTAGGGGTTAATATATTTAAATAGTGTTGGCAATGGGTGGGCGGCAGATTAGGGGTTAATAACTTTATTTAATAGTCGCAATGTGTTTAATATAGTGTTTGCAATGTGGGAGGTGGCGGTTTAGGGGTTAATAGGTAGTTTATAAGTGTTAGTGTACTTTGTAACATTTTAGTTATAAGTTTTGTGAAATATTTTTGTTACACAAAATCCATAACTACTGCTCTAAGATGGCGGTATCGATCATTGTGTCGGTATAGGCTGTAATGTAAGCTTTTTAGCTTGAAAGCAACAACCTGTAATACGGGCGCTATGAAAATACGCTCTCAAATGTCACTGGCTAAAATGCTTGCGGTATGGCTATACTGCCGCATTTTGCAATATGCGTTCCTGGCCATTCCAGCGTAATGGCCAATTTTTCAGCGTTAATAGCTCCCAGGTGCTGAGTCTACCTAGCTATGTTTTTTGACAAAGGATAGCTAAACAATGAAGCAAATTAGATAATAGAGGTTGTTTAAAATCGCATGCTCTATCTGAATCATGAAAGAAAAAAATGGGTTTCTTGTCTCTTAATTCTATATACATTAAAGATCATGCTTAATAATTATGCACTCATATATCTAAGAACTCAATTTATAACACTTTTTAGTTATATTTAATTTCATATGACTAAATATATATACATATATATATATATATATATATATATATAGACTGTATATATATATATATATATATATATATATATATATATATTTTATTTATTTAGAAGAGAGCATATATATATACAGTATATATATATATATACATATACACACACCTATATATACTGTATATGTATATATATATATATATATATATATATATATTATTAATTATTTAGGGATGGGCGAATGTTGTGAAAGTGCAATTAGTTTAGTAGAACGAATAGTAATGTGGACATTTGTTTTAGACAATCGAATGTAGATAAGAAGTAAAATCCATAAAAATTCCATAATGGAATGTTATTTATGGTTTTTAAATGTTGCTTTCTTTTTCTAATGTTCATAATTAAATTGAATATTCACATCAAAAATTTCAAATGTAACCTTCAATTTAACAAATACTATTTAGAAGTTGATTAGTTTATGTGGAGGGAATTTAGAAAATTGATATGTAGTAGATACAAATATATTAATCCAAAAGTTTATATTTAGAATATAGCATAATTCGAATATTACAATTAAAGAGAGCATTAGAAATACTATTACAAATATATTGATCCAATTTTTTCTAATTTGAATATTGTATCATTCAAATCAAATTATTAGAAACATTTTAATTGAATATTACATTTAACGATAGCATTAGAAATACTATGTTGTACAAACATTCGAAATTTGAAACAAACGAATGTTTTAAAATTCATTTAATTTTTCCAATGTTGCAAAACATTCGCCCATCCCTAGTCCTATTTACGATAATTTGTTTTTAGGGGGGCATCACTACCTAAGCACAGATAAAATCGCCACAATTACATCATAACTGGCCTAGATTTAATAAAACCCTTTTGTGAGTCAAATATCTCATGTAATTCAAAAATTGCAGAATTCATAAAGATTTATACCCACCCCTTGTTACAGCCGCAAGTTGTGCTCCATTATAACGGCGACACAAAAACAAACCTTCATAACATTATGGACTACTAGATTTAAAATAAAACAAAAATCCCTCTATAAAACAGTCATCTCAAACAGATGCATAAAGAGAAAAACTGAAAACAGTTAGAGAGATATGAATTCTGGATGCTAGGTCAAGGTGTAGGTGCAAAATCCTGACCACGCCTCTACTACACCAACTAACAGCCCCAGCGAGACACCATTTGATCTATCCAGCGAGATTACTTTACCATAACTAAACAGACACGGATATTTTACAATCACAATGATTTACTCTAACCATTTTGTAAGCGTGTTCCCTAAGTGTTGTGATTGCAGTCATTGGTTTACACGTTCCTATCAGTTCTAATCTGAAGTGTGAGGTTTATTGTCTGCTTCATGCAAATGTAGCTGTTAATGGAAGGAACAAACAAAATGATAGAATATATAGGTTAAGCAAGGTTTCAAAGGACACTCAAGTCAAAATAAACTTTTATTATTGAGATAGAGCAGCAGTTTAAAGACACTTTCTAATTTACTCCATTATAACATTTTGCACAGTCTTTTTATATTCACACTTTCTAGAGAACAAGATTCTACTGAGCATGTGCACAAGCTCATAGGGTATACGTATACTAGTCTGTGATTGGCTGATGTCTGTCACATGGGAGAAAATATAAATTTGTCAGAAACAAACCTACTGCTTATTTTAATTCATAGTAGGTGTTAAATCATTGTCTTTTTATTATGCACTTATTACCGGTAATTATTCAATTCTACTGCATTGAGTGGTGCTCACCTTTATAGGATCCCTTGGTAACCTCACAAGCATCTATGAATTTAAGTCATTAGTTCACCTATTTCTAAGCAATAGCATCATCAGACCTTAGTTAGCGCTTGCTAAAGACTGGTTTGGGGAATCATAGCCCTGGCAAATAATATAAAATAGCTTGTGGTTTCAGAAAGAAATACTGTTATGAAGAATTATTTGAGGGACTCACACAGTTACTCAAGCTGCCTACAGAAGCTGAAGAGCAAAGTCTGTAATCTAGGTTTTTAAAAAATGCTGTAGTAGTCTGTACTACTTCAAGAAAATTCTAAAAGACAGTAAAATGAGTGTATCAATTTAGAGATCGCTTGAAAAAAGGCTGAAGCTCTCAGCTGAAACGCGTAGCGGATTTCCACCTTTAAGTGCCATATCTGGTAGGGGAAGCAGTTCCCAGTGACACACCACGGAAGGATTATCGGAGGAGATCTGTTTGAGGTCAGAGTAATTATCTGCCGGCGTTCTAAGGGACGTATACACAAAAGGCGCGGTAAATATTACAGAGAGACCCGGCAGAGGATTGTGTTATCACAGTAAGACTGAATACACAAACTGCAATAATTGATAAAGGAAGGACACAATTGAAAAGCATTTACCGGTATCTGCCAACATCTAAAAATATAATCTATTGGAACAATTTTTTACTTTTGGAGATTCACTCAGCACAGACAATTTTATGACTTGACACTATACTAAAATAAGTCTTCATTTCTAACATTTAGTTTTATACATCAAAAGAGATAAGCACTTTATATATTCAAAAGGAAGTGCACTTTATATATTCATCAGGAAGTTAATTTTGCTTTTGACCTTTTCTGTTAGGCAAACAGTCAGGTGGATCATATTGATACAAGTTATTTATTTATATATTGGGGTAGATTTTGTATTCATATTTTAGCTACTTTTTTAGACATATATTTTAGATTGATTAAATATTAATATAATTTTTTGACTGGCCAGTCATATTATAAACAAATTATTAAATGAATTATAAAATAAAATATATTATTCTTTGAAGATATATGTTTTTGTGTTTTTATGATATATGTTTTTATTTTAAACACTGATTAGAATACATAAGTACATAGGATTTTCATGTATTTTAGTTTATTTTAGTTTACCACTGTATTATCAGCTTTAGGTCTTTATTTGAAAGTCTAGGCTGACATTTAAAGGCACAACCACACTCTCTCTTTTTCACACAGTAGTCTGTACTACACACTGATTGCACAGAGCAGCAGACTCATTAGTCTAGATTTGATAAAACTTGTCTGGGAAACGAGTAGATTGCTAAAAAAAAACTTGCAGAGAGAAAGAAGCGCCCTTAAAGATACAATGTACTTGGACAAAAACGTTAATTGTATTCAAGCAGCTGCAGAAACAAACACCATTTCAAATGGACTGGGCTCTTTCTCTCTCCCACCCATCCACTGTGCTGGAAGGTTGATTTTTACTGCTGCCTCTTGTTTACATACTTTAGCTTTCCTTTAGCCAATAATGCAATATTTCAATTTTCAGTATAGGTGGTGGTTGCAAAAGGCAAAAGTCGCAATTTTAAATGACAAAATTAAGCCCTTTCAAAGGACCTAAACTCTCTCCTACCTCATTGGGAGGAATTCTGCATAGCATTTCTACAGGCAATGCATTGACAAGATTCAGTATAGGTGGTTTCATAAGGCAAAATCAGCTATTTTAAACTACAAAATAAAGGTAAAGGAGTTATTTCTAAACAATTTAACAAACTCCACAAGATAACATCTCATGCTCTTATTTGTGTTTATTAATTATATGGCCCATTAAACATTTGTTAGAAAAAAATGACATGCCCGTTTTTAAGCATAACAAAATTTACTTTCCAAACTGAAATGTCTTTAACACTTTGTTTAAAAGCATTGACAGGACCATTATTTAGATTTGAATATAATTTAAAAGATGGAATTCAAATTTTCATTCATCAGTTGTAGACTTTGTAAAAACTGCAAAAGTTTTTTTTTATTATTATTTAAATTTTCCTTTGATCCCTTTAAAATGATGCATGGTCCATTTACTTCAGCCCAGCTTTTAAGTATGAGTCAGTTCTCTACAAAGAAGACAATCTTTGCACAGTCCGCACTGACATAGGCAACATTGAGTTAGTCAGAGATACTTATTGGACTAACAATACATATTAAATAAAGACAAGCTTTCAGTGGTTTCCTCAGGTGTAAAGCAGCACAACAATGTGTCTGTCTGAGGCTTGTCACGGATGTCTGTGTGGGACTTACATATTTATTTGTCTGCATACAGTGACATCTTTGTCTCCTGCACGTTAGATTACAGCAGCGGCACAATTCAGTAAAATATCTAATTTGGTGAACTGGAACCTGTGAATCTCCTGCAGTTTATTTTATCAGATCTGCAGCAAACTGTCCCTGCAAATGTTTTTCAAATGTTAGTAACAATGAATAAAAATAGATCTTATTTCAGACAAGCTAAAAAGCAACATTGGGAGCTGGCAGATAGAGGCCTAGATTTAGAGTTTGGCGGTAGCCGTGAAAACCAGCGTTAGAGGCTCCTAACGCTGGTTTTAGGCTACCGCCGGTATTTGGAGTCAGTCAAGAAAGGGTCTAACGCTGACTTTGCAGTTGCGACTTTTCCATACCGCAGATCCCCTTACGTCAATTGTGTATCCTATCTTTTCAATGGGATCTTTCTAACTCCGGTATTTAGAGTCGTGGCTGTAGTGAGCGTTAGAATTCTAACGACAAAACTCCAGCCGCAGAAAAAAGTCAGTAGTTAAGAGCTTTCTGGGCTAACGCCGGTTTATAAAACTCTTAACTACTGTGCTCTAAAGTACACTAACACCCATAAACTACCTATGTACCCCTAAACCGAGGTCCCCCCACATCGCCGCCACTCGATTAATTTTTTTAACCCCTAATCTGCCGACCGCCACCTACGTTATCCTTATGTACACCTAATCTGCTGCCCCTAACACCGCTGACCCCTATATTATATTTATTAACCCCTAACCTGCCCCCCACAACGTCGCCGCCAGCTACCTACAATAAATAACCCCTAATCTGCCGACCGCAAAGCGCCGCTACTTACGTTATCCTTATGTACCCCTAATCTGCTGCCCCTAACACCGCCGACCCCTATATTATATTTATTAACCCCAAATCTGCCCCCCACAACGTCGCCTCCACCTGCCTACACTTATTAACCCCTAATCTGCCGAGCGGACCGCACCGCTATTATAATAAAGTTATTAACCCCTAATCCGCCTCACTAACCCTATAATAAATAGTATTAACCCCTAATCTGCCCTCCCTAACATCGCCGACACCTAACTTCAAACATTAACCCCTAATCTGCCGACTGGAGCTCACCGCTATTCTAATAAATGTATTAACCCCTAAAGCTAAGTCTAACCCTAACACTAACACCCCCCTAAATTAAATATAATTTTAATCTAACGAAATTAATTAACTCTTATTAAATAAATTATTCCTATTTAAAGCTAAATACTTACCTGTAAAATAAATCCTAATATAGCTACAATATAAATTATATTTATATTATAGCTATTTTAGGATTTATATTTATTTTACAGGTAACTTTGTATTTATTTTAACCAGGTACAATAGCTATTAAATAGTTAAGAACTATTTAATAGCTAAAATAATTACAAAATTACCTGTAAAATAAATCCTAACCTAAGTTACAATTAAACCTAACACTACACTATCAATAAATTAATTAAATAAAATACCTACAATTACCTACAATTAAACCTAACACTACACTATCAATAAATTAATTAAATACAATATCTACAAATAAATACAATGAAATAAACTAACTAAAGTACAAAAAATAAAAAAGAACTAAGTTACAAGAAATAAAAAAATATTTACAAACATCAGAAAAATATTACAACAATTTTAAACTAATTACACCTACTCTAAGCCCCCTAATAAAATAACAAAGACCCCCAAAATAAAAAAATGCCCTACCCTATTCTAAATTACTAAAGTTCAAAGCTCTTTTACCTTACCTACCCTGAACAGGGCCCTTTGCGGGGCATGCCCCAAAGAATTCAGCTCTTTTGCCTGTAAAAAAAAAACACATACAATACCCCCCCAACATTACAACCCACCACCCACATACCCCTAATCTAACCCAACCCCCCCTTAAATAAACCTAACACTAAGCCCCTGAAGATCTTCCTACTTTATCTTCACAATACCAGGTTCACCGATCGATCCAGAAGAGCTCCTCCAATGTCTTGATCCAAGCCCAAGTGGGGGGCTGAAGATGTCCATGATCCGGCTGAAGTCTTCATCCAAGCGGGAGCTGAAGAGGTCCATGATCCGGCTGAAGTCTTCTATCAACGGCATCTTCAATCTTCTTTCTTCCGGATCCATGTTCATCTTGCAGACCTCCGACGCGGAACATCCTGCTGGCCCGACGGACTACCGACGAATGAAGGCTCCTATAAGGGACGTCATCCAAGATGGCGTCCCTCGAATTCCGATTGGCTGATAGGATTCTATCAGCCAATCGGAATTAAGGTAGGAAAATTCTGATTGGCTGATGGAATCAGCCAATCAGAATCAAGTTCAATCCGATTGGCCGATCCGATCAGCCAATCAGATTGAGCTCGCATTCTATTGGCTGATTGGAACAGCCAATAGAATGCGAGCTCAATCTGATTGGCTGATCAGATCAGCCAATCGGATTGAACTTGATTCTGATTGGCTGATTCCATCAGCCAATGAGAATTTTCCTACCTTAATTCCGATTGGCTGATAGAATCCTATCAGCCAATCGGAATTTGAGGGACGCCATCTTGGATGACGTCCCTTAAAGGAGCCTTCATGCATCGGTAGTCCGTCGGGCCAGCAGGATGTTCCACGTCGGAGGTCTGCAAGATGAACATGGATCCGGAAGAAAGAAGATTGAAGATGCCGTTGATAGAAGACTTCAGCCGGATCATGGACCTCTTCAGCTCCTGCTTGGATGAAGACTTCAGCCGGATCATGGACATCTTCAGCCCCCCGCTTGGGCTTGGATCAAGACATCGGAGGAGCTCTTCTGGATCGATCGGTGAACCTGGTATGGTGAAGATAAGGTAGGAAGATCTTCAGGGGCTTAGTGTTAAGTTTATTTAAGGGGGGTTTGGGTTAGATTAGGGGTATGTGGGTGGTGGGTTGTAATGTTGGGGGGGGGGTATTGTATGTGTTTTTTTTACAGGCAAAAGAGCTGAATTCTTTGGGGCATGCCCCGCAAAGGGCCCTGTTCAGGGCTGGTAAGGTAAAAGAGCTTTGAACTTTAGTAATTTAGAATAGGGTAGGGCATTTTTTTATTTTGGGGGTCTTTGTTATTTTATTAGGGGGCTTAGAGTAGGTGTAATTAGTTTAAAATTGTTGTAATATTTTTCTGATGTTTGTAAATATTTTTTTATTTTTTGTAACTTAGTTCTTTTTTATTTTTTGTACTTTAGTTAGTTTATTTCATTGTATTTATTTGTAGATATTGTATTTAATTAATTTATTGATTGTGTAGTGTTAGGTTTATTTTTAGGTAATTGTAGGTATTTTATTTAATTAATTTATTGATAGTGTAGTGTTAGGTTTAATTGTAACTTAGGTTAGGATTTATTTTACAGGTAATTTTGTAATTATTTTAACTATTTTAGCTATTAAATAGTTCTTAACTATTTAATAGCTATTGTACCTGGTTAAAATAAATACAAAGTTACCTGTAAAATAAATATAAATCCTAAAATAGCTATAATATAAATATAATTTATATTGTAGCTATATTAGGATTTATTTTACAGGTATTTAGCTTTAAATAGGAATAATTTATTTAATAAGAGTTAATTAATTTCGTTAGATTTAAATTATATTTAATTTAGGGGGGTGTTAGGGTTAGACTTAGCTTTAGGGGTTAATACATTTATTAGAATAGCGGTGAGCTCCAGTCGGCAGATTAGGGGTTAATGTTTGAAGTTAGGTGTCGGCGATGTTAGGGAGGGCAGATTAGGGGTTAATACTATTTATTATAGGGTTAGTGAGGCGGATTAGGGGTTAATAACTTTATTATAATAGCGGTGCGGTCCACTCGGCAGATTAGGGGTTAATAAGTGTAAGGTTAGGGGTGTTTAGACTCGGGGTACATGTTAGAGTGTTAGGTGCAGACGTAGGAAGTGTTTCCCCATAGCAAACAATGGGGCTGCGTTAGGAGCTGAACGCAGCTTTTTTGCAGGTGTTAGGTTTTTTTTCAGCTCAAACAGCCCCATTGTTTTCTATAGGGGAATCGTGCACGAGCACGTTTTTGAAGCTGGCCGCGTCCGTAAGCAACTCTGGTATCGAGAGTTGCAGTGGCGGTAAATATGCCTGTACGCTCCCTTTTTGGAGCCTAACTCAGCCATTTTGTGAACTCTCAATACCAGAGGTATTTAAAAGGTGCGGCCAGAAAAAAGCCAGCGTTAGCTACGCGGGTCGTTACCGACAAAACTCTAAATCTAGGCGAAAGAGAATAAAATACTGTGAACATTTTCAGTGATTAAACTTCTTGGTTACAAGTAATAATGTTTAACTCATTGGTTCCCTGCAACACACATAAGCCTATATAAAAAGTAGAGTGTACAGATATTTGGCTAGATTACAAGTGGAATGCTATTTAGTCCTCCCACTCAAACATAATCTTCTGTAGAAGTAATCTTTTAGTGCATGTGTTAGCACGCGTATTACAAGTGGAAAGTAAATGTTTTGAACACAAGTGAAACCTGACGCGTGCTAACTTCAGGACTTCAGCTAGCACAACCGTGCAAACGCATTCATCTCATAGACTTCAATGGAGAGTGTAGAAGAAAAACCTAACACATATCGCTTGCATGCTAACCCAACAGGGGTTATTAATAGTTCACATTCCAATGTTCTTAACATACAGAACAATGTTATTTTTATTGTAAATACATATTTCTATATATATCTGCATTTACCTATGACTGTATATCTATTCCTATAGATATATAGGAATATATATATATATATATATATATATATATATATATATATATATATATTTATTTATTTGAAACTAACATTATTATATATATATATTTATTTAATAATAAAAATTACATTTTTTCTATGTAAAGAACAGGAATGTATAATATGCGTAACTCGCTTCATATTTGCAATGCAGGTCTAACAGTGTTGGGTTAGCGCACAAGAAAACACTAGCGTGCCAGTAATCTAGCCCATTGTCGATTAGTGTCGGTGCTCAAAATTGCTCACATAATATTGTTCTATGGGGAGTGCAGTAAAATTTACGTTGGATATCGCTCCAGTGCTAAAGGGATAGGAAACCCAGAATTTTTCTTTCATGATTCAGATAGGGAATACAATTTTAAACAACTTTCTAATTTACTTCTATTATCTAATTTGCTTCATTATCTTGGTATCATTTGTTGATAAAGCAGTAATGCACTACTGGGAGCTAGCTGAATGCATTGGGTCAGCCAATAACTTGAGGCATATACAGTATGTGCAGCCACCAATCAGCAGCTCCTGAGCCTAGCTAGGTATCCTTTTCAACAAAGGATTCCAAGTGAATAAAACAAGTTAGATAATAGAAGTGAATAAAAAAGTTGTTTAAAATCAAATGCTCTAAAATTGGGTTTCATGTCTCTGGGTCATCATCAGTTTTCACTCGGCACCTGCAGTACTTTAACCCGTTTGCAGAAGTTAAACACACAAAGGTGCAGGGTAGTTAGAGATAAAACTACATGCTCTAACTAATTTGAGCATATCATTTTTTCAAGTATAATGGTCCATTAAGCTCAATGTAGGCAATAAGGTTTTTAAAAAAGTTGGCAAAATGGTTACAAAATCATACGTCACTGCAAAGCACCCTCTACTATCCAAGCACAGGTGCTGGTTGGTGACTTTAAAACAATAATTAAAACAAACTGAAAATTGACATGGGTGCTCATGTAAATCTGTTTCTCTAGCATGTGTGTGGAAAGCCAAATAAATACATAAAAATGATTAATTTGTTGGACACGTGGAGAAAGGTACAGATGAGTATAGATATTAGCAGTAGGATTCCGAATTAATTATTTCTAGCTTTTATCTAGCAAAACAAATAAAGTCATATGGAGAGAAATGTAATCAAAAACAGTATTTCACTCCCAGGAAGGTAATAAGTTCTGCGATTTTTCTGCCGGTAAGAAATATACCCAGCTGAACAATAGGAGAGGGCACAGGAAGAGATCACAGATAATGATAACAACAGTACAAATAATAGTACTATAGAGTAATGCGAGTATGTCGCAGGAGTTATACAAGCAGTTGGCAGTGGGTGACTAGAGTGATGATTACAAACCAGCACAGCCTCATACTATTCATAAGGACCATGTATTGTATAGTATTATGGAGCAGGATGTCAATAGGTGTTAACGCGTCAGCTGAGGTGGTTAAGTATTGAGTGTGAGAACTACAACCCTAGAGAGAATTAGCAGCTTTTGGCATGGGGGGGGGGGGCAACCAACAAAATACAATGGCACACGACAGTTTGCAAAGTAATTTTATATGAGGATATGGGCATTCCTGGAAGTCATTTATCTGCTCTTATGACCAGCCCTCCAGGTGACCAAATCTCCCCAGGACAACTGGTAACTGAAAAAGAATTATGGTAATTGTTTTTAACTATAACTGACCACAGGACAGGACATCAAGTCATCAAGACACACAAGTTAATCAGGAAGGCACGTGCTTGTGATTGAGAAATAAATATATGAAATCAGTAATGTGCTGCTGTCTAATAATAATATTTTAACCAGTGTAGACAGGGACACAGTTTACATGATTTTATTGCATTCGCAGATGCAGTAGGAATGTCTTCTCGAAGGGGCTGAATTCTCTCTCACCACCACTGGGAGGTATACATAGTGTTTCTAAAGGCAATACTGCAGTAATGACATTTTCAGTATAGATGACATTTTCACAAAAACAAAAGCAGCTATTTCAAATGACAAATTAAAGGTTAAAGAAATATTTATTTGTAAACAATTTAATACACTCCAGGAGATAAAATGTATAAGTGCGAACACAATAAAGGCAAAGACATTTTACAGTGAAATGTCCTTTTTAGCTCTTACAATGAAATATGATAGGAGAAGCCAAATGATGCACCTAAGCGAAAAAGGGATCCAGATTCCTCTCTCTGTAGCTTTTGCTGTTTCATTACATTGACCCCTACACTTGGCACTCTTGTTTCATAAAAGAAATACACCACACCAGAAATGGGGAATGAAGGCCACAGATTGTTTATTAAAAACATAAGTTTAACAATAATAACTTGTAATTATGAACAATACAGAAGAAGTAAATAAGGCCAACAGAGCTTACCCCTAAATTTACACGTGCACCTTCACCAAAAAAGAGACTCATCCCTATTAAATATCCTCTCCCGTTAAAACCCAACAAGAAGTACACATAAATTAAACTATATCTATTCCACCAAGGGCAAGCGTTCGCCAATGCTGCGACAGATGGTTCACGCTGATAGGGAGGGTGGGGCGGGAGCTTCTCCTCGCCATTCAATTCCAGAATGCAGCAACCCTTCACTTGTAAATTGCTACATTGTATACACCCCGCCGCTCTAACCTATCTTTGACCACTTCCACAAAGCCAATTTGGTGTCATACACCTCTTTCTTCCATGCTCTTATCCAGGGGTTAATTTTACAGTTGATTCCTGATGAAGTTGTGTGGGGGGGTTTTTGGGTGTAATTTAGAATGAGAGATGAAACGACATGATACAGTTTAACACAGCAAAAGAAAACTAAAAGGCAAGCAAGAACATTTGCACTTTATATAATCCATGTAAATGTGTGGGCTTCTTTGCCTATTAAAAAAAGGGACTGAGGGGGCGGAGCTAGCAGTTGGAGAGAGCAGACGTGTTTTCTAGGAGCTCCTGCTAGAATATATTTCATCTACATAGCTACATACCAATTCCTGGAAAAATAATCAAATTCCTTTTGCCCTAACCTCTCATTTCTGGTACATGTGTTAGTGCTTTTGACTGAGACAAAAGAGTGGGAGCTCCGACGCAACGCTCCTGTATGAAGCAGCTCTGACTCACTGAAATATTGAGCCGCCATTATTGCCTCCCCTTGCTGCCTGGTGAAGTGGAATATCACATCAAAACACCTCTGTGCAAGCTGCAGGCAAACTGGTGGGATTTGATTTAGACCTACAACTGGACTTTCTCTACTTTTATTACACTGGCTTTGCTTAATAACAATATTGTACTATTCACACTCAGGGCTGCTGCCCCCCCCCCCCCCACATACCCTCTCCCTCTGATATCCAGGCCAAAGCTTTATTGCTGGAAAATAGTGGATAATAGCGCCCGTAACACTCTCTGGTGGATGCTTCCATACTATCCTCATGTTAATCTCCCAAGCATATGGCGATCGTTGACGAAGGGGAAGACATGATCCTACAGCATCTGGAGGACTATTTTGCCGACCTTAAGCAAAGCTTGCTAGCAGTAATGGAACTTGCTAAACAGCTACCACGGGATCCACAAACGACACCGCAACATGGAAGTACTGAGACCCCCTCCATGCTGTCTAGAGCTCGTCCTACAAGAGACGGTGAAGTACTAATGGATCAAAATACCTCAGGGGTGGTGCGTGAAACGTTCCATGCTGTGATCTTAAGCACCGGGACATTCTCTCACACCCGGACTGACAACATCCTGTTCAAAGACGCAACTAACACTAGGGCCCCTATTTAACAAAGGTCTGCCGGACCTAATCCTACAGTACGGATCAGATCTGACAGACCTCAGTGAATGCGGAGAGCAATACGCTGCCCCTGCAGATTCGCGGCCGCTAGCAGGGGGGTGTCAATCAACCCGATTGTACTCGATCGGTTTGAATTGCGGCGATGTCTGTCCGTCTGCTCAGAGCAGGTGGACAGGTTATGGAGCAGCGGTCTTTAGACCGCTGCTTCATAACTGGTGTTTCTGGCGAGCCTGTAGGCCTGTAGCCTGTAGGCTCGCCAGAAACACAGGCCCTCAAGCTCCATGCGCAGCATGATAAATGGGCCCCTAAATCTCACACTCCCTTACCCCGGGCGGTTTCCAGCCACGGGGGGGAGAAAACACTTTTGTGGGACTTAACCTTGCCTGGGGAGGGACTTAGGTCACACTTCTACATCATTCAGGGCATAGCTGTGCTCTCATCAGCACGGATGCAGGATTTAAGACAGCTTATGGGACGCATGTGCATCCTTACCCTATTTTGCCTTGACCGCTCAAAATCAGGAGTAGATTAAACACTTCTGGATATCTACATATGAATATAATTTCTACTCAGGATACCACTAGTTTCTACTAGATACCACCTTAGTTTGTATGATCCTCTTTCCCCTAACTATTACATTACTAGTCTTTTGAGAGCAGAAGTTCAGTTAAGTAACACATGTGGTTTATCTCTCAGTACACTGTTTGTAGTTAAGACAGGATGTTTTATCACCGTTTAATCACCTTCTCTCTAGAACTGAAGCTTATATATTCATAACTTAACATCTCACGGAACATGAGGGACAAGATGCACTAAAACTCTCTACCCTCATACCTAAATAATGCTTTCATGTATAAGTGCTGCCGGAGGCCGAGGCAGCACAACATTTTTTTTAGATCTGAGAGAGAATGGTTAGGAAACAAGCACCATACAAAAGAATAAACTATAAAGTCCAGATTAGCGAATATTAAGGCACCATCTATTACCCTATGGACTTTTTTTGGAGCTTCCTTCATTTATGTTATGTGAGTTCTAATGTTCTATATATTTCCTACAAAAACCTACGTGTGTGTTTCCAATCCTAATGATTTAAACATTTGGTCACAAATTAGCTCTGACTTACTCTAGAGGATCATTTTATATTAGAGCAGCCATAGATTGTTCTATACAAAGATCTTATAGATATATAATAATCTACATTTAGCCTCCAATTATTTATTTATTTACCTTTTTCCCAACCCTAGAAATCAGAAATTTATACTTTTGTCCACTGTATTCACCCCATACCCTCAATTGGTCCAAGAGTGAACCTTTCTCTAACTACCAATAAAATCTGACACAAACATGTCCAAACGAGATCACTTATGCAATTACCACGCAAAATACCTGCTCAAACTCAACTGGTCATAGAAACATAGAATTTGACGGTAGATAAGAACCAAAAAGGCCCATCAAGTCTACCCATACTACATGTTACATTTTCCTTAAGATAGCCTTATGCATGTCCCAGGCATTTTTAAATTCCTTTACAGTCTTTGTGTTTACCACCTCAAATGGAAGTTCATTCCATGAATCCACCACCCTTTCTGTAAAAAAATGCTTCCTTAAATTTCTCCTGAATCTGCTACCCTCTAACTTTAGATTGTGACCCATTGTTTTGGCATTTATTTTTTTTGTGAAAAATGCTTTCAGCTTCTATTTTATTAAATCCCTTCATATATTTGAATGTTTCTATCATGTCACCTCTTTCCCTTCTATCCTCTAAACTATACATATTTAGATCATAGAGTCTTAGAATTCTTTGTACGTTTTATATTTTAGACCATGTACCATTTTAGTAGCCCTCCTTTGGACAGCTTCTAGTTTATTTATATCTTTCTGAAGATATGGTCTCCAGAACTGTACACAGTATTCCAGATTTGGTCTAACTAATGATCTGTAAAGTGGCATAAGAACCTTGCTATTTCTGCTACTAAAACCTCTTCCAATGCAACCAAGCATTTGACTAGCCTTGCTGGCTGCACTGCGGCATTGTGTACCAAATTTTAAATCATCTGAAATAATAATTCCCAAATCCCTTTCTTCTTTAATTACAGTCAGTAATGTACCATTGAGACTATAATCGGCCTTTGGGTTTTTGGATCCTATATGCATAATTTTGCTCTTGGTAATATTAAATTTCAGATCCCATTTATTTGACCAGTCCTCTAGTTTATTAATATCACAGTTCATTTGATCAACTCCTCTTGGAACATCTACCCTGTTACAAATTTTTGTATCATCAGCAAACAAGCAAACCTTCCCCTTAAGCCCACTTCCATTATCACTTATGAACATGTTAAACAGAACAGGCCCAAGAACTGACCCTTGGGGAACACCACTAGTAACTGATGCCTCATTTGAATGTACTCCATTAATTGAAACCCTCTGTCGTCTATCTTTAAGCCAGCATTCTACCCACTTAACAATCTTAGCATCTATTCCAAGGCAATACATTTTGTGAATAAGTTTGTTGTGTGGGACGGTGTCAAATGCTTTGCTAAAGTCTAGATATGCAACATCTACAGCTCCTCCCTGGTCTATTATTTTAGTTACATGGTCAAAGAAATCAATTAGATTAGTCAGACATGATCTTCCAGCAGTGAAACCATGCTGTCCTTTGTCTTCTAAGTTGTTTGTCTGAATGAAAGATACAAGTCTTTCCTTTAAAAGAGTTTCCATTAATTTCCCTGCAATTGAGGTCAAACTGACTGGCCTATAGTTAGCAGAATCTTCCCTACTACCCTTTTTATGAAGATGGACTACATTGGCAATTTTCCAGTCTTTTGGAACAACTCCTGTTAGAAGTGACTGATTAAATAAATCAGCTAATGGAGTAGCTATTATGCATCAAAGTTCTCTTAGAACCCTTGGATAAATATTATCTGGACCCACAGACTTATTAACTTTTATTTTTGATAAAGCCCTTGAAACCTCTTCCTCTGTAAATAGAAAAGTACTACTCACATTATTTACAGAAACATCCCTTAATAGCATCTCACTATCTTTACCATCTGTTGTAAAGACTGAACAAAAGTAATCATTTAAACAGTTTGCTATTTGTTTATCTTCTTCCACTACTCTATCCTCATTCTTGAGTCTAACTATCCCTCTGTTAGTTTTTCTCTTTTCACTGATATATCTAAAGAAGGTTTTGTCACCATTTTTTACAGATTGTGCTATTTTCTCTTCTGCATCAGCTTTAGCCTTTCTGATTAACTGCTTTGTCATCTTTTGATGGGTTCTCCATTTTTCTTTATCCTCTTCTGAGCCAGTGAGTTTGAATTTCTTATGAATGTCTTAACTGCATGTGCTACTTCTCTTGAAAACCATATTGGTTTTCTTTTTCTTTTACTTTTACAAACAAGCATAATACAGTGTTTAGTTGCATCTAGAATAGCATTTTTAAAATATTCCCACTGTTCTTGTACTCCTGTAATCTGTGCCATCCCTTTTAGGGATTCATCTAGGTATCTGCCCATGTAAGAAAAATCAGTAGATCTAAAGTCTAAGACTTTTTTTTACTATGGTTGCTCAGTACCTTTGCCTGAATATTAAACCATACAGACTGATGATCACTAGAGCCTAAGTTCTCACCCACAGACACCTCAGATACTATATCACTGTTTGTAAGTACTAAATCTAATATAGTTCCTTTACATGTTGGTTCTTTTACTAGTTGCTCAAGAGATTCCCCTTGTAAAGATTCCAGGATATATTTACTTCTAGTTGATTTGGCAACAGGTACTTCCCAGTCTACATCAGGCATATTAAAGTCCCCCACTACAATAACATTGCCCTTCATTGTAATTTTGGCTATTTCATTAATTAATAAATTGTCTGATGCTTCATCCTGTAAAGGTGGTCTATATTCTACTCCTATTCTAAACACCTGTTTCCCTCCAGTTTCTATAGTTACCCAAACACTTTCTACATTGTCATTTTTTTCTACAATTTCAGTTACTTTAATATTGTCTTTCACATACAGAGCAACTCCGCCCCCTTTTTTTCCTACTCTATTTTTTTTTAAACAAGATGTAACCAGGTATGACTGTTTCCCAGTCGTTAGAGTCATTGTACCATGTCTCTGGTATAGCTACTAAATCCAATTTATCTTGAATCATTATTTCAGTAAGTGCAGGTAATTTACTTACTAAACTGCGAGCATTTGTGCACATTGCACATAGAATATTTCTAGAATTCTCAAATCCTTTTGCATGGTCAATACAACCCCTGCTTACATTATTCAAAGTCTTATTCCTAAAAGTAATGTTTTTTTTCTTAAATAAACAAGAATCTAAAATTTGGTTGACTGTCTTGGCATGCTCTGGGGGACAGATGGGTATATTAACTCTGTCCCCCTTCATTAGTTTAAATTGCTACTAATAAAGTCTTTAAATTCTTTACTCAATACCCCTGTCCCTTTAATATCCAGATGCAAACCATCCTTCTTATACAATCTGCTATCAAGCCAAACAGGGCTTTGATGGCTAACAAAACCATATCTTCTCTCCCTACACCACCTCTCTAACCAAGAGTTAAATTCTATAATACGCTGCATTCTTCCTTCTTCCTGTGCAGACACAGGTAAAACAGCAGAAAAGGACACAGATGCAGCCGCATGATCTAAACAACTTCCTAGTTTAAAAAAATCCTTTTGCACAGCAAAAACATCATTTCTAGCCAGATCATTAGTACCTAGGTGAACAATAACATCTAACTCATGGTCTTTTCTAGCTGCCTTAACAATTCTTGAAATACGATTTAAATCTCTGTGAGCAGTAGAACCTGGAAGACATCTAACCTCTCTCTCCTTTATCATCATCTATCTGTACATTTCTTAAAATGGAGTCACCTATTAACAAGGTCTTACAGAAATTTACATTTGCAGATCTTATCTTGGATTTCTTGTTTGCAGATGCAGACACCAGAAACTCAGACCTCCCTGTTACACTGTCAGAAGTACTAGCAGTTGTGCTCTCTTCTTCACAGATGCCAGCAGTAATAGCAGCATAAAATTTTTTCAAAGTCAGAGGATTAGAAGTATGCCTTTGTTCTACTGTTCTTACCCTTCCTGTGCCAACAGTTGTCCATCTCTTTTTTCTTAGTCTCTGGGTCCACAAGAGACCTAAATAGTAGTTACCCCAATGCAATATAAACTATAGAAAATTAGGTTTTACTAGCAAAGGCCCAACCTTTTTATAGACTGACACCTATTGTATTGAAGCTGAACCTACTATGAATCTTGTACACTATTAATTGTTGTTACTATATTTCAAAGACAGACTATGACCTTCTTGTGTATACAATTAAGCTAATATATATTGTCAATCTATATAGAGATGGAAGTGTAATTTCTTATAGCTGCTTAAAAGGGGCATACCTGTGGAATTTTAATGTTTATAAAGACCTCTTAATTATTCTTGTATATCTTTCAAACATCAATAAAAAATTGAAACAAAAAAAAAGGGACTGAAAGTTTATACTGACTACTATGGGTAGATGCAAAAGTATGTTGGTTGCAAAGCTTAACCCATTACATGTGTGTGTTCTAAAATAAAATAAGGAAGAAGGGCTGTAGATTGATTTTTATCATGTGGAAAAAATTGTAAATGTTTAAAATATGCAATAATTAATGGCAGGCAGTTTTCCTCTTGTCCAGTTAGCTGTTTTCTTGTATGTCAGTTTAGCAGTGCACGTTTAATACTTTTCATTTAGCTATTTCAAATTGCACATGCACAAATCAGTATGTGTGAGTAGCAAAACGTATTTAAGTGCCGATAGTGACTGGAGAAACATAACCTACCAAAATATATGCAGTAGGCGGGCGGAGCTTCGCGGCCATTTTCGGCTCCTAACAAACGATGAATATTCAAATATTTGATGTACAGCTTACAAGCTTATAGATGTGGGACCAGTTGCTTCTCTGGTATGTAACAATAAGTAATCAAAATGATGTATTGGGTCTAGACTGTCCCTTTAACAACCTTAAAGGGACACTAACCCCACATTTTTTCTTTCATGATTCAGATAGAGCATGCAATTTTAAGCATCTTTCTAATTTACTCCTTTTATCACATTTTCTTCGTTCTCTTGCTATCTTTATTTGAAAAATAAGGAATCTAAGCTTTTTTGGGGTTCAGAACTCTGGATAGAACATTTTTATTGGTGGATGAATTTATCCACCAATCAGCAAGGACAACCCAGGATGTTCACCAAAAATGGGCCGACATCTAAACTTACATTCTTGCATTTCAAATAAAGATACCAAGAGAATGAAGAGCATTTGATAATAGGAGTAAATTAGAAAGTTGCTTAAAATTTCATGCTCTATCTGAATCACGAAAGAAAAAATTTGGGTTCAGTGTCCCTTTAAATGTGATGTGAGCCTGTGAACTCCAACACTGCATTGCGGGACTCTATCTCCTAAGCCACCTTGCATTTTATACAGACACTACATACAGATATACACTGTTTCCCCATCATATAAACATCTACTTACTAAGAAATTCAGTATAAATGCATATTGGTTTGTAAAAAACGAAGAGCTGTAAATCTCTGTACGTTTTGCAGTTTTGACATATTAGTTGTAAAGTGTATTGATCTCACAAATGTTACACCATTTTTATATAATTAAAAGACATAAATCATGAGGATCTATTAATTATATAGCAAGCATTAAAGAGACATTAAACCCAAACATTTTATTTCATGATTCAGATAGAGCATGCAATTTTAAACAATATTCCAATTTACTTCTATTATCTAATTTGCTTTATTCTTTAGATATCCTTTGTTGAAGAAATAGCAATGCACATGGGTGAGCCAATCACACAAGGCAACTATTTGCAGCCACCAATCAGCAGCTACTTGAGCCTATCTAGATATACTTTTAAGCAAAGTATTTCAAGCGAATGAAGCAAATTAGATAATAGAAGTAAACTAGAAAGTTGTTTAAAATTGCATGCTCTTTCTTAATCATAAAAGAAATTGTGTTTCATGTCCCTTTAAATTAGCGCAATTGACCAATTTACATAAACAAGTTTATTGTTACTGTGGGTCCTATATATTATATTCATTGATGCATGCGTATTAATAATAACTCTAAATAAATAATAAAGTGCCAGATGCATAAAAATCAAACTAATAAAAAACACATGCCATTTAAAAATAAACACCACCATATAGATACCACCATATGAATAAGTCAGGAATTGGATGCTCCGTTTTTAGCAGTCTGGTAATAAATGAAATGTTTCCCTTACAGCTGACCTGATGTCATCTATTACTTATCAGGACTCCCACTCTCTGCGGGTGTAAGGGGAAAGGAGGATAAAGAATATTTTGCCTACTGTCAGGAGGTATATTTGTTACCTATCCTTCTCCTAGGTTTGTCAATCTGGCAGCGTCTCAGATCCTCCGTGTATAAAAACTTGAATGCTCTTCAGACGCTTCTGTGTCACATGTAGGTCCTTGACAAATAACTTGATCCAAAACTTAGCTCTGTGTAGTAGTTGGCTGATCTTTCAGAAATGCCGGTTCCTGTGACTTCCACATCCCGTGTGACTTTCCGGTCACGAGTGGTGTTCTGGCCAATGGCAGCTCTTGAAAAATGGCTATTAGAAGTTAGTCCCAAGGGAGGTATAGAACAGAGATATGGCTCAAATTGTTCCTGAGCCTACTTGGGTACAGACATGGCCTCTTAATCAACGCGTTTTGCCTTCTTTCAAGGCTTTTTCAAGATAAAAGGCAAATATCTGAGAAGTCTTTAAATACCCCTCCCCTTGGCTCTAATTGGTCCATTTCTCTATGCTTTTCATCTTAAGGTGGATTTATCTATTAAGGTGGAAGAGTCTGTTAATGGGTTGAAATTTCAAAATTGTCCAGTATTCTTCTATTTCTTTCAATGATGAGATGTTTTTGCAAATAAGAGGAATGGCTATCGGTACGAGGCTTGCGCCCAGCTATGTTAACTTGCTTATGGGCAAATGGGAACAAGAATTTATAGAAACTTATCAGCTGGACGCAAACCTCGTACTTTTCAAATGGTATATTGAAGATATCCTGATTGTTTGGAGAGGGAGTGAGGAGGGTCTAACAGGGTTCTTTGAAAAATGAATACAAATACAGCAGGCATTCAATTTACCTACAATTATAGCAGAGAAAAGACAACATTCTTAGATCTAGATATTATTATAGAAGATAATACACTAATCACTAAAAACCGCTTCAAGGAAGTAGATGCCAACAACTTCATACATTCTAAGAGCTATCACCTAAAAAGGTGGATAGAGAACACTCCAAAAGGACAATTCATATGAATAAAAAGAAATTGTACTTGCTACATCATCTGTGGGGAGCTGTCTATATCAGAAGAATTATTTTAAAAAATTATGATAAAATAATAATTTAATACAGGAAATGTATTTAATATCATCTTGGATCTGGCATTCTAATTAAGCAAGAACGTTTGGCTAACATTTAACACACCTCCATGAAAATCAGATAACAAAAAGCATCTGTCCAGGAGTTACCTGAACAGGAAATCACCTGGGGGGGCTTTATCAACAGAACAGAGAGGACTGTTGTCCCAACTCAAGGGAATGGATTTTGTTTAGATTTTGTTTATGCTCTGGTGGAAGGAATTACAAACAAATGGGCTCTTACTCCTATGTTAATGGGATACCTGCTGGCTTACTCAGACACTCCTTAACACAAGGCACCACATTTGCTTGGGAAGAGCATGTAAAAATGACCAGTATTGCATTATGTGTGTATAAGGATCATATATTTTAAAATAACTACTTCAAAAATCTGATAACTATATGTATAAATAAGTTAAATATGGAATTAAGTATATGAAATAACCAGTATGATATGAATATGTATATGCCTTATGTATAAATAAGTGTCTAAGTCATTAGGATTTAATTTTAAAGTGGTTAACTTTAGTTAAACAAAAATATATAATGAATATATGGAGATTGAGATATATATATATATATATATATATATATATATATATATATATATATATATATATATATATATATACAGTGAGGGAAAAAAGTATTTAGTCAGCCACCAATTGTGCAAGTTCTCCCACTTAAGAAGATGAGAGAGGCCTGTAATTTTCATCATAGGTATACCTCAACTATGAGAGTCAAAATGTGGAAACAAATCGAGACAATCACATTGCCTGATTTGGAAAGAATTTATTTGCAAATTATGGTGGAAAATAAGTATTTGGTCAATATCAAAAGTTCATCTCAATACTTTGTTATATATCCATTGTTGGCAATGACAGAGGTCAAACGTTTTCTATAAGTCTTCACAAGGTTGTCACACACTGTTGCTGGTATGTTGGCCCATTCCTGCATGCAGATCTCCTCTAGAGCAGTGATGTTTTGGGGCTGTCGCTGGGCAACATGGACTTTCAACTCCCTCCAAGGGTTTTCTATGGGGTTGAGGTCTGGAGACTGGCTAGGCCACTCCAGGACCTTGAAATGCTTCTTACGAAGCCACTCCTTCATTGCCCAGGCCACGTATCATCTTCAATGCCCTTGCTGATGGAAGGAGGTTGGCACTCAAAATCTCACGATACATGGCCCCATTCATTCTTTCATGTACATGGATCAGTCGTCCTGTTCCCTTTGCAGAGAAACAGCCCCAAAGCATGATGTTGTCACCCCCATGCATCACAGTAGGTATGGTGTTCTCTCTCCTCCAAACACGACAAGTTGTGTTTCTACCAAACAGTTCTACTTTGGTTTCATTTGACCACATGACATTCTCCCAATCCACTTCTGGATCATCCAAATGCTCTCTAGCATACTTCAGACAGGCCCGGACATGTACTGGCTTAAGCAGGGGGACACGTCTGGCACTGCAGGATCTGAGTCCCTGGCGGCATAGTGTGTTACTGATGGTAGCCTTTGTTACGTTGGTCCCAGCTCTCTGCAGGTCATTCACTAGGTCCCCCGTGTGGTTCTGGGATGTTTGCTCACCGTTCTTGTGATCATTTTGACCCCACGGGGTGAGATCTTACGTGGAGCCCCAGATCGAGGGAGATTATCAGTGGTCTTGTATGTCTTCCATTTTCTAATTATTGCTCCCACAGTTGATTTATTTACACCAAGCTGCTTGCCTATTGCAGATTCAGTCTTCCCAGACTGGTGCAGGTCTAAAATTTTGTTTCTGGTGTCCTTCGACAGCTCTTTGGTCTTCACCATAGTGGAGTTTGGAGTGTGACTGTTTGAGGTTGTGGACAGGTGTCTTTTATACTGATAACAAGTTCAAACAGGTGCCATTAATACAGGTAATGAGTGGAGGACAGAGGAGCCTCTTAAAGAAGAAGATACAGGTCTGTGAGAGCCAGAAATCTTGCTTGTTTGTAGGTGACCAAATACTTATTTTTCCAAATCAGACAATGTGATTGTCTGGATTTGTTTCCATATTTTGTCTCTCATAGTTGAGGTATACATATGATGAAAATTACAGGCCTCTCTCATCTTCTTAAGTGGGAGAACTTGCACAATTGGTGGCTGACTAAATACTTTTTCCCCCCACTGTGTATATATATATATATATATATATATATATATATATATATATAAAATATCTCTATGTTAAAGCCTATGTATACCTCAGTTTAAACAAGGTGACATATGCACAAATGATAAGCCATAAAGACATGAATACTTATTTAAGTATATTTGGTAAATTTATGAAGTCTAACTCACAGATTAGATAAATGAATATCTATCTATCTATCTATCTATCTATCTATCTATATATATATATATATATATATATATATATATATATATATATATGTGTGTGTGTGTGTGTGTGTGTGTGTGTGTATGTGTGTGTGTATATATATATATATATATATATATATCCAAATGCAAACAAGGGAATTTTCAGCCATGAGTAGATTAAAACTTGTAACTTTTATTAGTATATTTTTAAAAGCATATACAAAACAAGGGGATGTAAAAGGGCATCAGATCAGGTCAGGTCTTACGCGTTTCAGCTCCGCTGAGCCGTACTCATAGACCTCTGATCTGGTGCAGTAATTGCACAACTATATACACATTGTAATGAGGCTAATTAAAAACAGTCTTGCCCAATTAGTTTCTGTCTGTTAACCCCTAAATGTTACTGTTATATGGTTTCCTCTCTATAGTATTATGTGGGGTGCAAGAAACTTGTTATGTATGTATATGCTCTGTTAATGCGGGCTTCTGGAGTCCATTGTAATATGAGATATAACAATTTTTCAAAGTAAATATAATTGTTTTTAATTTTAATTTTAATGTCTTCTCAAAATTGTTATTTACAGGAATATGTTTTAATTAAATTAAATTAATTTAATTCAAAAGCTCTAAGTTGAACCCTAAGTCTGTGTTGTGGTTTGAATTTCTTTTACCCCACCTTCTTTTCTGAGACCATATAAATAATGGGTTTATTCCCAAAAATGTATAAGTTCAAACCTGGAGTTAAAGCCATGGGGTACATTTGTTTTTAAGCGGAACATCCAGTATATCTCTTTCTTGCTAAGTATACTGTCCAAGTCACCCCCCCTTGAGTCTAGGGTTATTTTTTCTACTATTGTCCACTTGAGTGATTTTGTGTTCCTATTGTGTACCTCTATAAAATGTTTAGTTATCGGTAAGAGTTTGTCCTCTCTTTGTCTACTCTTTTCTGTGTCCACTGTGATGCTGGATAAGTGCTCTCTAATTCTATTTCTTATTTCTCTCACCGTTTTAGCGATATACTGAAATTTACAAATATTACACTCTATGAGATACACTACCCCTTTGTCTCTACAGTTTAAGTGTCTGTTTATCTGGAATATTTCTCCTGTCTTCGTCGATTTAAAAGTATTTCCTATGTCTGCATGTTTACAAGCTTTGCAATCACTATAGCCACATTTATAGAGACCTTTAGATTGTAGTCAAGTTGTTCGTTTATTCATCTTTAAGTTTGTTGGGGAGACTATGTTCCCTATCGTTCTGCCTCTTCTATATGAAAATAGACAATTACTATCTATTATTTTTGCTAGACTGCTGTCAGCTTTCAAGATGGGTAGATGTTTCTTTATTATGTTACATATTTGATTATATTGTGGTGAATATTGAGTAACAAACTTGATTCTATTGGCATCAAATCTAGGTTTCTTTTTAGGTTTTGTTATAATCAAGTCTTCTTGTACCTTAGTGGACACTGCCATGCGTGCATTTTTTATAGTTTGTTTGTTATAGCCTCTATCTTTAAGTTGTTTGTCTAGAATATTTGCCTCTTTTAGATAGTCTTCCTCATTGGAACAGTTTCTTTTTATTCTGATGTGTTGGCCTTTTGCTATGGCCCTGAAAGTTTCTTTGGGGTGTTCGCTCCTCGCATGTAAAAGTGCATTCTTTGTTATTGGTTTTTTATATATGGTGGTTTCAATTATACCACTAGTAATATTACCTCGTAGTGTGAGGTCCAAGTAATTAATCTTTCTATTTTTTAACTCATGTGTGAATCTAATTCCCATCTTATTGGCTCCTATATATTTTAGGAAGTTCTCTATTGAGGCTTCGTCCCCCTCCCATATTAGGACCAGGTCATCAATGAATCTGTGGTAAAGTTTAATGTTTTCCTTGAAGGGGCTTCCATCCGCATAGATGTGGCACAGCTCCCACCAACCCATAAAAAGGTTGGCGTATGTGGGGGCAAATTTTGCCCCCATAGCTGTGCCACATCTCTGCAGATAGAACACCCCTCCATATGAAAAATAATTATGTGTTAGAAGATATTCTATGATTCTCAACAGATATTCCTGGAAAGTCTCATCCAAATTACTGCGTGTGTGTAAGAAGTATTTTACTGCTTCCAGACCTAGTACATGTGGTATGTTACTATAGAGTGATACCACGTCTAGAGTTAACCATCTACTTTTAGTAGTCCATGTTACATTTTTCAGTTTTTGTATTAGATGTGTAGAGTCCCTAAGATAACTGGTTAGGTTTAGAACTAATGGCTGTAAGATGGAATCCACCCATTCTGATACAGGTTCCAATAGCGATCCCATCCCTGATACTATGGGGCGCCCCTGAACATTCTCAGTGCTTTTGTGTACTTTTGGGAATATGTGAAACAATGGTGTCTTTGGATGTTTTTTTTATCAAATAATCATGTGTCGCTTTATTTAAGAAACCATTTGTTAAGCCCTCGTCCAATAAGTGGGAGAGTTGGAGCATATAATTTGATTTTGGGTCCCCTCTTAATGCTTGGTAATTGTTGGTGTCATTAAGTTGTCTCATTATTTCCTTATCATAATCTGTTTTGTTTAATACAACTAGGCTGCCCCCCTTATCTGATTTTTTTATGACTATGTTATCATTTTCTGCAATTTCTTTTAGAGCAGTTCTCTCTTTTCTTGTTAGATTAGTGTCATGATGGGGTCTACTAACTGTGTTAAGTTGTTCTAAATCTTCAACCACCCTTTCTTGGAATTGTTCTAAGATGGTTCCTCTGGATTGAATAGGGTAAAAGGTAGACTTGGATTTAAAACCTACATGTGAATTTTTTTCCCCAATGTTTACTTCTTCACTTAATAGACTCATTAGGGTCTCTCTTGCACATGAGTCTTGAAAATCTAGTTGCGTCTCAGGTGTGGTTTCTTCAACTATTGTGTTTACCTCTATAGTCTCTCCTATTTCTTGTGTTCTATGAAAATGTTTTTTGAGGGTCAAATTTCTGACCAGTCTGTTGACATCTACTATGGTATTGAATATATTGAACTTTGCTGTCGGTACAAAATTCAAGCCATAGCTTAATACTTTTTCTTGTGTAGGTGTCAACAGGGTGTCAGAAAGATTGATAACTATTGATGCGCTGTCTGCTCCAAGTTCTTCTTGGCTCTCAATTGGTATCTGTTCATTTGCCTTTGACCTTTTTTGTTTCCTCTTGCTACTGTTTGTTTTGTGACCACTTTTGTATCTCCCTGTGTATATATATATATATGTGTGTATGTATATATATATGTACATATATATATATGTGTATGGGGATAGATAGATAGATAGATAGATAGATAGATGTATGATATATAAAACAAATTCTCTCTAAGAAGAATAAATATAAGGCGGTTACACATGTTCACTTTTATAGCACAACTCACCATCGCCATCTTGTGGTAAATTAGTGCAAGTACAACCAGCTATACTTAGCATTGAGTGAATTATTCCCAGGGGCTAATTAGCATTCATCCAATCAAAGCATTACAGATCCTCACACATCTGTGAATGGCTGTTGGAGATTGGGGCGGAGTTGTAGTTCAGGATAAATTGGGTCACTGAGCACTCACAAAGGACTCTGGTTTGCATGAAAGAAGGGTGGATACACTGTCCAATTTTCCTCTGAAACCAAATTTTGAATCCTGGTTGTAACCATTCTATATTTTTTGCCTGTTTTGCTGTGGATTAAGAGATTGTGTGAAACCGGATGCAGAGAAAACCCATAGCGTGATTATTGATAACCAAGGGCTTGGAGGAGCAAACATTTGTCTATAATTATATTTAAACAGTTGTGGCATTTAAGGTCCTTATTTAAGATTTGTATTAGATGATATAGGCCCAAATTGTATATGTACTTATCCCTATAGTCTAATTTATATTGTCTAAGAATTTAATTCACCTATAAATACAAGAAATTTGGTTATAAATAGTGTCCATTTAATTCAGTCTATTGTAAGAAAAATCCTGGTTTTATGTTTAAGTATATTTTATTTTAATAGTTTTATATTCCCTAAGGTTGAGACTTGCAGAGGCATTAGAGAGGTTTTTATGCGTTTCTTTGGTTGTAGACATTCTGAATCTAACTGATTGCATTGTATTATTAAGTTACCAAAATATCATTTTAATGATAATAATGGCTAAGATTATACTAAATAACTGTTGTTAGTAACACATATTGCATAATTGGTCCATGCTGGTTCATTTTTATTTTTGTTATAGACTTCACTGTTAGATTTGTACGCATAGGATCAAAGCAAAGTGTTGTAGCATATTTTATGTCATATTGTATCAGAGAGTTTGTTATGTGTATAATTAAGTTGTATATCGCGTGTTAGTATCTTGTTTAATGTGTAATAAATCTGTATATATATTTTCAAACTGAATGCTTTTTACGCCACAAATATAATTCGCTGTGTTTCAAAAGATATCACCTGATTAGAACTACCAAAAAAAAATAATACATTATGGGAGATTACCGATGAGACAATAGTAAATTATTTTATAACATATATATATATATATATATATATATATATATATATATATATATATACTAACATGTTGGTGGTTACTGCCAAGATAGTCATAATTAATATCCAAATCTAAAATATACAACATACTAGATTAGTAGACTACGAAACTCAGATCCGTACATTAGAGGAAAGATTTATAGAAAGAAACTATGATAAGATGGTGCTTGAAAAAGCTAAATTGGAAGTAAAAAAAAAAGAAGATAGGAGCACAATGTTAAAAAAAGAAAAAACAGTGGCAGATGAAAAAATGGATATAAGGGTACCGTTTATAACCACATATAATCAACAACACAGATCTATGGAAAAAATAGTATGCAAGCAATGGCATATTATTAAGTCCGACCCAATTTTAGGGTAAGAAATATCGGATAAAACCAATGTTCATATATAGAAAAGCAAAACATTTAAAAAATATCTTACCCCAGAGTGAATATAAAGGCAAAAAGAGAACATCAAAAGAGGTCTTAGAGGGAAGAAAATTTGTGTTTTTTTCCCCATGTTATAGCTGTAAAGCTTGTGAATTTAGTAAGAAAGTTAAAAAATGTATTTCTACAAGCACAGGTAAAGAATATGAAATTAAAGATAATATCAGATGTAGAGACAAAGGAATATTGTATATCCTACAATGTTCGTGTAAACTACAATATTTAGGTGAAACAACAAGACCGTATAGAGACAGGACAAGAGAACATCTACATAATATAGAGAAGGGAAAGTTAGAAACACGTTTATATGACCATTTTAAAAGAATGCATAATAACAGCACAAAAAAAAAATACCTGTTGAGTTGTAAATAAAATAGAAAAAGAATGGAGAGGTGGGGATTACCAAAAATGTATTCTTAGAAAAGAAGCAGAACTCATACATGAATTGGGGACTTTATATCCTGCAGGACTTAATTCAGAATTCGATTTGACCCCTTTTATTTTAGAATAAAGTGTCAAAATATGAACATAGAATATGTGCGAAGTGAATCTAGGAATGAAAGAAATACACTAGGACAAAAAATAAGAGACAAACATATATATGATGACTTTTAGATTATACTATGTGCTTACTATTCCTACAGTTTTTAGTAGTAAGAATGCAGTTTTTATTGGTATTAATATGTATTATATAATAAATGTATAGATTCACCTTTTTACATATTGCAAAAGTGTTTCAGTATCATTAGTAACACCATTTATAAAAGTCATCTTTATAAAGACCTGTCAAAAATATAACATATAAGAGAAATACTGGACAATTTTGAAATTTCAAGTCATTAACAGACACTTCCACCTTAATAGATACATCCACCTTAAGATGAAAAGGATAGAGAAATGGACCAATTAGAGCCAAGGGGAGGGGTATTTAAAGACTTCTCAGACATTTGCCTTTTATCTTGAAAAAGCCTTAAAAGAAGGTGAAACGCGTTAAGAGACCATGTCTGTACCAAGTTAGCCTTCCTTGGGGCTAACTTCTAATAGTCGTTTTTCAAGACCTGCCATTGGCCAGAATGCCGCACGCCGACGACTACACAAAGCTAAATTTTGGATCAAGTTATTGGTCAAGGACCTACACATGACAGGAGCGTCTGAAGAGCATTCATGTTTTTATACACAGAGGATCTGAGACGCTGCCAGATTGACAAACCTAGGAGAAGGATAGGTAACAAATATACCTCCTGACAGTAAGCAAAATATTCCTTATCCTCCTTTCCCCTTACACCCACAGAGAGTGGGAGTCCTGATAAGTAATAGATCAGGTCTGCTGTAAGGGAAACATTTAATTTATTACCAGACTGCTTATTCATATGGTGATATCTATATGGTGGTGTTTATTTTTAAATGGCATGTGTGTTTTTATTAGTTTGATTATTTTTATGCATCTGGCACTTTATTTATTTATTATTTAGAGTTATTATTAATACGCATGCATCAATGAATATATTTTAATATACAATAGAATTTTATAGTGACTTCTCACTTGATTATAGAACATATCTATTAACATTTTAAAGATATAGTATATGACATTTAACAGTGATAATAAATTTGCAATTTTTTTGGAAATACTCTTTCTGGTTGTGATAATTTTTAAGCTTGATTAGCGCTGTTCCATACCCCCCCCCCATCTTTAGTTCTTCATTTAAGTCAGTGAGTATTATACTAGGCCCAGTTTCCATAAAAATGTACTTCCTGATAGCTTCAAAATAAAAATAAACTGCTTTAACATAATCTTGTCCATGCAAAAATAAATAGTTAGCATATATACACATATAAATAGTGCTCTTTCACACACAAGGTAGATATTTTTACTACCCCTGTCTACATGTTTAATAATGCCTTTAATTGTTGTTTATATTATTTATTATTTTAATGGCTTCAATTCTTTGATGTTTATGTAATTAAAAAAATTAAAAACAGAATATTAAAAAAATATCAAATAGTCTGTTTTGCGGGCCCAGAGGCTTCACATGCGACAATTAGCCTTATTGTTTTGAGGACCCAGAGGCTTCATATGTGACAATTAGCCTTATTGTTTTGAAGACCCAGAGGCTTCATATGTGACAATTTGCCTTATAGTTTTGAGTACCCAGAGGCTTCATACATGACAATTAGCCTTATTTTGATTTACCACTGGTTTATATATTCTGTGCAGCAATGAGAGCAGTTCACTAACCATGTATCCTGATCCTCTAAGCAAAATATCTACTCAATAATTATTAAGTATTCATTTTTTCCTGAGAATAATGAAGTGTGTTGAATTAACATTTACATTTGTAGAGTGGATAGTGGAGGCAACCTTAGGCAGTCTTTAGAGAGATCATGTTGCCAAACCATATAAAAAAAGCACTATTGCAACAGATTGATTCAAGGCATCTTATGATCTTATTTACATACTTTATAAGGCATTGTTTACCTTGCTAACCCATATGGCAAATAGAAAGATAAAATGTAAAGCGCCATAAAAGTGTAGAAATAAAATGCTCTAACATGTTAAATGTAAGCACTAGTGCAATAATACAGTGCTCTGTGTGTTTTACCTATGCAAAGGGGGTTAAACAAATAGCAGAGGAGTGCATACGTTTTGTTAAAAATCCAAATTTGTAACAAAAAACGGGTATTTGTTTCGTTTTCACAAAACAAATATCCGAATGAATGAACCAACAAACTGAAAGAAAACAAAACAATGCTGACTGGTGAGCCAATGACAAAAGGCATATGTACTTTGCCACCAATAAGCAGCTAGCTCCCAGTAGGGAATTGCTGCTCTTTAGCCTACCTAGGTATTTTTTTTTAACAAATGATGCTAAGGAAACAAAGTAAATTTGATAACAAAGTAAATTGAAAAAAATTGCATTCTCTGTCTAAATCATGAAAGTTTAATTTTGACTTGTCTTATGAACCTTTAAAGGGGCCACTAAAATCAATGCAATTTAAAAATATTAAATAAATCTTTCCAATATACTTTTACATTATCAAAATGTGCACATTCTTTTTATATGCACACTTTCTGAGGCTCCAGCTCCTACTGAGCATGTGCAAAAGTGCACAGTATGTGATTGGCTGATAAAAATTGGATTAACTTTGAAATTTGACAGAAAATAGTCCACTACTCATTTCAAATGCAAAGTAAGTGCTATTGCATTGTCTACCACTTGTCGATTATATAATTATACTGTATTTAGTGGTTCTTTCACTTTTTATTATGCTTATTATTTATAATAGCATTAAAGGATAGGGGAGATAATATAATAATCTTTTATTTTTTTTAAATACTTTTTTATTGAGGTTAAAGGCATAATACACCATAACTGAAGCATATCAAATAGTATATAAATACAGACGAGAGGAATCACAACATACATTTTGTTGAGAATACAAAGTCGTGTCTAGAGCCTCACAGAGGAATCCAGACATATAAAGAATATACTTAACCTCATATTTTCTAGTTTTTTTTTACTGTAAAATATTCTAAACATAAGTATGAAACTTATTGTATAGCATGCAAGACACACAATACCTGAAATGGTGAATAAAGAAAAATCATATCACTTGTCTTGTTGCAGATATTATACAATCATATCCGTTACATTAATGAAATAACATTCTGTTCTGTTTTGTTACATGAAAAGGAAAGGAAACTTGTAGTTACACGCATTATAAATATATATACAAAAATGTTTAAGCTTTCTCAAACTATTGAGACCCAGAATAATGAGATAGATAAACAGCTAAATGTGGCTTTCATTATACAAAGATTAAAAGTGTTAATCAAAAAGGAAACCTGAGCCATCTGAAACTGGGTAATTAGAGAGATATTAATGATAATTGTGGTATATATCAAGGAAAACCGCGCAGGATTACTCAAGCATAGTCACATAATGCCTGAGTTCCATGTATTGGGGGACGGAGGCAATGGCAAAAAATGTAAAGAACCTTATGGGGTAAATATAATTTAGGTAGGGTGTTACACTGGCTATCGTCAGCTAACTAACCTATATCTTACTACAGCTCTAATTCCCAAAATAAACTGACCGTAGTGTATTAAAACAAAGCTGCCAGCTTTAAGCTTATTGGTATATAAAGTAACGATCCATGATAGCAAACAAGAATTTATATCCAAGGTGACAAATAAAAGAATAGCTATATATATCATGGTGCCAAAGCCAAGTATAATATAAAATACCATGACAGTAGAGTCATTTCTCCCTTGTCATAAGTGATGTAGATACTGTATAATTACTGCGAAGTTATATATAAATCAGTTTGCTATCATATGTAGTTTTAAAACACCAAGCACCTAGCTTAACTAAGAACGCATTGTTTCCCTATTTATTGCTAACAGCTGTATAGGCAGTTTTCTATTAGACAAAATGTTTGACCTAGCAGCCATATAGGTAAAACAACAAAAGCTACATTACTACACTGTAAGTCACAAAAATTATGTTGAGTACTATGAAAATACCCATATAGATTAGCATGAATACGTATGTGATAAACCTAATTAGCGAATAATGAATATTAAGCAGAAGGAGACCATTATATCTTTCCTGTTGTCTCTGGTGCCCTAACATTTATTAACCAATTAGCTACATTGCAGCTACTTGGAAGCGAGGAGTACAATCTTAATATAAGTAACCTCAATTAAAGATGATACCTACTTCTGTAGCAACTGCGTGTAATAATACTTACAATAATTCAGAAGAAAACACAGAGACATCTATATTGTCGCAAAAAGATTCCCATCATCTGGGCATGGGCCCTATACCCAGCAACAGGAAGAAATGTATATGGAAAAAAAACAGATGTCAGTAACTAAGCAATAAGATGTAAGCTGTGTGTGTATGTTAACCTGCAACCCAAGATCCAGTGGCTTTGGGCATACATAACTTATATATTGACTACTAGATTGCAGCACGCCAAGCAAGCTTTTAGCCTAGATTTGCTCAAAATGAAATAATATTGCAAGCAGGATATTCATATCATAGTTCACATTCTTTGGTTTCATTAGGACTTCAATTGACTATGCAAAAGGCTACCCACATATCTTCCAATCTCACCTGGGAGGTAGGGAATAGGAGAGACCAAGATCAGAGCAAACAAAGGTTCACCAGTTAAGTAATTATAGTACTATAAAAGTATGTTGGATTTGGCTAATATAGAATCACATAGCATGAGCACCAACAACTATACTGTAGGGAAATACATAACAATTCAGGCTTAAACATATTAATTGCAAACAACCACATGAACAATTTCAAACTATACAAAACATTGATCCTAACAGACATACAGATATAGAAGCAAAAATGACATTACCAAATATCTTTAACTGTGGTAATATAAACATTTTAAAAATATTATACTGAATTAGGCTGGTAATAGTTAACTGCAAGGCTTAACTCTTGAACATACCGCAAGGCAGTTTTCCCAGTTATTAGCAAACATATGAGACACTGATAAGTATAGTATGCGTTAAAAAAAGCGACCAATTTAACACAGTCGCACCTAAAATTGAAACTAGGGCAGTTAATGACAGAGAGGCCTGTTAAGAAAATATTTTGTTGAAGCTAAAGTGGGTTATAAGCTAGAGGGAGTAGAAAAAATAATAGGTTCAAGGACAGGGACATTCTGGGGCTAATTAAACCTCTCTTAATGGTAGTATTATTTGTAACGGGCTAATTTATTTAGCATATCCTTTAACACTAAAGCCTGTTAGTTACATGTACCCATATCATATCCTATAGCACTGACGCCTATTAGCTACATATACCCATATCATATCCTGTAGTACTGAAGCTTATTAGTTACATATACCCATATCATAACCTGTATCACTGAGACCTGTTAGTTACATATACCCCTATCATATCCTGTAACACTGAAGCTTGTTAGTTACATAGCATCAACCAAGCTAGAATTGTGCAGAGAGTAAATGTACCACATTTGATGTGAGCAAGGGTGTACAAAGTATCTTGTCCCCTTTGTAAAGAATATTTTCATTAAAAAAGCCTTTCGCTGGGGAATATAAAACATTAAGCTAAACATAACAGGGATCATACACATTTTCGGAGGAGCAGCTTATATTAATCCGCAAACATATAATTCCAGTGCAACACTTGAGAATATAACTATAAGGCTACTGTAAAAAAAAAACAAGGAGTCTTATTGCTATAGTATAGCAGTGGCAAGTAAAATATGTGTATTAGCACGGCCAGCAATCCCACTAGTCAATGTGAGGGTAAATGTTCAGACTCAAAATAGTCTTCATATGCTATAGTTCAGGTGCTACAAGAAGGTTCATAGGAAGCTCCAGATTAACCAATGCCTCTTCTGAGGGCACCGGGAGCATACTGCACTTGTTGTGTGAGGCTCAGTAGTAAACACCAACCTGCTGCGACCACTCGGTAATAAAAGTCCCAACTCATTTGCAGTTCACACATTCTGGAGTCATCCAGCACTGCAAGTTCTGTGTTATGAAATCCATGTGTCCAAAAAGGATTCCAAGATGTCAGCTGAAATTCAGAGGTCTTGCACGCTCCCTGCGCCCATAACCACCTTTCATTGTGCCGCCGTGTGTTTGTCAGCAATGCTTCTCCTAAGCCTTCATAGAGCACAGCCATCTGCAAGCTGTCCAGTTCAGCAGCGGATTCCAGTTCACTGTCGGCGACCATCAAAGTGATCTCCTTAATCCTCTTAATGCCGCATTGTAAACTGGTATATACCAATCTTGGAAGAAAAGACGGCGGCTGCCTGGGGCCTAAAACACCTTCCATCCTGTCACACTTCCTCTCATAAGCGGTCCGGACAGTTAGAGAGTTAGCTAGAGTAGCAGTAGACTGTGAATTTGTAGCCAGTGCATTCAAAAGAACGTCGCCATAGCGATCTATCAGTTCATACATCTTGCTCAAAATGGAGGCTGCTGTGTCGTCTTCCATTCCAGGCCAGTGAGAGTTGAAGATCTTGGAATACTAAAGTTAAGACAAAAATCACTGCGCTGTTCTCCAGAAACAGTGAAAGACTATCTCTCCATACACCTCCCAAATAGAGTTAGAAGCAGAGAAAATAGGTGATAAAGCCTTTAAAAGTAATAGGTACATCAGGAGCTCTGTAAATGTGCGTCTTCTCTCAATGATAGTTGGCTCCGCCTCCCATATTTTGAAGTTGGTTTAAGTCTTTTTTTAATCAACATTTAAGTTATCATAAAATGCTTTATTATGCATGGAGAAATATTGTAATGTAGTTTCATTATTTTGTTAAGTTTACCTGAAAATAGTTTTCTGCTGCCTCTAGAGATATCAGAGTGCGTTCTGTGGAATGCAGAACTTTAACCCTGCAATATTCTAAACAGTTATTTCTTGATCAATGCAGGAGCTTTGCTTATTTATATCGCCTACAGTGATGGAGAATTTCCTAATTGGACATAGCAGGGGACATAAGATAACATAACAATACTCAATAGGTATGTCCTTGGACAGGAAAACAATGCGCATTTTCACTAACAAAATTACAATTTTAAATTTTTTGAAAACATTTATTTTGTATACAGATATTTTACAGTGCAGTGCTGACCTGTTAATATATAGATGTATAAACCAATATCTAATTAGGAACTTAAAGTGAAGGTACACTTTGATGAATGAAAGCCCGTTTTTTAAAAATACTATTAAAAACAGGGGCACTTTCATTCATCAAAGTTTAGAAAGCAGCCGTTTTGTTTAAAAATGTACCTCTCTTCTGTTCACAGCCGGAGCAGCTTCCCTCACACGGAGATCCTCTCCTCAGACGTCAGCAATGACTAATCCGGCTTCCTCCAATCACGGCATGGCCTCAGGTAATGACTCCCCTGGGGGGAAAGCCATGATTGGAGGAAGTCAGATTAGTCATTGCTGACGTGTGAAGAGAGGATCTCCAGGTGGGGGACGCTGCTCTGGCTGTGAAAAGAAGAAAGGTACGTTTTTAAACAAAACGGCTGCTTTCTAAACGTTGATGAATGAAAGTACCCCTGTTTTTAATAGTATTTTTAAAAACCGGGCTTTTATTCATCAAAGTTTACCTTCACTTTAAGAAATATAAAACCAGTAGCTGCTCTGCAAGGGTGTAGGTTTGCACCCAGCTTTACCCATTGAGAGGTGGACTTCCCATTGTTCCTTCCCACCTAGATACTCCTTGATCAACTAATGATCCCTGGATCAACTGACTCACAGAATTCCCAGCAGCACCGCTATGCACACAGGATCCGTATGAGACCACCTACTGTGCTCCTAAAATCACCTGCCCTGCTGGTTTAATGCATGGAAGTCTGTAATTGAACCCCCCCCCCAAAAAAAAAAAACCTGGACATTCTAGCACCAGTGCTGTATACTGATCTAAGTGCAGCTGTAGATTATGTTTGTATTAAAAGTACCTGGTTTATTGCCAATCAAGAACCCATAGGAGATAAAATAGGATATAACTTAAAGGGACATTAAACACTTTGAGATGGTAATATAAAATGATAAATTGTATATATAAAACAGCTCTGCAATATACTATCATTATTTATTTTGTCCTCTTTGCCTGTAATTCCATTCTGAAATTGTGAGCTTTTCAGTTCCTGTTAGAAATGTAAGTGCAGAACACTGTTAAATCCAGCACAGCCATTGGCTGCACACTCTAGTGACCTATTTATAACTGTCTCTAATTGGCCACAGCAGATAAGGTAACACAAGTTACAACATGGCAGCTCCCAGTGTTTTATAGACACTAAAACTTTGCACTTATTTTGTCACTTTTTAAACAACTAATGAAACTTTAAAAAATACATCTACATGTTAGTCATGGACTAATCTGTTCTTTGAATGTATCATTCTATCTAGCATGTATTTAGTGTTTAATGTCCCTTTAATTTTAAAAATCTTCCTAATGTTCTTTTTTCTCTTGGTATCTTTTGTTGAAAAGCAGGAGCATACACGTGTATGGAGCATTTTATGGCAGCACTTTTGCAAGAATGTTCTCCATATGGAATAGAACTAGATAGTAGCACTGTTTCCTGCCATGTAGTGCTCCAGACACCTAACTAGGTATCTCTTCAACAAAGTATAGTATGGGAACAACACAAATTTGATAATAAAAGTAAATAGGAAACCAAACCTTTTCTTTTTTTTTTATTGTATGCTCTGTATGAATCACAAAAGAAAATTTTGAGATTTAATATCCCTTTAATTTTAGTTTTACATTTTGTGATAAAAACTCAAATCATTGAAATTCTTAAAATCTGGTCTTTTCAGGGGATACTGGAGAAACACGCCCTTCAGTTAAGAATTGTCCAAGAGATTCCCTAACTGATAAATGCATCCAAACCGCCCTTCTTATCTTGAAATGATAGACACCTGTGCAGATCAGGGAGGGGCAGCTGTGAGTTCATCAAGCTGCTATATTTTTCATGACTTCTATGCAGAGCACAGATGTCTCCTTGCATGAAAACCAGCTATGCAATAATGCAAACTCTTGTTTTTCCATAGCTGATGATTTAAAACGCTAAGATTTAATACCAATACTTTACAACTTGAATGCTCAGTTATGGGTTATCTATTCCCTGTAGGCCAAAGCAATTCTTTTCGGTTCTCTAAGGTAAACAAAATGTTTAAACAACAACAACCTCATTCCTCATCAACATTTTCCTTTATTTTGTAATATAATTATTTATTTATTGTGTATTTTTAAACTGTGGGCATTCTCTGCTGTTTCTGTTTAGATGAGCGAGTTGAAATCTATCCAAGATGGCTGCTCTCCTGCTAAAAAGAATGCCAATTGCCATGGTGATGCTTTCAGTGGGAGCAAGTTATTCTGTATTATAAGTGAACTGCCTAAAAAGCAAAAATAAACTAAAAAAAAGGTAGCTCACTTGACAAAAATACATTTAAAAAGACTGACATTTATTTTGATTTATAAATAAGTGATGTGTTATCTACTAACTGTACACAAAGATGAGAATAGTTTTAAAAATTATATATATATATGGATATATATGTATGTATATATACTGTATATATGAAGCTTATCACTGTTGCCCTTTTACATCAACCTATCATTTTACATCAACCTATCATGTTATATGTCCTATTTTAATGGAAAAATACTGTACAGAAATATACAGGCCCATTTATCAAGCTCCGTACGGAGCTTGAAGGGCCGTGTTTCTGGCGAGTCTTCAGACTCGCCAGAAACACAAGTTATGAAGCAGCGGTCTAAAGACCGCTGCTCCATAACCCTGTCCGCCTGCTCTGAGCAGGCGGACAGGAATCACCGGAAATCAACCCGATCGAATACGATCGGGTTGATTGACAGCTCCCTGCTGGCCGCCGATTGGCCGCGAGTCAGCAGGGGGCGGCGTTGCACCAGCAGCTCTTGTGAGCTGCTGGTGCAATGTTAAATGTGGAGAGCGTATTGCTCTCCGCATTTAGCGAGGTCTTGCGGACCTGATCCGCAGTGTCGGATCAGGTCCGCAAGCCCTTTGATAAATGGGCCCCTAAGTCTTAGATTACGGGTGGAGGCAGCGCTATCGTAAATCACAAATACAATTTCTAAACAATTTGTTTACTTGCAATCCATAAAAAAATAAAATTCTTATGGATCCACAAATGTCTGATATACAGTGTAGATTTCCTGATGCATGGTTCAATTTAGTACTAATTGAAGCAATTTTAGGGTTAATATGATCTTTTCACACATATGCACAGCAACAGCACCTTGGCAATCCATGCTGAACTAAATAGAGCACAACTTTGCAAACAGCCTGATGATGTCTGGGGGCAGCAGGTTCCTCCCAAATACTTGAAAATGTTTTAGAAAAGTGTTATTTCACCATCCTATTATTATTATTATTTTTTAAATGGTTTACCAAACTGAGATCAAATTATATGGAATATTATGAGGACTAAATCCAAGAGTGTGACTGGCAAGATCATGCTGCCTAGTCACTTTGTTCTGTCCTTTTTTATATATACACATTTGTTCATTTTTATTTATTTATTTTCTGTGGCAAGTTTATTGCTGATTCCAGCCAATCACCATTCATATAAATCTAATTTAAAGTGTAATTTTTAAACACATATATTTTAACTTTTCTACAAAACAATGAACTGTTGTTAAATATGCTATAAACTCAAAGCTGTATTTTGTTACTAATCTATTATTTACCATCTGAATTTGTTCATTTGAGTGTATTACCCAACTTTTTGTTGGGAAAAATAATCTAAATATAGCCTCTATTGATGGTAAACTAAACAATGCTCATTGCGCTACCTTCATTCTGATTAAGACATTGGCACACACCTGACAACATTATTTCTGCAGTGTAATCTTTTTATATTACGCTGGGTTACGATTCTGTAAGACATTCATTTTCAATAATATTGTAACAATCAGACTTCTCCAGAGAGTACCGCAGAAGTAAGCACCGGTAATAAATTGTAGCCCCACAGAAAGAAAGAGATGTATTACAGAGTGTACTATCTGCTACGGACTGATAGTTATCCGCTCTAAGCTCACGTTTATGAACACATGTAGGAATGCACTAAATATGGAAATCACTCATCATTTAAAAAGGAAGCTAATAAGTAATGTGACAATAATAAAAACCATAGCAAATGTACAAAATCAATATCACAGCAAAAGACCCGAAGACAGAGAATATAAAATAACAATTAAAAAAAAACAAAAACAAAAAAAACTTGCTACAAAGGTTTTAGTTAGTATCAGTTTCTGATTATATGAGCAAACCTCCTAGCTGTTCATTTGAGAAAGATTTTGCAGGGACAAACAATTATTTTATATGCATACAATAACATTTGAATTAGAGCATTTTCTTATTGCACTATTGCTATAGCTATGTGTTTAACTACAAAGGGGGTTAACACATATTTGAAGTCAGCTAAGGGCCAGCATGCACTACTGGTTTGGAGGTGAGCATTAAAGGGCCAGTATACACCTTAGTCATCTTAAAGTCTTACCTTAGATTAAGCTGCAAACAGTCTCCTGCACCTCTTTCTATATCATGCAGCAGGAATGGTAAAAACAGTTATTTTAAAATGAATATTGTTTCTGGCCAGTCTGAAATGGCTGCCAAGCTCCACCCACCGATGACATCACAATCTGGGCTGCATCTATGCACTCTGCAGAATAGCATTCACATTCTGACTAGTGAGCCTTTTGTGATTGAAAGCAGTATGCAGCCCAGATTGTGATGTCATCAGTGGGTGGAGCTTGGCAGTCATTTCAAATTGGCCAGAAATAATATTCATGTCAAAATAACTGTTTTGCCGTTCCTGCTGCATGATATAGAAAGGGGTGCAGGAGGCTATTTGCAGCCTAATCTAAGGTAAGACTTTAAGATGACTAAGGTGTAGACTGTCTCTTTAAGGCTGAGCCAATCAGATTCAATTATTGGCTCAGGATAAGCAGAGCATTGTCGATCTAGAGCTGACTTTTAAAGGCTAATAATAATAAACGATTGGACTAATTTGCTAAAATGCAGTCTGTTCAATGAAGAGTAGAAATACATAAACCTAATTTAAAGGGACAGTCTAATATAAATTAAATTATCATTATTCAGATAGGACTTTTAATTTTAATCAACTTTCCAATTTACTTGTTTCATGAAATTTGCTTTTTTCTCTTGGTATTCTTAGTTTAAACTAAACATAGGTAGGCTCATATGCTAATTTCTAAGCATTTGAGGGCTGCCTCTTATCACATGCTTTTTAAATCTCTTTTCAACACAAAGAGACAGAAAGTACACGTGGGTCATATAGATAACACTGTGTTCAGACACAGGGAGTTATTTAGGATTTAGCACAAACCAATGCTAAATTTAAGAAGAGGTAAAAAGTGTAATAATATAACTGTGTTGGTTGTGCAAAACTGGGGAATGGTTAATAAAGGGATTATCTATCTTTTAAAATAATAACAATTCTATGGTACATTGTCCCATTAAACTTGCCCTGTGAATGGCATCACAAGACAAAGGCACCTCCTAGTGTGCTACAGTTGGTACGAAAAGGATAATTAGGAATACAAATGGATACTCACAAAATAAGCAGCACCCAATTGTGCTAACTCAGACAGACTGGGAACTTGCAGTGTCCCAGCTCACTGTCACAGCGTTTGAGCCGGTCTCCCCAGTGTCATCGGTGCCATGTTGAACTTCCAGTGACCAGTATGAGAGCGATAACACCAAATTTAACACACCTGCTTCCCATTCACACCTGAGACCTTGTAACACTAACACGTCATATGACACCGGGGAGGGAAGATGGCTAATTGGGCTCAATTTGGACATTTCCACTTAGGGGTGCACTCACTTTTGTTGGCAATGGTTTAGACATGAATGTCTGTGTGTTGAGTTATTTTGAGGGGACAGCAAATTTACACTGTTATACAGGCTGTACACTCAATACTTTACATTGTAGCAAAGTGTCATTTCTTCAGTGTTGTCACATGAAAAGATATAATAAAATATTTACAAAAATGTGCGGGGTGTACTCACTTTTGTGAGATACTGTATATACACACACAACATATTAAATACTTTATGAATCATAATGATATTGTTACATAAGTAATAACTGTACAATGATGTTGACAAAATTGCACTGTATAATGATGTGTCCTTCATATAACAAAAAACATGATGAATTGTATAAAGATGATGGATGTGCATATATTAATACTAAAACAACTGCAATGCATATTGATGATTACTATATGTTAATAAAGAGCATAAGTATGTATGCACACTGGTAATTAACACAGAGCACCAATGCTGCTTTGCATATCTATGGCAGATATGTCAAATCAAAATGATTATGATGGCTGCATGCCCAGTATTTCATTAAAAAACACATATTATTACATATAATAAGTCTCTGACAATAGTAAGATAAACTAGATATAAATTGTAATAAGTAATATTTGTTTGGTCTGAAAATGGGTAATGTTGTACAGCAGAAATATTTTAAGAAGCAATACTTAGCTCCTTCTAATCACCAAATGTAGGAAACAAATCCCTAAGGTAGAATAAAGACTCATTATTACTTTACTGATAGCAACAGCAGCAGTTTAGCATGGAAGAAATAAAATAATGTAGATTCCCTGGGTATTAACAAATATGTGACACAAAACAAAAAGGAAAAGACACTGAACTGTTAAAGAACATTTATCTAAAGAATGGAGCACCTATTTTTGCCTTTTTTGCAGTCTGGTCATATGCAAGACATTATACCCCAGAAATAGCAGGCAATCATTTTTTGAATGCAGGATTCTCATAAGAGACACAAGTAACCCCAGACACAAGCCTAGGGGGGATATTTATCAAAGCATCAATTGATAATACGCTGGAATCCCGCATCGTATTTGACGCAAGATTGATCCACCATAGTTAACAAATCGTCAAGATTGTCAAATGTTGAAATGTGTGACAAAATATACTCTCCGTGATCTTAATCCGACACAGATTGAAGCTTGCATCATTACAGATGTTTCAAATTCCCATTTGACTCTATTTGACCCTTTTCCCAGTTTATCAAACATTTAACAGGTATGCTCACGTCTATTCCGACGCTGCGTACCTGGTTTTCAATTCGCCACCCTTGAGGACACAGATGCCATAGAAATCAATGGGAGTCTGAAAACACAGAAAGCTTATGTTTGATGCTGCAAGAGAATGAAGTATATTACATAATAAAAGTAAATTAGAAACTTTATAAAAATTGTATACCCTTTCCTAAATTAAACAATAATATTGCTCCACATTTGATGCACTGGTAGATATAAGGATAAAAATGAAAAATACATTACTGCTTATGGATTATGTTACAACTTTGTCTCTCATTACATAGCAAGGGGACAATATTATTTCTCCAAATTTGGTGCAAAGTTTTCTGTGCACATCAACGGAATTCAACCCGATCGAGTACGATCAGGTTGATTGACACCTCCCTGCTGGCGGCCCATTGGCCGCGAGTCTGCAGGGGGAGGCGTTGCACCAGCAGCTCTTGTGAGCTGCTGGTGCAATGCTGAATATGGAGAGCGTATTGCTCTCCGTATTCAGCGAGGTCTGGCGGACCTGACCCGCACTGTCGGATCAGGTCCGCCAGACTTTGTTAAATAGAGGCCACTGAGATAAAAAATGAAATAAAAACAACATAATATTGCTAACTTCCTTTTTATTTTTTGGAAAAATACATTTGCACCATGTTTAAGCCATGTAATACATACAAGTCCCACTCTCCACTTCACACCAAATTTGACGCAACACTTTTCGCACCAATTATGACGCAAACTCCTAAACAACCCACACACTAGTGAATTTTTAACCACTTTTGATTGGAATATGCATAATCACATAATTTATGACATCAGCCAATCTGATTAAAATATACATTTTAAACTATCACTAACAAATCAAATTGCTCGATACCTGTGTCATTGATCACTCTTCAGAACTTAATTGTAAGTGCCATTTGTTACATTGTGTATTATACTTTGAAAGTATGTATATGTGAAATTAGATAAACATTGATGCTGACATTAGGACACATAGTGTAATATTTTAGACAATGATTTTAAATTCGAATTGATGTGATAGCCCACCTAACATTAAACTGTCATGATTCAGATACAGCAGAAATTAAAATCACCTCTTTACTGTCATGCTATTTTCAGTGTATTTCTTACTTCTCTTGAATGTCTTTTTTAGTAAGAAATGTCATCTTATATGCCAGCCCATTTTATAACACCTGTGTAGGGGTGGTTTTAAAAACTAGATTGCTGTAAGGAGGGGTTACACGGGTACAGAGAGAAAAATTGGCCAGCTCTTAAAATATCCATTGATTGCAAATAAATACATATGATACCCTGATTACATGTTATATTCGCAAATATTCCTGCTCAGAATAATAATAAATTTACACTATATACATATAGTGGTATAAATAAACACAGAGATATGAAAGACAACATTGTTTAGAACAAAAAAAGGAATTTAGGGACATGTAAATATGTTTGCAAAAGTACACAGTATACACACACACACACACACATATATATATATATATATATATATATATATATATATATATATATATATATATACATACACATATACATACATACATACACACACACACAAGTATGTGCAAAGATATTTGTACAAATTCTAGCATGAATAATCATTTATAAAAAAAAACATGAGATAAAAGCATATTATGACTTCTAGAAATAAAAATACACATTAATTTATGTGAAAGTATCATATAACAAATAAATATAAAAATAACTTTCTATGAGATATTGTTTGTTCAGGTATAAATGTAGCTATTTCTTAGACGTTAACAGATGAAAAATAAAAGATTAGCTTTAGAGAAATGAGCTTGTTCATGGACAGTAATGAAATGGTATAAAGTTGTGAAAAAACAGAATAACTGCGGCATCGATGACTGTTAGTTAACAACAGTCTGATGCTCATTGTGTCGTACTTGACACGTGTTTTGTTTGCTCTATCTGAACATTCGTATTTTGTACCTTGTTTGAAATCTGTATTAAGACCTTTCTTCTTATTTTTCGTTTTTACTGTTTGCAAACCTACCTGTTTTGATGTTATACAGGTTGATGTATGTATGACAGAATTATAATTATGTATACTGTGCACAGTAGATAGCTTATATAAATGTGTAAACTATTTCTTACTAAGTAAACATATTGGATCAAGAGTGCTGGTGTGAGATATCTTCATTTTCTTTTTTACTTTATTAGATTTGTATAACTATATCTCAGCACCGATATTATATTATATCTAAGGTCCTAAAGTGTTATAAGACCTGAGCAAGGTTTATTTTTGAATACTAAAGCTATTAACCCCATAAACCGCCGTTCCCCAACACTAACTAAACCTATTAACCCCTAAACCACAGTTCCCCGACATCGCCGTATCTGTATCCATCATGGGACCGGCATCTTCTATCTTCATCCCAGAAGAGGCGGAGCGGTCGGTGGATGCGTGGAAGTCCAGGCGGAGGTGCATCAGTCTGATGTGGAGGTCCTCTTCATGAGATCGTCCGCAGCACACTATGGATTCAATGCTGATTTGAACAGCCAATATGATTTAAGTATCTATCATAGGAATGCAACGGTTGCCCAATATAAAAGGGGTACCTTGCACTGAATTCTCAGTGTGCGGTGGATGATCACATGCAGAGGACCTCCACGTAGGAACATTGGACCTCCACCTCCACATGACTGCTCTGCCTCCATAAGGATGAAGAAAATGCCGGTCCCGCAATGGATGAAGATGAAGTCGCCTAGATGAAGATGCTTCGCAGCTGAATGAAGATTTTTCGCCGGACTTCAGCAACTGTGAGTACCAATTTTGGGGTTAGTGTTATTTTTTTTTTTTGTTGTTGTTTTTTTTAGATTAGTATTTTAATGGGCTGAAAAAGAGCTGAATGCCCATAAAAATTCCCTTTTCAGGGCAGTGGGTAGATTAGTTGTTTTTAGTTAGGTTTTTTTTATTTTGTGAGTTTGGGGGTGGGTGGGGTTTTTTTAATGTTAGGGGGTGTTTGTTGTAATTTTTTAAGGGCTATTGGTAGTTTAATATAGATTAGGTTTTTCTTTTTCTTTTTTAAACGGGGTATTAGAATAAGAATAAAGTATTATTATTTTTTTGTAATAGGATTTTTTTTTTTTTAGATTAGGCATTTTTTATTTTTAATGGGCTGAAAAAGAGCTGAATGTCCTTTTATAGGCAATGCCCATACAAATGCCCTTTTTGGGGCAATGGGTAAATTAGGTTTATTTTTATTTTTGTGGGTTTGGTGGGGAGGGGTTTGTAATGTTAGGCGGTGTTTGTTTTTATTTTTTTGCAAAAGAGCTGTTAACTTTAGGGCAATGCCCTGCAAAAAGGGCCTTTTGTAGTTTATTATAGATAAGGTTTTTTTTACTTTGGGGTGGGTTGTTTTTTTTTTTTTTAAACGGGGTATTAGAATTGGAATAATTTTTATTTTTTTGGATAATTTTGTTTGTTATTTTTTGTAATGGTATTTTTTTTATTTTTTTGTAATTTTAGTGTTTATTATTTTTTGTAATTGTAGTTTACATTTTTTTTAGTAATCTTAGGTTTTTTATTTTTAGTAATGTTCATTTTTATTAGTGTAAGCTTAGATTTTATTTTTATTTCACAGGTAAGTTTGTATTTATTTTTAAATAGGTAGTTAGTTTATAATTGTAACTTTAATTTAGGTCTATTTTAATTATGTTAAAGTTAGGGGGTGGGGGTTTAGGGGTTAATATAATTTAATTTAGGTTGTTGCGATGTGGGGGCGGCGGTTTAGGGGTTAATAAGTTTAGTTAGTGTCGGCGATGTCAGGGAACTGCGGTTAAGGGGTTAATAGGTTTAGTTAGTGTCGGCGATGTCAGGGAACTGCGGTTAAAGGGTTAATAGGTTTAGTTAGTGCCGGCGATGTTTGGAAATGGCGGTTTAGGGGTTATTAGGTTTATTTAGTGTTTTAGTGTCGGCGATGTCGGGGAACTGCGGTTTAGGGGTTAATAGGTTTAGTTAGTGTTGGCAATGTCAGGGAACTGCGGTTTAGGGGTTAATAGGTTTAGTTAGTGTCACCGATGTTGGGGAACGGTGGGTTAGGGGTTAATAGGTTTATTTAGTGACGGTGATGTGGGGGGGCAGTTTAGGGTTTAATAGGTTTAGGTAGTGTTGGCGATGTGGGGGGATGGCAGTTTTGGGGTTAATAGCTTTATTTAGTGTCGGCGAAGTGGGGGGACGTTGATATAGGGGTTAATAGCTTTATTTAGTGTCAGTGATGTGTGGTGGGAGCGGCAGTTTAAAACTTTTAAATAATTTTGTATCGGCAATCGGCTACATCTTAATTATGTTAAAGGGACAGTCAACACCAGAATTTTTGTCGTTTAAAAAGAAAGATAATCCCTTTATTACCCATTCCCCAGTTTTGCACATCCAATACAGTTATATTAATATACTTTTTACCTCTGTAATTATCTTGTATCTAAGCTTCTGCTGACTGCCCCCTTATTTCAGTTCTTTTGACAGACATGCAGTTTAGCCAATCAGTGCTCACTCCTAGGTCACTTTACGTGCATGAGCTCAATGTTATCTATATGAAACATGTGAACTAATGCCCTCTAGTGGTCAAAATGTATTCAGATTAGAGGCAGTCTTCAAGGTCTAATAAATTAGCATATGAACCTCCTAGTTTTAGCTTTCAACTAAGAATACCAAGAGAACAAAGCAACATTTTTAGCCGGACTTCAGCAACTGTGAGTACCAATTTTGGGGTTAGTGTTATTTTTTTTTTTTGTTGTTGTTTTTTTTAGATTAGTATTTTAATGGGCCGAAAAAGAGCTGAATGCCCATAAAAATTCCCTTTTCAGGGCAGTGGGTAGATTAGTTGTTTTTAGTTAGGTTTTTTTATTTTGTGAGTTTGGGGGTGGGTGGGGGGTTTTTAATGTTAGGGGGTGTTTGTTGTAATTTTTTAGTAAAAGAGCTGTTAACTTTAGGGCAGTGCCTTACAAAAGGCCCTTTTAAGGGCTATTGGTAGTTTAATATAGATTAGGTTTTTCTTTTTTAAACGGGGTATTAGAATAAGAATAAAGTTTTATTATTTTGGATAATTTCATTTGTTATTATTTGTAATAGGATTTTTTTTTTTTTTTAGATTAGGCATTTTTTATTTTTAATGGGCTGAAAAAGAGCTGAATGTCCTTTTATAGGCAATGCCCATACAAATGCCCTTTTTGGGGCAATGGGTAAATTAGGTTATTTTTATTTTTGTGGGTTTGGTGGAGAGGGGTTTGTAATGTTAGGGGGTGTTTGTTTTTATTTTTTTGCAAAAGAGCTGTTAACTTTAGGGCAATGCCCTGCAAAAAGGGCCTTTTGCAGTTTATTATAGATAAGGTTTTTTTTACTTTGGGGTGGGTTGTTTTTGTTTTTTTTAAACGGGGTATTAGAATAGGAATAATTTTTATTTTTTTGGATAATTTTGTTTGTTATTTTTTGTAATGGTAGTTTTTTTTATTTTTTGTAATTTTAGTGTTTATTATTTTTTGTAATTGTAGTTTACATTTTTTTTAGTAATCTTAGGTTTTTTATTTTTAGTAATGTTCATTTTTATTAGTGTAAGCTTAGATTTTATTTTTATTTCACAGGTAAGTTTGTATTTATTTTTAAATAGGTAGTTAGTTTATAATTGTAACTTTAATTTAGGTCTATTTTAATTATGTTAAAGTTAGAGGGTGTTAGGTTTTGGGGTTAATATAGTTTAATTTAGGTTGTTGCAATTTGGGGGTGGGGGTTTAGGGGTTAATATAATTTAATTTAGGTTGTTGCGATGTGGGGGCGGCGGTTTAGGGGTTAATAGGTTTAGTTAGTGTCGGCGATGTCGGGGAACTGCGGTTTAAGGGTTAATAGGTTTAGTTAGTGCCGGCAATGTTTGGAAATGGCGTTTTAGGGGTTATTAGGTTTATTTAGTGTTTTAGTGACGGCGATGTCGGGGAACTGCGGTTTAGGGATTAATAGGTTTAGTTAGTGTTGGCAATGTCAGGGAACTGCGGTTTAGGGGTTAATAGGTTTAGTTAGTGTCACCGATGTTGGGGAACGGTGGGTTAGGGGTTAATAGGTTTATTTAGTGACGGTGATGTGGGGGGGCAGTTTAGGGTTTAATAGGTTTAGGTAGTGTTGGCAATGTGGGGGGATGGCAGTTTTGGGGTTAATAGCTTTATTTAGTGTCGGCGAAGTGGGGGGACGGTGTTATAGGGGTTAATAGCTTTATTTAGTGTCAGTGATGTGTGGTGGCAGCGGCAGTTTAAAACTTTTAAATAATTTTGTATCGGCAATCGGCTACATATTAATTATGTTAAAGGAACAGTCAACACCAGAATTTTTGTCGTTTAAAAAGAAAGATAATCCCTTTATTACCCATTCCCCAGTTTTGCACATTCAATACAGTTATATTAATATACTTTTTACCTCTGTAATTATCTTGTATCTAAGCTTCTGCTGACTGCCCCCTTATTTCAGTTCTTTTGACAGACATGCAGTTATCTATATGAAACATGTGAACTAATGCCCTCTAGTGGTCAAAATGTATTCAGATTAGAGGCAGTCTTCAAGGTCTAAGAAATTAGCATATGAACCTCCTAGTTTTAGCTTTCAACTAAGAATACCAAGAGAACAAAGCAAAATTGGTGATAAAAGTAAATTGGGAAGTTGTTTAAAATTGCATGCCCTATTTAAATCATGAAAGTTTTTTTGGACTTGACTGTCCCTTTAAGTTAAAAAAAAATAGAATAAAGCATATGAATAAAGAATAAATCCGAAAAAAACAATTTAACTTAACATAACTAATTTGCCAAAACGATTTAAAAAAAAAAAAAAACAACTTAAAGGGCCATAATACCCAAATGTTAAAACACTTGAAAGTGATGCAGTATAGCTGTAAAAAGCTGACTAGAAAATATCACCTGAACATCTCTATTTAAAAAAGAAAGATATTTTACCTCAAAAGTTCCTCAGTAGCCACATCCCATTGTAAAGGATTTCTAAGCAGCATATTAGTATGTCTGTCCTGGGACAGCTAAGGGGATGAGCCTTGTGCACTCTCATATTATTTCCCTATTCAGGTTAAAGGAAGATTACTATGAAATCTCATGAGAGTTAAGTCAAATCTCATGAGATCACAGTAAAAGAGTTCATGACCTCAGCACTGCTGATGCTGATTGGCTGCAGTTCACTTCTACATTTTTTTTTAACCTGTAGCTCGGAGCAGCTTAATATAACTTTTTACACAGAACTTACTCTGATGAGCTGAGGAGATTCTGAGGTAAAATATCTTCCTTTTTTACATAGAGATGCTCAGGTGATATTTTCCTGTCAGCTTTTTACAGTTATACTGCATCAGTTTCAAGTGATTCATTATGTCCCTTTAACTAAACTAATTTGCCGAAAAATGAAATGATTCATTTAACTAATGAAAACAAAACAACATTTTTAGCGTTGCACATGTCTAGTTATCACATGAACTTCTTGTCTCTTAATCTGATTTACTATTACTATAATATCTATAATGGTTAATTTTTGCATGACATAACGTACCAAAGTGGTGGCTCTGCACTACTTAGCAAATCAGTGGTGGCTCTGCATAATGAATCAAACAGTGGTGACAATATATAAAACACACAAACCGGGAGGCAGAATGACCTCTCTTTTTCACCATTTTTACCTAGACTGATACTAGCATGTCTAACTGAATTTTTATCAAGCTGCAGACAAACAAATTGCAAAGCAGAGAACCTGTCCACCTACACTTTGCAAAATTTATAACTGCAGAAGAGCTCTGTTTTTCAATCCCGGCCCCTGCTCGTGGGCATCCAATTGCGTGAGAGCAGGGCCTGTCAATCACCTAGAACAAGTGTGTTTGAGGTGATTTATGCTAGGATAAGAAGAATGCTTCTTTAATTGGTGCTTGCAGACTCGCTCTCGAAAGCCTGAAGTGCAAGTTCTCAGAAACTGCAAATAGACCTTGATACATTTTCTCATATGTATACATTTTTCAAGTCATACAATAGACCACATTTACTTGCAGTGGAGTACTGGCAAATTTTGGCCAGGAGACCAGTACCACTCACACTTATTTTGGATGTGTCACTGTACAGTCATGATAATCAACATTTATACACTAATAAACACAACACTCTGCACTATATACTAATTCAGAGTCTATACACTATTAAACTTGCTGAACTGTAGAATTAATGCAGAGTACCTATAGATTGAAAACCTATATATTGCACTATATAATGTTTATACACTGAAAATTAACACGCTACATTGTATAAGTATAATTACACTAAAATAGTATATGTTGAATTATAATTATGGTAATCTATATAGAAGATAGCACACTAATGTCTTGTAGTATATCAAAAGTTGGAAGATAGTCGGTGCTCCTGTGATTGCCCATCAGCCCTATTAATAACCATGGGGCTGTGGGTGAAGTCACACTGCTGTCACAGGCTTGACCAACTTTTATGAAGGCCACTAAGGTTTTGGAGACAGCACATGGGCTGTGCTGTGAGATTTTTCAGCCATCTGCTTCCAGCTGACCTGCACGCTCTGACTCCCTATGTTTCAGGGGAGTCTCCTCCCATTCTAACCATTATAACACAACATATGGCTTCTGCAATGAAGCCCAAGTTAGGCAGCAAAATAATAAATATATATATATATATATATATATAAATAAAAAAAATTCATGCACCAAATTTGCCAGACCCCACCATAGGGGTACCCTTAGGTGGTTGCCTTGTCTGCCTCTATTGTAGCACTGGCCCTGAACCCTTCATAGCCAGATAAACATCACTTAAACTACAAGTATTTAAGGAACCTCACAGCACAGATGAGACAGCTTAAATAATATTGCAAGATTAGATCAACGGGCCCTAAGACACAGTGGCCAATGGGTTCACATGGAAACAATTTAATTGAAATTGCTATGTAATACTTTGTTCTAAATAACCAATAATGTTAAACTTTAAACAGTTTTACAAATTACTTGTAAAACTAAGGACAATTACCAAATGTGAACTAGATTCAGTAATGATTTACAGAAACTCAACATATCCCTCCAATCCACATGCTACCTTATGTTACTTATTCCAAACCCAGATTTGTCATATGACTCTGTAAGCCAATATAGTATATTATCCTTATTTAATTCCCTTTCGTCTCACAATCATGGTCCCTACTCTACTTTTTTTATTTTAACCAGGTGAAGACAGAAACATTTTAACCCTTACATCTACACTTACATGCAATTATAAAAGAAAGCAGCAGTGTAGCAAGCTAAACAGCACTTGTGGCAGTTCCATCTGCTGCCTACATCTGTAGTGCATCTCTCTTCTTCACTGACTAACCTGCCACAGCAATTTGCTGCACTACACTGTAGCATATTACAGGGAGCATGTGACAAATGCATTTGATCAGTCCATGGCCATTACTAAGCAACAGGAAGGGTGAACACTTAGAACCTATGAAACAATAGATTCCTTCCTTCTATACACTCAGAATGTGCAAGACCAAAACAGAAAATCCTGCAAACTCCAAAATTATAAAGACTTCTTTCAATATTAATATACTATGTATGTCTAAAACACTTGTTTAGTATTGTAATCTGTGTATGGGGAGGCATGAAGATCATCAGATATAGGTTAATTACTGGCATTGCGGCCAAACAAGAACTCCACCTGTTGGTTATGATTATTAGCAGTCTGCTCATGTACCTGCTCTACGTGATAAGCAGTCCCAAAGCTAAGTACTTAAACCCCTTCCCTAAGCATTCTGAGGTTGTGAATGCAGATGCATCCACTGAGGATGCAGTTTAATTCATAATCATAAAACACATAAGACCTTCCACCACAACTGGCCTTAATGTTCAGAATCAGGTGAGAGAAAATATCTTTTTATATATGCATAGTGTATACCAGCCACTAACCACCATATTGCAAAATGAGTAAATAAGCTTATTAGTAAAATTTGCATTGTGTTGCCTCTTGAGTGGTATTTAGCTTTTCTCCTGTGCTGCCAACTATGGACAGACATAATTGAACTTCTATACCACTGGTTTTCAAACCTGTCCTCAGCTCCCCCCCAAATGTCCAGATTTGCAGGATTATGTTGGGTGAGAGCATGTAAAATAAACATGGCTACTAATAGGCTTATTATTTCACCTGCTCCATTTAAGATATTCTCAAAATCTTGCCAGTTAGAGAGGCCTGAGGACAGGTTTGAAAACAAGTGTTCTATACTGATTCAGCTATCATTGAATAGCATGTTGCAGCAGGTGTAAATTTCTGAATACTGCAGGATGCACTACCGCCTCTCTAGGAACTGTCACGCCGCTCCGCTCTAGCCGTTGCTAGGGGCACAGCGTCTCCTTCCTTGCTCGTTGTCAGGGGCTGAGTCAGCTCCGGATGCGTGCGGCACTGACATAATTTCTGCATGCTCCTCTGTCTGATGCCGGTCTGGATTCCTGTGGCGCGAATCCTGCGCCTATGTAAGTTGCACAGAAACGATCACTGCCCAAGTATAGGTGTTACTTTGTGTGCTCCTGGGTGTGATAGGTTGTTACTGCTATTTGCCTTTTTGTTGCTGAACCCTGCCTGTCTGACTACTCTGCCTGTTAACCCCTAAATTGCTGGATTAATATACTGCTTTTCCATTGCCAAAACCTGCCTGCCTGACCATTCTAGTGGATTACCCTTGGACTGCTTTACCGTTGTCAATCCCTGCCTACTTGACCATTCTAGTGGTTTACCTTTGGACTGCTTCACTGTTGCAGCAGAAGACTATCCTGCCTGTGGTGAGTGCTGCTTTCTCTACTCTGGGATATTCCCTATCATTCCGGCTCAACACCGGGATAAGAAGACTACTGGCCGAGTTCGGTCTGATAGTGGAGTATCCCACAAGCATAACATTATACTTGGGCCATGGAGCCAGATGAGGTGGCACAAGCAGTTTATCTTCAGGGACAGATGTTGGGAACAAATACTACACAGTTGAAGAATATGGATTCCAAGCTAGAAGCTATAACTGCTCAACTTTCTTTACTTGTTACAGCGAGGAATACCGCTCCTGTTGTTGTACCGCCAGTCTCTGCTCCTGGTACTGCGGCTTCTTCCTCTGCTTCTGGAAGTATACCCCAGATACCATTGCCTGACAAGTATGAAGTTACTACTGATTGCAGGGGTTTTCTTAACCAATGCAGGCTGCACTTCCGCAATGATCCTCACACCTTTCAGCCTCATCAGTCAAGGGTCACCTTTATAATTTCCTTACTGAAAGACAAGGCCCTAGCCTGGGTCTCTCCACTTTTGGAACAGAACGTTCCACTCTTGAACAACTCTGATGCATTCATTTCTGCACTTACTTCTGTCTTTGGGACCTCTGGCTGTACTTCTGCTACATAATTTTCTCTCCTAAATCTCCGCCAGGGCAATAGAACTGTGGCACAATTTGCCATTGAGTTTCGCACCTTGGCACTAGAGACCAGTTGGGATGGCAGTGCTCTCAAGGCAGCCTTTAGGATGGGTCTGCATGAATGCATCAAAGATGAACTCACTTATCATGATATTCCCTTTTCTTTGGATGACCTTATAACACTTTGTATCAGTCTAGACTCTCGCTTCCAGGAGAGACAAGCCGAGAGAAACAAAACTCGGAGAGTCCTTCCCTCCCATCCTTCAATTCATCCGGTTTCTGCAGTATCCTCTACCCCTTCAACTTCTCCAGCCACCCCAGTAGAGGAACCCATGGATCTTTCCTCTTTCAAACCCTCAGAGTCTGAAAAACAGAGAAGGAGAGTGAGACTATGCTTTTATTGCGGTTCTAACTCACACCAAATAAAAGACTGTGACATTCGTCTGGGAAAAGTCAATGCTTAAGGGATAACACTGAGGTGCCTCTAAGCATGATCTATACTAAATCCCCTCACTCCTCTCGGATTCTGGAACCTGTTACCCTCACCTTCTTTCAGAATACTGTCCACACTCAAGCTTTCATTGATTCAGGGGCAGCAGGAAACTTTCTGGATCACCGTTTTATGATTCAAGCTGGCTTGCCTCTTCTGCAGAAAAGACATTGTCTCAAAATAACTACTCTGGATGGCACCCCCCTTGGCTCAGGATTGATCCATTTTGAGTCAGCACCCCTGACCCAGACTGTGGGAGTCCTTCATACTGAACAGCTGCAGTTTGAGGTCATTCATTCTTCAGCACAGCCTGTCATCCTTGGTCTTCCTTGGCTTCGGATACACAATCCACAATTCGACTGGGCGGAAGGACAACTGGCCTCCAGGGGTACCTCCTGTTTCCACTCCTGCCTTGCTAAAGTCACTCCTCTGCACCGTATCCCCATAGCCATTATACAGACTCCTCCAAACCTTCCCTTAGTATATGCCTGACAAGTATGAAGGTACTACTGATTGCAGGGGTTTTCTTAACCAATGCAGGCTGCACTTCCGCAATGATACTCACACCTTTCAGTCTCACCAGTCATCACCTTTATCATTTCCTTACTGAAGACAAGGCCCCAGCCTGGGTCTCTCCTTTTTTGGAACAGAACGCTAAACTCCTGAACGACGCTGATGCGTTCATTTCTGCACTTACTTCTGTCTTTGGGACTTCTGGCCGTACTTCTGCTGCAGAATTTTCTATCCTAGATCTACGCCAGGGCAATAGAACTGTGGCACAATTTGCCATAGAGTTTTGCACCTTGGCACTAGAGACCAGTTGGGATGGCAGTGCCCTCAAGGCAGCCTTTAGGAGGGGTCTGCATTAATGCTTCAAAGATTAACTCACTTATCGTGATATTCCCTCTTCTTTGGATGAGGTCTGATAGTATCTTCTTTGGATGAGGTCTGGAGTATCCCACGAGCATAACAGGAACAGCAAATAATACACCATTTTCATAGTTAAATAAATAATGAATAGACCACACAGAGTATTTTTTTCTTATTTAACCACGGGTAATTAAACATTCTGGGCCAGATTACAACTGCTCACACACTAACTCCGCTAGAAGTAATCTTTTTGCGTGCGTCTGGCAGTGCTCGTATTACAAGTTGAAAGTAAAACGTTTTCACACATGCACTAACCCAATGCACGCAAAAATATTGTGTGCTTTAAGGTATTCCCCCTAAAAGTCAATGAAGCAACAAAAGTGGGGGGAAAAAATCACCCTTCTCGCGCGAAAACCCAATCGCATTGTCTAGTGACCTAATACGACATGAAAATATGAATATTTCACATTCCAATATTAAATGTGAATATTGCATAAATAGGCTTTTACATGTTTTCATCTACTTGACTGTAAAAAGGGCTCCAATTCTATCTCTCTCTCTTCTCTACACCATTCGTAATCTGGATCTATGTGGGGAAATTACATTTTACAATACAAAGTGTTCTTTTTCATGATGCATAATTAAACATATTATGGGAAATTAGATTTTGAGTTTAATATCCCTTTAAGGAAGGAGCGTAAGGATTTCATGTAATTTTCTGTCAATTTTGTACACTGTTGCACATTAAGATTTGCCATAATCACTTTGGAACTGAGCTTTGGGATTTAATTAGTCCATCCAGTGGGACAGGTAGGAGTTGATTGTTCATTCGAATCAATATTTGCCACTGCATGAAAGGATTATTAGCCTATAATTAGTATTGTTAAAAGGCGGTAATATTCATGTAGTAAAAGCTTCGGACGCCCATGCAGAGTATATTTAATAGAGATTCTACTACCGACAAATGTCACCAGTGCAGCCTATACGACAGTTTAAACAGTCTTTTTATTGGCATGAGCTTTAAAGAGCATCAAACAATGCTTCTGAAAGCTGATTGTAAAGTGATAAATACTGGAAGATCTTTTTACTGCAGTTATTTTTCCATAGCCAAACTCCACTCACTTATTTGGAGGAGGCAACCTGGGATTTAGTCTGCAGACAACAAGGCTATGGTCATAATATTTGTATAAAATGCATTGCTTTGCAGTTGTTATCAATTAAAGCCTTTAAGGGAAACATATGTAGCAGTTAGCCTTGAGAAAAAGACTAAATCAGCTTTTTAACACATTTAGAATTTCAAGGTGTATTGCAATTATATCCAATTTAATTTAAGTATAGAAATAAAAACTTGATATTGCTGAAACTGTTATTTGGAAATACATGGTCATATTAAAAATAATGTAACTTACTAAATCATTTACTTACTAGGTTAATGATATGCAATTAATTATGCAAATACAATGTTTGTATAATACTTATACTTCATAATCAAACCATTCTACTATACATTGTGGGCTTGATTACGACTATCTCGGCTCTTTGCATACGTCGGAAGTAGCATGTGTATGAATGGTTAAAAGTGTGTTCACTTGAGACTTCAGAGCTCTGGTTAATTTTTACACAAAACAAAAAAGTTGCACAAGACACATCAATAATACATTTAAAAGTACAGTTACACGCATAATAACACTATCTGATAACAATTATTTTTTTTAAATTGCATAATAAGTTATAAGGACTCAAAGATATGAAGTCTCAGGTGTTAGAAAAAAAAAAGGCAGACAAAGGGCTTTAACATAGAGATACATACATGTACACTTCTAAAGATGTATATGAATGTGTATATGAGTGTACAGTATATACTGTATAGGTATATATATATATATATATATATATATATGTGTGTGTGTGTGTGTGTCTGTGTGTACATATGCATTTATGTATTTATATGTTTATATATGTATTTACAGACATATATACACATAAAGGGATGTGGTGGTATATCCCAGCGCCAACTGAAACCTTTTGAGCCTGAGGCGGTGGTACCTAGCTCCCACCTATAAAAATAGAACTACGAAAAATATGCCCAGGCGCCAACAGTGAGGAGGCTAAGGTTATGTATATGAATAAACTCTGTCGTGTGCTACAAATATGTAGTAAAAGTGTTAAAACAATTTATTGTAGATAAAACATATAGGAGACGATAAAATGCAATGTTTCATAAAAACACAATATTACATGTGCATGGATCCACGCTAATAAAATATATATGAATAAAATCTTGAGAGCATAAACACATAGGAGAAGTAATCTCGTTAGAGATAATTTAACATGTAAATGTGGGTGATACAAATACAATTCAATGACAATAAAAATAATTCAATGACAATAAAAATAATTCAATTGACAATGTTGAATAAAAGTGTAAAAATATAAAAATATAAAAATGTGACGGTGATCCAATGTCCAAAAAAAAAGGAATGTGACAGTGTTCCAGTGTGAAATGTTCCAAAAATGAAAAGAATCAGTGTAAATCCTGTGTTGGAAATGCAAAGGAAGAAAAAATATGTGGAAAATATGTCAATCCTTAGTTCACTGAGGAACTGAGATAAAATAAAATAAGTGAAAAAAAGTCAGAAATGGATGTAAAGTGGAATCCCTGTGTACAGTGTTGTTGTCCTTGTCTCTTATTGTGTGATGTCCTTATGGAGCCAGGGGGTCCCTGCCCCAGTGGATAATATAAAAAAGATGCTGAGTGCGAAGGTTTCAGCAGATTTATCAAAATAAAAATAAAAATAAGATGGTGAAGAAAAAGTGTTGTAAAAAATGTGTTTTAAAATTCAAAAATAGAAACCTGTGGAATAGAAATAATACACAATGTGTAAAACAATTTCAAATGTGTACTCCTATTGAAAAAATGCTTACCAGGTCTACGCGTTTCGGCCTTTTCCTAGGCCTTTATCAAGACTGATGGTAAGCTTTAATTAGAGGTCTTTTATAGGGGAAGTGTGCCTGTGACCGGAAATAGTAATATTTTCTGACTTCCGGTTTTTTCGTAACTTATAAAGTTGTTTTTTGTAAGTTATAGGTATTGGATTCCTTTTATTTATTGCGATTTTTATAGGGAGTTTGTATGACAGCTGTGGAGGGCTTAAATCGTGTCCACTTTATACTTAATAGTCCCTAACCTCCGTGATTGTGACGTCACTTCCGGTTAGATCGATACCGAATTTGTTATGTTTTGCCCTTCTTGTTTGGCGATCAAATCACTAGTATAGATGGTCAGATGGGGGATTTAGTAACTTGTATATTTTAACTCATATATTTATCTTGAATTTGGGGGTTTCTTTCGATGTTAATTTAGTTCCGTTTTTCGGAAATTTCTATTGGTCGTGACGTCACGACCTGTTGGCGCTGTTCATAGGCTCAAATTGTTGCTAGGTTTTAGTAGTGAAGAGCCATTGTTTATTAGTAACTGTTAATAAACAGATGACGAACTGAACGCAAACATAACCTACCAAAACAACTATAAGAAAACACGCCCCCGTTACTAATAAACAACGATTCTCCACTACTAAAACTTAGCAACAATTTGAGCCTACCATTACTAAGTTCAGTATAGATATAATCTATTATACCGCCAGAGCCATACACACTTATGCTAAGAACAAACAGATGACTTTTTATACCCTGTTATTAATGAACAGATGACCTTTTTGAAAGTATAACCTATCAAAATCACTATAAGAAAACACACCCCCGTTACTAATAAACAATGGCTCTTCACTACTAAAACCACCACAGCTGTCATACAAACTCCCTATAAAAATCGCAATAAATAAAAGGAATCCAATACCTATAACTTACAAAAAACAACTTTATAAGTTACGAAAAAACCGGAAGTCAGAAAATATTACTATTTCCGGTCACAGGCACACTTCCCCTATAAAAGACCTCTAATTAAAGCTTACCATCAGTCTTGATAAAGGCCTAGGAAAAGGCCGAAACGCGTAGACCTGGTAAGCATTTTTTCAATAGGAGTACACATTTGAAATTGTTTTACACATTGTGTATTATTTCTATTCAACAGGTTTCTATTTTTGAATTTTAAAACACATTTTTTACAACACTTTTTCTTCACCATCTTATTTTTATTTTTATTTTGATAAATCTGCTGAAACCTTCGCACTCAGCATCTTTTTTATATTATCCACTGGGGCAGGGACCCCCTGGCTCCATAAGGACATCACACAATAAGAGACAAGGACAACAACACTGTACACAGGGATTCCACTTTACATCCATTTCTGACTTTTTTTCACTTATTTTATTTTATCTCAGTTCCTCAGTGAACTAAGGATTGACATATTTTCCACATATTTTTTCTTCCTTTGCATTTCCAACACAGGATTTACACTGATTCTTTTCATTTTTGGAACATTTCACACTGGAACACTGTCACATTCCTTTTTTTGGACATTGGATCACCGTCACATTTTTATATTTTTATATTTTTATATTTTTACACTTTTATTCAACATTGTCAATTGAATTATTTTTATTGTCATTGAATTATTTTTATTGTCATTGAATTGTATTTGTATCACCCACATTTACATGTTAAATTATCTCTAACGAGATTACTTCTCCTATGTGTTTATGCTCTCAAGATTTTATTCATATATATTTTATTAGCGTGGATCCATGCACATGTAATATTGTGTTTTTATGAAACATTGCATTTTATCGTCTCCTATATGTTTTATCTACAATAAATTGTTTTAACACTTTTACTACATATTTGTAGCACACGACAGAGTTTATTCATATACATAACCTTAGCCTCCTCACTGTTGGCGCCTGGGCATATTTTTCGTAGTTATATACACATAAACACATATATGCATATACAGTACATATATTGACACATCTATTTTTAAGTGCATTGGAGCTCTTTGCAGTCAAGTAGCTGAAAATATGAAAAATCATATTTATGCAATATTTATTTTTTATTAAGGTTTTATCTGTGTATTTAATGCAAATATTTTACATTCCAATCTTTTTCACATTGGGGAAAATGTTCTAAGTAAATATATATAGTAACAAAAAACTTGCACTCACTGGTCTTTTTTAAACACAGACGTCTGAAGAAGGGGATACTTTGTCCCTGAAACGTCACTATTTTTTCACAGTAAAAAAGTGTGTTTAAAAAAGACCAGTGAGTGCAAGTTTTTTGTTACTATTATCTATTCATTACTAGCACCCTGACAGCTGTGTTGACCTGTGATCTACTATATATATATATATATATATATATATATATATATATATAGTATATATATATATTTAGTATAGATATATAAAAATATTTGCACAAGTCACTTGAATTTTTGTTATCTATTAGTCTTATCATTATAGTGCTATCTGTGTATGGGATTGGTTAGATTTTCAATTCTAATTTAGTTGTCTCCGTTTTCTTACATTGTACAATGACAATAAAACGAATCTAATCTAATCTAAAATCTTCTATGTGAAGAACATTGGAATGTGAAATATTAATATTTCAAGTCGGATTAGCACATTGGAAAAAACGTGACCCGATAAATGAAACTTGTTGGGTGTTAGTTTTCTTTTCCATTTGTTAATGCTTCATTCAAGTCTATGGGGGAATTTGTTAAAGTGATGGTAAATTCTAGGATTTTAAAAAACGCTAGGATTTACCAGTGTTACAAATAAAGGGGACTTGTAGTCGTGAAGAATAAAATACTTCATGCTGAAAGTTCCTTTATTTGCCTGCAGCTTATCCCAAGCTGAGCGCCTCAGACCTCCCACAGCAGAACGCTATTTTTTCAATGAAGTGATGTTTCCAGCAGATGGCTAGCACACTCATGGCTAACATCACTTTATCAATGAAATAGCTTTCTGCTGTGTGCAGCCTGAAGCACTTAGTGTGGCAAGCGTAGCAGGCAAATAAAGGAACTTTCAGCATTAACCCTTTCCGGTCCTATGTTGGAATATATCCGACAAAGGGTTTTACTGCTTGCGGTCCAGTTAGGGTGCCGAAGTTCCCAGTAAAATTTCCTCCATAGCCCTGTGGCGGCTGCAGTGAGAATCCCTTACCAGGTAGGGTTGAGAAGGGGGCAAGTTCTGGGTTCTTTCCCCCCTGCTTGGTTCCCCCATCCTTGAAATGAGGCAGACTACTCCCCGGGGGTTGAGCTCCTCTCCCCATGCGCTCCTATGGAGCATGGGCAGGTGCTGGCCTGGGGTGTGCATGTAACCTGGGTCATTCTGCTTGCCCCCCCCCCGGTTCCTGCAGCGGTCTCGGTGCCTACGGGCATCCGTTTCTTCCCAGTGATCAGTGCACAGTGCCACAGCTAGGCTAGATGTGGCGCTGTGCACTGATCACTGGTACAAGACAGATGCCAGCAGGCACCAGGACCGCTGCAGGAAACTGGGGAGCAAGCGGAACGACCCAGGTTACATAAAAACCTGAGCTAGGAGGGTTACGGCTGATGGTGCTAAAATAAAACAAATAAGACCTGCTGGCACACTTATTCAAAATGTATAGGACCGGAAAGGGTTAAAGGGTCATGAAACCCATATTTTTTTTTTGTCATGATTTAGAAAGAGCATGTAATTCTAAACAACTTTCTAATTTACTTCTATTATCCAATTTGCTTCATCATCTTGATATCCTTTGCTGGAAAGCATATCTAGATATGCTCAGTAGCTGCTGATTGGTGGCTGCACACAGATGCCTCGTGTGATCTCACCCATATGCATTGCTATTTCTTTAACAAAGGGTATCTAAAGAATGAAGCAAATTAGATAATAGAAGTAAATTGGAATATTGTTTAAAATAGTATTCTCTACCTGAATTATCAAAGAAAAATTTTGGGTTTAGTGTCCCTTTAAGTATTTATACTTAATGACTGAAAGTCTCCTTTATTTGTAACACTGGTAAATCCTAGCATTTAAAGAAATCACTAGGATTTATCATCACTTTAACACGGTCACGATATTCTAAGTTCGGCTTTTTGTTCACGTCAGGTTAGCGCTTATGCGAAAAACTTTTTACTTTCAAATTGTAACACCCGCGCTACCTGACGCACGCAAAAAGCTTACTTCTAGCAGAGTTATGCACGAGTGGGAGTACCGCTCCATTCGTAATCTAGCCCTGTTTTGGAAGTATATTTAATTGTTCCTTAGAATATGGTTTACTGATATATCTTTAATAGATATGCACAAGAATATTCCACAAAGCTGAAAAATGTGTCAAGTACACAAATACGGAGGTAAAGACAAGCACTAATAATAATAATAATACAGGTACAAATAACAAAATCCTGAATTCCAAACTTATTCTGAAATCCAAACTTTCTCACTAATATGTTTTTAAAAATAAAATCATCAAAAATTACTATTTTCCCTGCCTGTAAGTTACAAAAGTATTAGAAAACAATAAAAAATAACTTTTAGCTGTATAATGACGTGTAAAAATTGCCTAAATGACATAAGATATTGATGTTTAAACTTGCTTCCATCCCCTCTCCCAACTGTCCCATTTTAAAGATGCAAAATATTCCAAAATCCAACTATTTCGAAATACAAATATTTTTTTGGTCCATAGCATTTTGAATTAAGGGTTTTCTACCTTTAATAATCAAAAATATTTTTTTAGCCGCATTGAGACTTCCACCTGAATTAACTTGAAGCCTTGCGGATCCCCAACAGCTTTAACCCTCACCCTTCAGTGCCATTAAACTATATAGTGTCCATGTCACAAATTATAGCTCCTGCCAATGTGCTGACCCCATTAAAACATGTAAGTCACCCCCATAAGATCCCAACTGCAATTAATCCTTTATCTAGAAGTTCCTTACACACATATAGACATCTCACGCTCATAGCATTTCTTAGGACCACTGTGGATATTTACATTATGAATGGTTTCAATACAGTCTATTAGTGGTTCGCGAACGGAGAACTCGAACTTCCAAAAAAGTTTGCGAACCGGGCGAACCGCCATAGACTTCAATAGGCAGGCAAATTTTAAAACCCACAGGGACTCTTTCTGGCCACAATAGTGATGGAAAAGTTGTTTCAAGGGCACTAACACCTGGACTGTGGCATGCCGGAGGGGGATCCATGGCAAAACTCCCATGGAAAATTACATAGTTGATGCAGAGTCTGGTTTTAATCCATAAAGGGCATAAATCACCTAACATTCCTAAATTGTTTGGAATAACGTGCTTTAAAACATCAGGTATGATGTTGTATCGATCAGGTAGTGTAAGGGTTACACAGTGCGCAGTGTAGGTGATATACCTGCCCTGACCATGCTTTGCAGACCAGGTATCAGTGGTCAGATGGACTCTTGCCCCAACACTGTGTGCCAGACATGCCATTATAGCAGACTTATATGGCTTTGGCGTTGCTTTTTGGTAATTAGAAGATTGCTCAATGCCACTGCGCACCACACGTGTTTTATGCCCAGCAGTGAAGGGGTTAATTAGGGAGCATGTAGGCAGCTTGTAGAGTTAATTTTAGCTTAAGTGTAGTGTAGTAGACAACCCAAAGTATTGATCTAGGCCCATTTTGGTATATTTCATGCCACCATTTCACCGCCAAATGCGATCAAATTAAAAAAAAACCGTAAATTTTTTCGCAATTTTAGGTTTCTCACTGAAATTATTTACAAACAGCTTGTGCAATTATGGCACAAATGGTTGTAAATGCTTCTCTGGAACCCCATTTGTTCAGAAATAGCAGACATATATGACTTTGGCGTTGCTTTCTGGTAATTAGAAGGCTGCTAAATGCTGCTGCGCATCACACGTGTATTATGGCTAGCAGTGAAGGGATTAATTAGGTAGTTTGTAGGGAGCTTGCAGGGTTAATTTTAGCTTTAGTGTAGAGATCAGCCTCCCACCTGACACATCAGACCCCCTGATCCTTCCCAAACAGCTCTCTTCCCTCCCCCACCCCACAATTGTCCCCGCCATCTTAAGTACTGGCAGAAAGTCTGCCAGTACTAAAATAAAAGGTTTTAAAAAAAGTTTTTAGCATATTTACATATGCTGTGGGGGGGGGTAGCATCCCCCCTTAGCCCCCAACCTCCCTGATCCCCCCCTAAACAGCTCTCTAACCCTCCCCATCTGCCTTATTGGCGGCCATCTTGGGTACTGGCAGCTGTCTGCTATTATTTCACAGTCAAAAAAGTGTTGTTTTTTTTAAATGTACACTACTGTTACACCAGATATGAGTGGTGGCACTGGGCAAGTGGGCACAGTATACGCTGTGAGTCTGACACACACGCTGACAGGCAGGCAACTGCAATTAGATTACACAGGAAAAAAAAAAAAAGCAGACTGATGTTCTAGCCCTAAAAAGGGCTTTTTGGGGTGCTGTCCTTACAACAGAGATCAGATGAGTCCTTCAGGACTGTAGTGGACACTGAATACACTAGCCTAGCTATCGATTTCCCTATTAAATCAGCAGCAGCTACACTGTCCCTCCTCTCACTAAGAATGCAGCTTCCAAATGAATCTAAAATGGATGCTGTCCAGGAGTTGGGAGGGTCTGGGAGGGAGGGTCTGCTGCTGATTGGCTGTAATGTGTCTTCTGACTGTGAGGTACAGGGTCAAAGTTTACTCAATGATGACGAATAGGGGGCGGATCGAACATCGCATATGTGTGCCCGCCGAGGCGAACGCGAACATGCTATGTTCACCGGGAACTATTCGCCAGCGAACAATTTGCGACATCACTACAGTCTATATGTGTTGTTAATGTGAAGTTTTATTTTTAAATTCTTTGTATGTTACACCAAGTATGCTTCTGACTAAAAATTAAAACATTATATTTAATTCTCCCTCTTTTAGTATATATCTGGCTTGCTGCTACACCATTGCAGACAAGTAAAAAGACAGAGGGGCGCCTCATGTGTATATCAGTAAATCTCTCAGACAATGTGCTAAATTACGAGTGGAGCGCATTATCATCGTACATAAATTGTGACATACAAATATAAATCTTAATTTTCAAATACAATTTTTTTTTTTTTGGAAATACAATTTTTTTTTTAGAATACAAATCTTCAACTACAAATACAATTGTTTTTTTTTAGGAAGTACAATCTTGTTTTTTGGAAATACAATACAATTTTTTCTTTTGGAAGTACAATTCTTTTTTTTAGAATTACACATCTAGGCCTCTAGTTATCAAGCAGTCAACCGCAAATACGCTGGAATTCCGCAGCCTATTTGTGGCGAGGCTGATTCGCCTTAGTTATCAAGCTCTACTGCCCGGCAAAAGTAGAATATAGTGACGTAAGCTTCGATCCGCCGGACTCAGTCCGACACAGATCGATGCTTACGTCACTCCAGATGTTCCGAACGCAAGTTCGGCACAATCTGACTACTTTTGGTAGTTATCAAACTACTAGCAGGTACTCTCGCCACTATTCCGGGCCAGCGTACCTGGATTTCAATCCGCTGCCCTGGAGGCGGTGGATCCCATAGGAATCAATGAGTCTGATCATAGCAAAAGCTCATGTTCGCTGCAGCCCGATATCCCATTGATTCCTATGGGAAACGTCTGCACCTAACACCCTAACATGTACCCCGAGTCTAAACACCCCTAATCTGTCCGCCTCTACACCGCCGCAACTAAATAAATTTATTACCCCCTAAACCGCCGCTCCCGGACCCCGCCGCAATATACATTATACATATTAACCCCTAATCTGCCGCCCCCTACACTGCCGCAACTAAATAAAGTTATTCCCCCCTAAACCGCCACTCCCGGACCCCACCGCAACTATAATAAATATGTTAACCTCTAAACCGCCACTCCCAGACCCCGCCGCCACCTACATAATACCTATTAACCCCTATCATGGCCCCCCTGTACCGCCGCCAACTATAATAAATTTATTAACCCCTATCCTGCCCCCCTCTACACCACCGCCACTATAATAAAATTATTAACCCCTAATCCTAAGTCTAACACTAACCCTAACACCCCCTGACTTAAATATTAATTAAATAAATCTAAATAATATTACTCTTATTAACTAAATTAATCCTATTTAAAACTAAATACTTACCTATAAAATAAACCATAATATAGCTACACTATAACTAATAATTACGTTGTAACTATTTTAGGATTTATTTTTATTTTACAGGCAAGTTTGTATTTATTTTAACTAGGTACAATAGTTATTAAATAGTCATTAACTATTTAACAGTTACCTAGCTAAAAGAAATACAAAATTACCTGTACAATAAATCCTAACCTAAGTTACAATTAAACCTAACACTACACTATAATTAAATTATTTAAATCAATTAGCTACCAATACCTACAATTAAATACAATTAAATAAACTAAACTAAATTACAAAAACAAACAAACACAAAATTACAGAAAATAAAAAAATATTACAAGAAGTTTAAACTAATTACACCTAATCTAAACCCCTAATAAAATATAAAAACGCCAAAATAATAAAAGTCCCTACCCTATTCTACATTACCAAGTAACCAGCTCTTTTACCAGCCCTTAAAAGGGCTTTTTGCGGGGCATTGCCCCAAAGTAATCAGCTCTTTTGCCTGTAAAAAAACAAACAACCCCCCCAACATTAAAACCCAACTTCCACATACCCCTACTCTAACCCACCCATGTAGCATGTGGTCTTTCAGAGTATGTTTTATATGTTTTACCACACAACATGATTTAACATGCCCAAAGTGCTTATTCAGCCTTGTTTTATAATAATAATAATAATAATGAACTAAGGGTTATTAATTTTGATGATTTAATCAAAGCTTTTATGTTAGCAGCTTCTCTTCTCCACATTTAAATAAAAGTAAAAGAGCAGCTTGTTCCCAGGCAAACAAAGTGAAGTCCTTTAGCAAAATGGTAACTAGATTTATTTCTGACACTGTTTTGACATATACTAGTCTGGAATTGTAATTCCAAAAAATTGTTCTTAAAAAAAATAAGTATTTGTAATTAAAGATTTGTATTCTAAAAAAATAATTGTATTTGAAAATTTAGATTTGTATTCGAATTAGGGTTGTCACCCGTCCCTTAAAGTGAAAGTCCATTTTGATGAATTAGTGCCCGGTTTTTAATAAACCTATTAAAAACAAGGGGACTTTAATTAATCAAAATTGAAATTTCACTATTTTCTTCAAAAACTTACCTTTTAATCCTGGCAGCCGCTCCAGCACTTCCTCCGCCTGTCGCAAGCCGTCTTCGCGGGTCCAAAATGATGAATCCGGCTTCCTCCAATCACAGCATTGCAACAGGCCAAGATTTCCCCCGGGGGGGGGGGGGGGGAAGCTGTGATTGGAGGAAGCCTGATTCATCATTTCTGACGTCTTTAGAGGCTTCCAAAAGCTGGGGGAATCGCTGGAGCGGCATTCAGGATAAAAAGGTCAGATTTTGAAGAAAACAGTGAAATGTCAATTTTGATGAATTAAAGTGCCCTTGTTTTTTTTTGTTTTTTTTTTTAAATTTATTTCTTTATCGAAGACTAGTCCTAAAGTCCGTTTACACGGGCCATTTTTTTGCAGTACAGCGGTCCCACCCCTTGCTCTCTCTCTCCCCCTCTCTTTTGCTCTCTCTCCCCCTATCTTTTGTGCTCTCTCCCCTCTCTTTTGCGCTCTCTCCCCCTCACTTTTGCGCTCTCTCTCGCTCCACCTCTCTTTTGCTCTCTCTCCCCCTCACTTTTGTTCTCTCTCTCCCCCTCTCTTTTGCTCTCTCTCCCCCTCTCTTTTGTGCTCTTTCCCCCTCTCTTTTGCGCTATCCCTCTCTCCTCCTCTCTCTTGCTTTCTCTCCTGCTTTCTCTCCCCCCTCTCTTTTGCTCTCTCTCCCCCTCTCTTTTGCGCTCTCTCTCCCCTTCTCTTTTACGTTCTCTCTCTCCCCTCTCTTTTGCGTTCTCTCTCTCTTTTGAGCTCTCTCTCCCCCTCTCTTTTGCGTGCTCTCTCTCCCCCTCTCTTTTGCGCTCTCTCTCCCCCTCTCTTTTGAGTGCTCTCTCTCTCCCCCCTCTTTTGCACTCTCTCTCCCCCCTCTCTTTTGTGCTCTCTCCATCCCTCTCTTTTGCTCTCTCTCCCCCTCTCTTTTGCGCTCTCTCTCCCCTTCTCTTTTACGTTCTCTCTCTCCCCCTCTCTTTTGCGTTCTCTCTCTCTTTTGCGCTTTCTCTCTCCCCCTCTCTTTTGCGCTCTCTCTCTCCCCCTCTCTTTTGCACTCTCTCTCCCCCCTCTCTTTTGCGCTCTCTCCATCCCTCTCTTTTGCTCTTTCTCTCCATCCCTCTCTTTTGCTCTCTCTCTCCCCCTCTCTTTTGCTCTCTCTCTCCCCCTCTCTTTTGCTCTCTATCTCCTCCTCTCTCTTTTGCTCTCTCTCTCCCCCTCTCTCTTTTGCTCTCTCTCTCCCCCTCTCTATTGCTCTCTCTCCCCCCTCTCTATTGTTCTCTCTCCCCCTCTCTTTTTTTCTCTCTCTCCCCCTCTCTTTTTCTCTCTCTCCCCCTCTCTTTTGCTCTCTCTCCCCCTCTCTTCCTTCTATTTTGCTCTTTCCCCAAGCCACGCCCTGACAAACACCCTCTCCACGTCCACTTAAAAAGTGTCCAGGAATTTTCTGGGCAAAAGGTGGCAACCCTACCCTGGATACATTAAGACATCAAAGATACCCCAGCACTGCAGACGATTTCCAGTTTCTCAATACTCATAAGTTCATCACAAATATTACTACACAGAATTCACAGCACAAAAGCCAAATGATTTCTGGTTAATGAGACTTGTCAGGAGCAGAAATATTAGAATATTCAGCTGTCATTTTCCCCAGCTTTGTTGTTTAACTGCAGAAAATGTAAGCAAACAGGCTTTTATATTTTATGCATAGGGCCGGAATGAATTCAGACACATTGAATAGAAATGTATTGGTACATAACATACACAGACAGCAGTTAATTGTCTGTTCTCTCTTTATAACCTTTGGGTTAACAATACGTTTACAGTAAAGGGAGGGCTTCATTTTAAGTGAAATTAAACTCTGAAAATGTCTGTCATGCATGACAGGCCAACCATTAAACATGCTAAACACATTTGTGTGTGTATATATATATATATATATATATATATATATATATATATATATATACACACACACAAATGATTGATTGGAGTAACATTGTTAGTCCAGAGATTTAGATATCAAAATAACAATAGTATTGCTTCAGGCTTGAAAAAGGAAGACATTTTCAGATAGCTTGTCATCTTTTAAATGTATAGTCAGTCCAATAAAAAAGTATCATTGCTCAATGCAATACTTTATATTTTGATATATATATATATATCTATGAATAAGGCTCTATAGGAGCTGAAACGCGTAAGACATAGCCCACTATCTGTGCACCTAACAGCCCTTATCCATCTGGCCATGTTACCTCCTATGCCTGCAAGTTACTATTCTACAAGCTAATCCTTCATAGTTACCTGCAGAGCCGCTGTGTGCAAGCTTTTACATGTTATATTCTTCAATAAAGGAACCTGTTTTGAGAAAATCTGTCCGGACACCTGTGTGTTTTTCTATATATATATATATATATTTATATTTATTTATTTATTTATTTATACAGGTGGCCCTCGTTTTACAACGGTTCAATTTACACCGTTTCAGAATAACAACCTTTTTTTCCAGTCATGTGACTGCTATTGAAAGGCACTAAGAAGCAGTGCAAAGCCAAGCAAGCTGAAATTCATCCGTTTAACCAGACCTGAGCTATCGAGCAGATTTCAAAGAAACAAGATCTTCCTGTCTATAACTCAGTCCAGATTGGAATGCTTCGAAAGAACTGTTTGCAGAAAAATGCAAGTGAAGTCTGTGTTGTGTGATTATTTTATTAGGGTTATAATGCTGTTTAGCAAATGTTTTTGTTCATTTAACTTAGTTTAATTATATATTCTGTGTTGTGTGATTATTTTATTAGGTTTATAATGCTGTCTAGCATTTAAAGTCTTCATTCAAAGCTTTAAAAATAATGTTTTAGGTGTTACTTATGACAATTTTGAGAGGGGCCTGGAACCTATCTCCCTCATTTCCCATTGACTTACATTATAAACTGGGTTTCAGTTTACAACGGTTTCGATTTACAAACATTCCTTCTGGAACCTAACCCCGGCGTAAACTGAGGGCTACCTGTAGAATGAATGTACACTGCACTTTGTTCTCCTGTGCTTAAAGGGACAGTATACACTCATTTTCATAAAACTGCATGTAATAGACACTACTATAAAGAACAATATGCATAGATACTGATATAAAAATCCAGTATAAAACTGTTTAAAAACTTACTTAGAAGATCTCAGTTAAGCTCTGTTGAAAAGGTAGCTTGAAAGCCCACTGCATTATATTAGCCAAACATTATAAAACATAATTGTACCCTATTCATTTTTTTAAAAAAAAGCTGTTTTACAGACCTGCTCTCTGTACTCTGCTGAGCGGGTCTGTTATATTTACTCAGCGCATCGGGCCAGCTGTATAGTCACAGCCCGGCCCGACTGCGCCATAAGACTAAGCACAGCTCGCTCTGAGTACTATGTGCAGAATTATATAACATTATTTTTAAAGTTTACTGACACTTTAACATTGTACTGAACGTGTTTTACTCCTAATATTGCGGCTACACTATACCAAATATGTTATTAATATAGAACTCTTCTGTTACAGTGGAATGTTGATAAGGTTGAACTGCTCTCCAATGTCTAAGCCCTGCAAATTTTGCTAATTAAATTACAGTTTAAATATACAGTAATCTAAATGATTGAGAACCAACTTCCTAATACAGGGGGGCCTCAGATCAATATTTTAGAAGCCTTAAGGGTAACAATATTAATTTTTGAACATTAAGCACAAAAATAATATATTTTAAAAAAATGTCCAGTACCACAGAGCCAGGTATAGTTAAAGGGACATTAAACCCCAACAATTTATTTCAAGATTAAGATAGAGCAAACAATTTTAAACAACTGTCCAATATATTTCTCTTCTATTATCTAATTTGTTTTGTTCACTTCTCTTATCTTTTGTTGAAAAGAATATCTAGGTAGGCTAAGGAGCCGCAATGCACTAATGGGAGCAAGCTGCTGATTAATGGCTGCACAAATATACCTCTTGTCATTGCTTCCCCAATGTTTTCAGCTAGCTTCCTGTAGTACAATGCTGCTCCTTTAACAAAGAATACTAAAAGAATGAAGCAAATTTGTTAAATGTAGTCAATTAAAAAGTTGTTTAAAATTAAATGCTTTTTCTGAATCATGAAATGTTTTTTGAGGGTTTAATATCCCTTTAATTTTGAAGGGTACCCTCTAGCTGCTAAAATCCCCTTCAGAGGGCTCATTTGAGTTTTTCCACCAACCAGACATCCACAAACCACACTTTTTTTAGTTCTTTTTCCTGGGACCACAAAAAATGTGGCACACATTCTCAGTTCTACTTTCTTTCTGTGTCAGCAAAAACTAGTGCAGTATATAAAATTATATATCAGGAAATGTAGGTCTGTGTATAACTGTTCCATATGGATAAAACTATCCTTTTTTTTGGAAAAAAAAGTTTAATATAATTAAATATAATGTAATGGTTATTTATGAGGCCTACGGTTAAGTGTTTTGCAGTGCAAGCCATCTTTATGTCTGCTTCCATATGAAGAAAAACATAAAAGCCAATAAACTCACTTAGTCCATTTTTTTTATTAGTAGTTTTAGGAAGCCATTTTTGTCACACACATATAATAATATACATAATATAATATGTATTACTGTATCTCAGTGTTTCTCAACGCCAGTCCTCAAGTACTGTACCTCTAACAGGTCAGATTTTCATGATATCTTAAAGCACAAGTGAAATAATCAGCTGATGGGTAAGAACAGGTTAGTAACCATGGTTACTGATCAAATAATTATTTCTCCTGTGCTCTAGTTCAGATATCATGAAAACTTAACTAAACCTTAACTAAAAAAATAAAAATCTATCCCACAAAGTATTGCTGATTAAATTGTGTATGTTTTTAAAATCAGTTGACATTCTGTTTAATTGTTAAAGTAAAGGTCAATTTAAATGAATTAGTGCCCGGTTTTTAATAATCCTATTAATTACAAGGGCACGTTAATTCATCAAAATGGACATTTCACTCGTTTTCTTCAAAAACGTACCTTTTAATCCTAAAAGCTGCTCCCGCGATTCCCCCCGGCCGTCGGAAATGACAAATCCGGCTTCCTCCAATCACGGCTTCCCCCCCTGAGGCAACGCTGTGATTGGAGGAAGCCGGATTTGTCATTTTGGGCCCGTGAAGAGGGCTTGCGACAGGCGGAGAAAGTGCTGCAGCGGCTGTCATTATTAAAAGGTAAGTTTTTGAAGAAAACGAGTGAAATGTCAATTTTGATTGATTAAAGTGCCCTTGTTTTTAATAGGATTATTAAAAACCGGGCACTAATTCATCCATATTGATCTTCACTTTAAGTAATTTTCTAAATATTGTATTATTGGGTGTTTAAGAATACAGTTCACAGCCCATAAATACTGACTGCACATCGGAGGTATTTTCAAATAAGCTTTGTATAAATGACAGCTACCTTGCATTTCAGAGCAAGACTTTAGTCAGGAACTCACTGATTCACCACAACACACTTTTTCTGCAAAATCTTTTGTGGGACTTGTTTAATGCTAACAATTTTACCGGATAACCACATTAATGGCGAGTAGGGTTGCCATTCAGCTGGTATTTTACAGACATGGCCAGTATATTTAAGGTTCAGGTCAAAGTTGAAAATAAATATTAAATATAGAAATAAAGATGCTATCATGGTCAAACTTCTAAGTGTGTTGGAATCTAATTATAAACAAATAATCATTTGAAATCAGTCACAGCAGCTTTAGTTTCTAATTTATGCTGTATAATTATTTATGCACATTTGTGCTAATGAGTGTGGCCGGTATTTTTTTTCCAGAAAAACTAGAAACCCTAATGGGGAGAGCAGTGAGCCATAAAAATGGAAATAAGCAAAATACTTGAGTATAGTAAATGAAGTGTTTGCTTTGTAGAGGTAGAAAATAGCACAGTCAAGGAGGGAAATAAAGAAGACGCTACAGATGACTAAATATTTCAGTTCTGACAAGGATTAGGAGGAATCATGTATACAGCTGTAAAGATTAGTAGTTGGTTCGTAACTCCCAGAGGAAGCCAGCATGATTTGCTTGCATACAAATAAACGTGCAAGGGAAGTTTCATTTGCATGGGATTTGCAGTGTTTGTATGAAAGATGTACTGCTCACAGACTATTTTGCATATATCTGTCAGATAATGTTATACTTTTATTTCTTGTCTGAATTATTTCTGGTAATTTTTGTGTGTGACTGCATCTGCGTCAATATGTGTGTGTGTGATTGTGTGTGTGTGTATGTAAGTGAGTGTATATGTGTGTGTCTGTATGTGTGTGCCTATGTGTATGTGTGCATGTGTCTGTGTGTATAAAATCTGTGTGTGTGTATGTAAGTGTATATGTGTGTGTCTGTGTGTGTGTATGTGTGCCTATGTTTGTGTGTGTGTCTGTGTGTATGCGTCTGTGTGTGTATATGTGTGTATGTGTATATGTGTTTATATATGTGTATATATGTAAATGTAATTGTGTGTATGTGTGTGTCTGTGTTTATTTGTGTGTATATGTGTATATATGTAATTATAAATGTGCATGTGTATGTGTAAGTGTGTATATGTGTGTGTGTATATGTATGTATGTGTGCGTGTATATGTGTTTATATATGTGTGTATGTATATATGTGTGGGTGTGTATATTTGTGTATGCTTGTGTATATGGGTTTATATATGCAGGGGTCAAGTCCTCCAAAAAAAGGTGTGGGGACTCGCCAAGACTTCGTACCCTCACAATAAATATTATTTTATATACACACAGTGTATTTATATGAATATAATCTATACACTCTGTTTAATGAAAGCCAATTAAATCCAATGAAGGGCTGAATGTTTGCCTTTGGGTCTGAGAATGGACACCCATGGTTACATTTTTACATGGCAGGGGTAAAAATGTTATTTGTAATTTAAGATACAACTGATACTGAATACTGAGAAGCCAGACACACACTTTTTAGAACACATGAAGGGGCATTTGTAAATAGATGATGTTGAATAATTCAAAAAGCTAAGAGCCTTAGTAAAATTTTAGGAGATGTTACTCCCTGGCTCTCAGGATGTTTAAAGGGACAGTATACTATAAAATAGTTTTCCCTTATTGTGTTTCCAATTAATTTTTTTACCAGCTGCAGAGTATAAAATGTATGAGATTTGTTTTTAAGGCTTATTTGTGTATATGAATTAGCTGATTTTGTGTTTTGAAACCACAACTTAATAAAATGGGTGGAGCTTGTAGGTTTAATCAGATCTCATTACTTTATCACATTGTGTACATATACAAGCTTCTTTATCTTATATCTGTCCGTAAACCAATCATCAATACTTGGAGAGAACAATGGAAAATTAACATTTTATTACTTTATCTCTTTTATAACCCACTGGGAGTGTAATTTCTTCTACTGGCTGTGATTACACAGCTTGGCCTCAAGGTCAAAAACTTTTAGAATAGGTGGGGATACCACAGGCTAAATAAACTAATTCCAATGTCAATATAAGGTTAATGGAAATGCTTGTAAACAATTTAATACACTCCAGCAGGTATAGTGGATCATTGGGAACAAATTAAAGGGGAGACATTTTTTTAGTAAACTGTCCCTTTAAGGCTCTGTAATGTAAACATTTGATATCATGATCTTGATAAGGTTTGTGTGTGCTCACTCTGCATTAAGAAACAATGATAATGTGATTTAACCCTTTCCGGTCCTTTAAATGTTTAATTGGTCTGGCCGGCAGGTCTTATTTAATTTACGCGACAATATTTCTTAATTACACAGCTAAATAGCACGTCACCACTAGATAGTGCTATTTATCTGTGAAATCCAAAAGCGGCAAAGTCGTAATATATCCGACATTTGAGCGCATGTGCTAAAACCCTTTGTCTGATATATTCCGACAAAGGACCGCAAAGGGTTAAAGGGACAGTCTACGCCAGAATTTGTATTGTTGTAAAAGATAGATAATCCCTTTATTACCCATTTCCCAGTTTTGCATAACTAACACAGTTATAATAATATACTTTTAACCTCTGTGATTATCTTGTATTTAAGCCTCTGCAAACTGCCCCTTTTTCAGTTCTTTTGACAGACTTGCAGTCTAGCCAATCAGTGCCTGCTCCCAGATAACTTCTCGTGCATGAGCACAGTGTTATCTATATGAAATACGTGAACTAACACCCTCTAGTGGTGAACAACTGTTAAAATGCAATCTGAAAGAGGTGGGCTTTAAGGTCTAAGAAATTAGCATATGAACCTCCTAGGTTAAGCTTTCAACTAAGAATACCAAGAGAACAAAGCAAAATTGGTGATAAAAGTAAATTGGAAAATTGTTTAAAATTACATGCTCTATCTGAATCATGAAAGTTTATTTTGGCCTAGACTGTCCCTTTAAAGTACAATTATGGTCACAAGTCATCTGAGTGTCATTTTCTTTTACCGTTAACACGTATACCAAGTAAATGTGAAGCAAGTAACACTGGCAGAGGAAGCAGGAAGCATTAGTGTATAGTAAAATTTAAAGCAAAACAGGTCACCTTGAATTTTGGGATGAAACTGATAAGGCTGAATCTGCAGCACATACATTATCTTGCACAGGTCAGCATTCTGCAGAGTATCTGGCCTGCTGACCATAAATTGATAGACATACAGACACCAACATAGATAAACAGACTGCACATACTATTGGTGTATAAAATAAACTTATTGTGCTTATCCTACTATAAGATGTTTCACAAACACCTATAATTGCAAGGACTATTTTCCTTTTCGTGTACACGTGTATTTCCATTGATGAGCACTTAATGTTTATTGGTGAAACACTGAACTTTTTTTAAAACAACTTTAAAATAACTAAACTAGACACACATGAATTCCTGTTATTTAATGTCAAGATCCAGGGTGTCCATACTTTGTTTCTAACTCACATGATCAGTTTTTCACACCCTCTTTTCTTTCCAGGTCAGGTTGGGACCTCCATGTTTGACAGCAACTCCAAACTCCTCCTTTGTCACAAAGTCTCACTCACTTAAGATGCAATAATCCTATTTCTGCTGAGGGGAGCTAAATAATCCCAGATCAAGCCACCCAGAAATGTAAACACAATGTGTTCTACACAGTGCAGGGTGTTACTGCCCATTACTAGAGGATCTCACTATCTCTCTAGACAGACTGTGCTCCAGCTCCTCCCACCAGTAGCAGAAGTGTTTACTGAAGTGTTTCTGTTCTCTGTTCAGGGGGAACTTAGTTCCACCTGCAAAAATAGTGCAGGAACTATGTTCCCATGTGTTCCCGCTGGACTTGACCCCTGTATATATGTGTATATATGTGTATATATATATATATATATATATATATATATATATATATATATATAATATTTTACCAGGAAGGATACATTGAGATTTCTCTTGTTTTCAAGTATGTCCTGGGTACACAAAACATTGCATTGATACAATAGGGTACAATAAAATACAAAAACAATACTACACAATATATGCAAAAAGATTTAACATAGAACAGGTATGAAATATTTAATCAACCATGACAGGTGCATTCTGTTTTGAGATATGTAGAGAGGGATCTCTTAAAGGATATTAGGCTTGGGGAAGGTTTGAAAGAGTTCAAGAGGTTATTCCATAATTGCTGCTTTCTTTTTGTATTGAGGCAAGCTAAATAATGTGCTGGTATTGGATCAGAGGTTATAGGAGGTAGGAATAGCTGGGGAGAGCATTCTGCTCAGGTAGGGTGGGAGCTTCCCAGAAAGGCTCTTAAACACAAGGCAGGAAAGATGGAGGGTGCGTCTGGATTCCAGCAACAGCCAGTTTAGTTCTTTTAGCATGTCACAATGGTGGATCCTGTAGTTACGTTGTAGCACAAAGCGGCAGAACGAGTTATTCAATGTATTAAGTTTATTAAGGTGAGTTTGCGGTGCAGGTGCATATACTATGTCCCCGTAATCCATGATAGGCATCAGCATTTGCTGTACAATCTTTTCCTTTACTGTAGGGCTGAGGAAGGATTTGTTTCTGTACAGGGCACCTAGTTTTGGATAAAGTTTAGATGCAAGTTTTTCTATGTGGAGGCCAAAAGATAGATTGGGGTCTAACAACATACCCAAGTATTTGAAAGAGTGGACTGCGGTCAGCGTGCTATTGGATTTTGTTTTGATGCATAGATGGGAATTTTGTAATTTGTGTAATTTAGGTCACGTTCCAAAGATCATTGTGACAGTTTTGTCAGTGTTTAGGAAGAGTTTGTTTTTTTGAGATCCACTTTTCTACCTCTGTGAACTGGTCTTGGAGCACTGCTTCAAGCTGCGGCAGATCGGAATTGTTTGCATAGATTACCGTGTCATCTGTGTACATGTGTACAGTTGAGGATTTGCAGACATTAGGCAGATCATTTATAAATAATGTGAATAGTAGGGGGGCGAGAATGGAACCTTGGGCAACACCACACGTGACTGG